>NC_072807.1:30352578-30656093 GCF_028583425.1 Eublepharis macularius | reverse complement strand
TCACCCAAGTTTAAGGTAATCTAGGTACCATCACTTGCAGACAGGAAGCAAGAGCTAAGAATACATTTATTATCAATATAGCCTTTTCATAACCAGGACCAACCAATTCCAGCTTTCCTCCCACCCAACCAGCTTTACATTCGAGGTGGTAACTCTCTGCACCAAATACTCCGATTAATTTGCATTTCCAGCGAGACTGACAAAGATTAACAGTGAGCAAGGAGAGAAAAGGCGCTGAAGACTGAACTAGGGTAAGAGAAGCTAAAAACCACAGTAGCCCCTCAAGTTGCAAATATCTAGACCAGAGGTCCCCAATGTGGTACCACTTTCCTGGTGCCAACCAAGTGTTTTTCAAAAGTGGGCGGGACAACAAGGGCTCTTGTTCAACAGAACTTCTGACAGGCCACCGGAGATGTAATTGGCTATACAGATGAAAATAACATTTAATTAGGAGCCACCACCACAGTATGGATTTTATTCTCTCACTTCTCTTTCCCCGTCTATTTTTTAGATTACCCCTCTTCTCCCTTACACCTGGGCTTCGTGTGTGTGGCTCCGCCCACTGAAGCAGCCATTTTGTTGTTGCACCCACCACAACCTGTGTCAGAATTCTAAAGGCGCCCACAAGCTCAAAAAGGTTGGGAATCCCTGACCTAAACCTTTTCCTCATAACGCAGGCTCTCTCATCGGTTTCTGAACCTTCCCATCCTACCTTTGAGTCTCCATGCTGCTCTACCATGATGAGAACTAGAATGTTTAGTGAAAGCAGAAGATTCTAGAATGTGAAATTCTACTGCGGATGTACAGAATACAGAGTCCAGATTTGGTTTACACACAGAAAGAAGGTTCTGCCTGCTTTTTCAATAAGCAAGTGGTGGTTCTGCCACCAACAACAGAAGAACCTGAACACAGCACATTCCTGACGTTATCTGTATGTTCCTGTGACCATCGGGAGAGCTTTAACTGTCATTACTGACCCATGGGGGGGATGTCGCATCATGACATTTTCTTGGCAGACTTTTGTTACGGGGTGGTTTGCCATTGCCTTCCCCATTATGACCTCGGAAGGATGGAAGGCAACCTTGAGCCAGCTACCTGAACCTGGCTTCTGCCAGGATCGAACTCAGGTTGTGAGCAGAGCTTGGGCTGCAGTACTGCAGCTTACCACTCTGCGCCACAGGGCATAGCAGTTTTCATAGCAGCAACAAGCATGTTTTTAGGTCCGCTACAGTGCAATCCTTAATACATTTTCCTGGGAGTAAGTAAGCCCCAATGAATAGACCTGAGTAGACCTTAGGATTGCTCTCCTGGAAGCTCAAGACTTTATGAAAAGCCTTTTTAAATGCTTGTGCAGAAAGATGGAATAGAAAAGAAGGGAGGCCACCAAAGAATGGAGTAAACAATGTTTCGGAAGCAGAATTTGCTATGTGATCTGGGCAAAGTTCAAAACAAACCAGAACCAGAAATGTGTGAGATCCTGAAAAGAATTATCAAGGAAAGAGAGAGAAACTTAGATGCAGAGCCTTACGGTTCATAAAATGGAGCAGCTTTTATTGCAGTAGGATTTGAGTCCAGTGGCACCTTAGAGACCATTAAGATTTTCAGGGTATACACTTTCAAGAGTCAAAGCTCCCTTCTTCAGATACAAGGAATGGAGATCACGGAGCCTTTATATCTGAATCAGGAGGTGGATAGGGCAACGCAAAAAAGGGAGTCAGGGTGTAAAGGTACAATGCAACTTGGATCAGAGAAAATTTTTTTATTGCAGTGAGATTTTAGATCTAAGGCAGCATTCTAGCCTGACAGGATTATAATGTGATAATATGCCTTCCCATCAGTCTCAACACTTATTCACTCCTTGCCTGCCATTAATAAACCTTGTCTATTCTGAAAGCACACTTTTTATGATTTTTCTCCCTGTGCAGAGAACACAGCCTTCAGTGTAATCCCAGTTTCCGGGGGATGAAACAGAAGAAGCTGGAATCAATTGGTCATGGGTCATAAAAAGCCTGTCATAAATATACAACCCGATTCCAATTACTGTATGTTTTAATGTAAATATGGCCTATGTTTGTTCCTTCAGCTGTTGAGTATCTATTATGCAAACAGCAAGACACCAAGTGTCAACGTCTTTTGCTTTTATCCTAATCACAAAGCATTCTAGGTCTTTTGTAGACAGGTGGAATGCATGAAGAAAGCAATCAGTAAGAGCGCAGATAAAAAAACTGACTCAAATAATCACGTGTGCGTTCTTCTAACCTACAGTCCACTAGCCAACTGGATCCCTATTCCAGAGTCAGTTTGGTGTAGTGGTTAAGAGTGCCGGGACTCTAATCTGGAGAGCGGAGTTTGATTAATAAATTAATAAAAAATAATAAATTCCTCACTCCTCCACTTGAAGCCAGCCAGGTGACCTTGGGTCAGTCACAGTTCTTCTAGAGCTCTCTGGGTCCCATCCACCTCACAGGGTGATTGTTGTGGGGACAACACACTTTGTAAACTGCTCTGAGCTGGTGTTAAGTTGTCCTGAAGGGTGGTATATACATCAACTGTTGTTGTTACTACTATTATTACGATTGTTATTGTTATTATTACAGCTGGTAAAAAACAAATTGTAAGAATAGTCTACTGACTATAAATTCCTACTTGTAGAACCCCAAAAGCACCAATAGTAATTAAAAAACTACCCAATAAGGGGCTAATCTTGCAATTTAGTAGGGAAAGCCCTATCCTACCTATATGGTTCATGGCAGGCTAGGTTTTTTTAAACACAACACCGTAAGACAATTTTCTCTTAGCATTGTTTTCTAATTCTGTAATCCTACTGCTGTTGCATTTTATATTGGATGCCTTATGCCATCTGGAAGGATTTTTAAAAGAATTTTTTGCAACCCTCCTGGAGTCTGCCCAAAAGACAGGCCATACATGAAGTAAATAAACTTTCACCACCACCCACCATTGCCTTAAAAAGACACAACGCTGCACACCCAAAGAGGCTCACAACTAGTGGGGTTAGAGGGACCCATTGTAAGGGGACTGCACGTACACCTGCAGTATCTTTTTCAGACAAATGGGAAACACGCGGAAAACGTGGGCGGAGGGAAGAAAAAACAGAAATGCAGGTTTGATTCACAACACGCGCAGCCGTAGAGGCTGAGCGGATGCCAAATTAAAGACAAAAGATGTGAGGCAGCAGGTGCATTTGCAGCGCAACCCTAAGAACGCTTTCCCAGGAGTAAGTCCCACTTAATAAAACGAGGCTTACTTCTGAGAAGACCCCTCTTAGGGCCGCTCCTTTAATTTCTCGAAACTTCAGCGACTGTAGCCGAGAGTCAGGAAAGTGAAAAGCGACCCGGGGGTTCCTTGCGCACGTGCGTACCGCTTGCAGTCCGGTCCAGCCCCCAAACAACGGCCTCTTCGGGGGCTGACTGGACCCCTTCCCGGGGCAAAGGTGGCAAGGAGGCACCTCGCTGTGGGGTTCTCGGGCGCACGGTTGCAACACATACATTACACGACGATTTATTGTTACAATACGTGTATTCGTTAATTATCATTTATTAATTGTTGCAATATATTCGCCATTAGGTATTCATTATTACGATACGTATCTCTACGTGTTGCAAGCGCTCCTAATTTTTGCAAGTTGGAGCCACAAAGCCGCCCAAGTTGGAAAGAGGGAAAAGGGGGCCGAGGCGGCCGGGCAGGCGCCTCTCCCACGCAGCAGCCTCGCTCAGGCGGGAGAAGCCGGGCCGCGTGCGCCGGCCCTTCGAGGAGCCCCCTCGGAAGCGGGGCGGGACGGGGGGCGCCGGGGCTTCGCCCGCCACCCGCCCTTTGCGCGTCACTTCAGGACGCCGCAGCCACAGCCCGGGGCTTCCACTCCCCGCCACTCACCTGGGAAGAAAAGGCCATTGCGAGCAACGGGTCTGGCACTCCCGGGGCGGCAGCGGACGCGGGAAATTTATAGCGGGGCGTCCGCACGCGCCTCTCCGCGGCTCTTGCGCGCGCGCGCCGGCACGGCTAGGGATCCGCGGCCAAAGGCAACCTGCCCTACTCCCGAAGCAAACGCCGGCGCGGGGCAGGGGAGGAGCCAGGCCCCCAGCCAGTCGGAGTTTGCCGACGGTCCCTGCAGGGAGGGCGCTTTAAACATGCTGGGGCGGGGGGGGGGGGGGCGCCTGCAGGCGCTGGGCTGAAAAAGAAATGCGCCACAGCCCAGCTCGTTTTCCAAATCTATTTAGCTTCTCCTTCGCACCCTGACTTTCTTCTCCCCACTGGGGAACCAAAGTGGTAGCACAACTCCTTGTCTCCATTTTATCCTCACGGGGTTGCCAGCTCCAGGTTGGGAAATTCCTGGAGATTGGGGGGGGGGTTGGGGAAAGGAGGGGCCTTAGTTGGGTGTAATGCCATGGAGTCACTCCTCCAGGGCTGTCATTCTCTTCAAGGGACTTGATCTCTGTCGTCCGGAGATCAGTTGTATTTCCAGGAAGGCAATGGCAAACCACCCCGTCAAAAGTCTGCCAAGAAAACATCATGATGCGACGTTCCCCCATGGGTCAGTAATGACTCGGTGCTTGCACCTTTACCTTACCTCCATCCGCCACTTGGAGGAGGTTGGAAACTAATTTTATACCCCACTGACATATTTCCCGTCCCCCCAAATCTCCAGAAATTCCCCAAGCCACAGTTGGCAACCCTACAAAGCCGACATTTCCTTCATGAGAATTGATCTTTGTAGGCTGGAGTTCAGTTGCAGTTCTTGCCAATCCCCAAGCTGGCAGGTGTGGAGGCTCCACTTTCGTCAGGAATCCTGCAAAGAAATACTGCTCCCAGAGCCCTGGATCCAGGCAGGGAGCGCGCCCCGCCAGTCCGGCTTTGGCCTTCTTTGTGGTGTCTTGGTCCAGGCCTTCTGCCCATTCTGCTGTCGTGGCATGGGAGCGCGGGGTTGTGTCTTCACCTCTCCAAGCCCCACCTGGAGGCTGGCAACCGTAGCAAGGTAGCTTAGGGGACGAGAGCAGCCCACGGTCTCAAACTCAGCCAGCTTCCATGGCAGACTGGGGAACTGAACATCCATCCAGGTCTCAGTCTGCCACGCTAACCACTACACCACATGTTAAGGAATGCATGTTAAAGCCATGTTTTTATTCTGTTTTTTCAACAGCAGCTTACAATATTTAATGCAAATAAAACAGAGGGAGGTTTTGCTACAATTTAGAATTTTGGAGCTGCGCACCACAGGTCTACGTGGTATCAGATGCTTTTTTTTTTTTTTTAAGCTTGCGGTATATATTTTGTCACTGTGTGGCCATCCACACGGCTTTTTTTGCCTTATATTTTGGGACTGTTTCTGCATTTATGTCATTTACAGTCCACCTTTCTCACTGCGATTCAAGGCGGATTACATAGTGTGAGAATTAGGTCACTCAACACCAAAGACATTTCAATAAATAATGCCATAGAGCATATAAATGCAAGTTTACAAGATAGAACATTAGGAAAAATCCAGTACAGAGTGGAAGAAATGCTGAAACAGCACAAGCAATTCTGAGACTGACACATTAAACAACATAGAACTACCCAGTAGGAGCATACTTAAAGCAACAGATAAGACATAAGGCAACATGGTGGTAAATTCTGTGGTCCCTAACTTGTTAGTGAAGAAGTGTCTTTTTGAGACCACCTCCCTACATAGTAACAGTACTAGTGGCAGTGTGGGACAGAACGAGCTGGTCTTCAAGGTGCTACTGGAACCCAGATTTTGCAGTCCTAAATGACATATGATGCTAATTTTCAGCATATGCAGATTGCCAGGTCAAGGTTGGGAAATTCCTGGAGATTTTGGAGGTGGAGCCTAGAGAGGGCGGGGTTTGGGGAGGGACGGGCCCTCAGGGGTATATAATGCCATAGAGTTCACCCTTCAAAGCAGCCATTTTCTTCCGGGGAACTGATCTCTTTGGCCTGGAGACTAGTTGTAATTCCGGGAGATCTCCAGCTACCACCTGGAGGCTGGCAACCGTAGATATAGATCCGTTTTATATTACACTGCCAATGAAGAGAGGCTGTCATGGATTAGTAATACATAACACACTAATGTATGTAACAGTACCTCAGTACTTTTCTTTAAAAACCTAAACCAAAGCCACTTTGGAAGAGGGAAATTTGGGGCAGAGTAGAAGTGAAGAATAAATAGCTGCCCAGGATAGAGCTCTCCTTTGTGATTTTAGTTTTCTGTCTCCCCAAAATATGAGACATCTCTGTCAAATTACTACTTACTACATTTTCATCTTTCCTCCAAAGATCTAAGGGCAGCAGACATGACTCCTCTATATACCGTTTATGCTCACGGCAACCCTGTGAGGTAGGTTAGGCTGAAAGAGCGATTGGTCCAAAGTAGGGTTCCCAGCTCCAAGTTGGGAAAAACCTGGAGAAAGTGGGGTTTGGGGAGGCAAAGGACCTTGGCATGGCATAATTCCATAGAATCCACCCCCCCCCCCCAAAGTAGCCATTTTCTCCAGGTGAACTGATCTGTGTGTCCTGGAGACCAGTTGTAATTCCGGGGGATCTCCAGCCACTACCTGGAGGCTGGCAACCCTAGTCCAAAGTCACCCAGTGAATTTTCCTGGCTAAGCAGTGATTTCAACGTCAGTTCTAGTTAGCGATTTCTCCTCAGTTCTAGTCCGAGACTTTAGTTGCTACATCACAGGGAATGAACTCAGTTTTAATTTTCTATATTTAGTCTATGGATTAAAACAATAGTGAGTTGTTGGAAGTAAAGTGTGTATTTCTGAGCCTACGAGGCTATTGACTCTCTTAAGGCCCATACTTGAAAATACAAAGGGCGTATGAGCATGTACAGAATGCCCCAAAGTGAGGTAGAACGATTCTCTTTGCATTCAGGCCCCTTTAGGGCTCTCATTTTAGTTAAGAAGCAGAATTAAGCATTCCAGCAGCCCACCCAACTGGGCCAGTATGACTAAAAGGAATGGTGTTGAATTTAGCACTGGTGTTGCCTGAACTCTGAAACAGAAGGCAAGGGGTATACATTTATTTTAAGAAAACACTTAAATTTCCAAGCCATGTGAATTCTGAGGCCAAGGCAGGCGTTCGGCCTGGAAGTTTTATGCTTCAGGCTTTGGGGCCTAGGCCTTACTCAAGTCTTTGAGTGACTGGCAAAATGGAACCGCTAACATGTGCCTGATCTGGGCTCTCCCTAAAGGACGGACTGGATTAATGAGCAGTATTCACTTTCCCCTTGTGGATCTTCTTTCTATGATTTCATCTGCCTCCTCCACTGTGGAACCGCTCTGGCTGATTTGATTGTCTTCCCCATTCCTCCCTTTGATTATTGTGTGGCTGGTGGTTGGGGAAGGTAGCGGTACCTTACTGTGCGTTGTGTGTTGTGTTATGTGCTATCAAGTCGCCTCTGAAACTATGGCGATCCTATGAATGAGAGACCTCCAAAATGTCCTATCATTAACAGACCTGTTCAGATCCTGCAAACTGGAGGACGTGGCTTCTTTTATTGAGTCAAGCTGTCTCATTTTGGGTCTTCCTCTTTTCCTAGCATTACTACTAGGAAAGGGGGAAGGGTGTCCCATCTGGAATACTGAAATTCATGTTGTACTTTGATCTCATTGTTTTTATCTGTTGTAATTTATTTATGATTGTAACCCGCCATGAGCCTGCTAGTGGGGAGGGCAGGCTAAAAATCTAATCAATCAATCATATTTTCTTATATCTGTTGTAGTATTGCTTATTCTGGGATGGAAATTCCAGATTTCAAGGCAAAGCCTGGGGAAAGTGGAGTTTGGCAAGGGGAGGGCCTTCAGTGGGGAATAATACTATAGAGTCCACCCTCCAAAGATGTCATTTTCTCCAGGGGAACAGATGTTGTCTGGAGATCAGCTGTAATACTGGGAGATCTCCAGCCACCACCTGGAGGTTGGCCACCCTAAGGTTTATGGCTAATAATTCCATTATTCAGTTTTGGAGGTCACCAAAAAACAGCTGAGTTGTTTAAATTTGGGCATTCTAACACAGTTCAAGTTTCTGGGACCTCTTTATGCAGATTCCAGCTTTTTAATGTTCAGAGCAAGAAGAAAAATCAGAAGTGTGGTGTTGGTTTTCCAGAATACCCAGAGACTGTTCATAAATTTTGCTAAGCAGGTTAACACAAACGATAGGTAGGGAGGCTATGATAGTAGTCGTTTAGCTTAATGGTTTATGTATTTGGTGGGGGGGTAAGACTTTGAATTTTACCTAATTACATTTCGCATTGTGCTTCCTGCAGTTCATGGCCTGTTGACCCTGCTGTGCCCCCCCTCCCAGTACTTCCAACATAAAGGGGTCAGTCTAGTGACTACATCTGAAGACATGGACTTTTTTTGCACAAAAAGTATCTGCTGGAATACAATCATGTTACCTCTTTCAAGGGCCATTTTCCTGCAACAGACGTACACAGCTACCCCTCTGGCATAATCAGTGGACTGGAGAGTTTACAGTCACATATGCAGTGGACATTCTCTGAGCACAGCTACATATCTTTGGGCACTGCTGGATGCCCTTCATATGAAGACACAAAGCTGCGTTCAGACCACTGACACATCTAAATTCAGAACCTTTTTTCTTGATTGGCAGTCTCTTTCCAGGGTTTCAGACCCCTGACATCCTTTTTAACTGAACCTCCAAAGAACTGAACTTGGAACTTTCTGTATGCAAAGTTGTGAGCGTTGCCCAAAACCCGATCAAAATGTAGGAATACTTGGCTTGCACTGTGCAAGGATGCTGACCTGTCAAGACCAGCCTTTAAAATCCTATATGGCTAACCTGCTTGTGTGACTTTGGTTCAGGAGTGTAAGTTTCTACACGCCCAGGTTCAATCTGGTCTTGGAGAAAGAACGCAGGCCTCCTGATTAGTCACACAAGGAGCCTGTTGTTCTCAAGGGAAGTGTCCTTGGGCAGCAGGGAGTATCAACCTCCAGCCACCCTCCCCGGTCTCTCATACTAGCACCGCCAATTATCTAAGGGCCAAGCTACAAGTGACACAGGTTGGACACTTGTCAGGTTGCCTCAAGTTTTGATGGGAAATGTAGGCATCCTGGTCTCGCAGCTTAGCTCTTCAACTGCTATCTAATGGACTTTTCAACTGTCACTTGTCCAACATTCTGCCAAGCTGCCTACATTTCCTATCAAAACCTGAGGGAAGCTGACAAGTGTCCAACCTGTGTCATTCGTCACTTGTAGTTTGGCCCTAAGTGTGCCCAGACTGGCTGACAGCACTTGAAAAGATGGCTGCTCACAGCCCTGTAGGTCCTCTCTAGTCCCATTCAACCAGCATGTGAGAGAGGATCTTTGCTCCATACCAGATACCGAGATGACCAGAACTGCCTAGCATGGTTTTGGACTTCCTATGTTTGTGAGTATGAGCAATGCTTGGAAACTACTTCAGAGATGCAAGTTAGCAAAGCTTTTTCATGTCTAGTTAGATAGAATTAGCCAGCTTAGATAAGCTGTTGTTGTTTTTATTGCCTTTTGCTCTGTGCTTTAATAGAGTGGTTCCTGCCCTGGTATACATGCTTCCTAATCTGAATTAATTAATAAACAAAATATATTTTACTTCTGATGTCAAGAGTTACTGACTGAACATGTGCCTGTGCTCTCAGAAGTGAACCCAGGGGCTGAGGAGTTTCAAAACTAAGAGCCAGGCCTCCATAAGGTTGCTAGGAATTTCAAGTTGGTTCAGCACTTGGGAATGGTAGCAGAGACTCTAGGTCTGGACATGGCCTCTGTTAAATATCCCAATATCCCTTTAGATTAATAAATGTCTCATTTACTAACTATCATGAATAGAGCTAAATTTCACCTTTCAAGGACAGTGGGGTGCAGCCCCTCCCCACACCCACAGTGTGAAGAAGAGAGGTTTAAATATTACCGGGATTTTCAAAAAAGTCGAGAGAATCGAATTACACATGTATGAAGTTTCCATTTCCAGATTTCCACCCTGTTGTGGAATTTTCTTTATTCTCCCCTTTCCATCCTGCTTCTGCAAACATTACATTTTCAAACTTGCTGGAATTTGGAGAGGCTTGAATGACACTCATACCAAAATGCACGTTGCGGTTAGTGTGGCAGTACCTCCACAATGTGATACCCACGCGAGGCACAGAATCCCGTAGCTATTTCTACAAAACACCTTTCTATTACACACACAGACCTGCTTAACTTCAGCGAAGTTAGTGTTTCATGTCCATTTGAGCCCATTTGAGGACATTATTTTTCTAGTTATACAATTGGATATTTTAACTTTAAATTATTTTAAAATATTCAGTACCAAGCGTCTTCAGAGTCAGTTATAGAGTTAGATGACTGGGCAAATTCCTAAGCTGGCTCCGTCGCCGAACCTGTTCTGCTGTGTTGGCCTTCTCTTTGGCCAGAACCCCTGGGACAGGAGTACGTACTGTTCGCTGCTGCTGGCCTCCTGTTTGGGTCAGCAAGTACTCACTTTAAGAGTCCTTTAAGACCAGCTTTCCTTGCTTGTCCTGTCGTTTCTTTTGCATTATGCTTTTTGGAGCTGGCAGATGATCTCCTTTTAAAGTCACACCTTAGCCCCATTGGCCTTAAAGGGGCTTGGAGAAGCTTGTCTCTGCCTAGGACGGCGCCGTCTGTCTCTTGGAATACGGACACCCAAAAGTAACCTCTTTGTGACCTTAACTTCTTCAATGCGGAAGAGATGGCTTAATGCCCAACTGGCTACTAGGCTGAAGTGTCTAGCTTCCTGTGAAGAGAGGTCTTAGAAAGCCAATGCCAGCGGAAAGGAGGGGAAATTGCTCAAGCCCCTTTGCTTGATGACATGACACTCGCCCATGGGAGATGAACAGCCCTTCCGTCTGCTTTTATTCTTCCACTCCGTCCAGCCAAGTTTGATTCCTTCCTCCGACGGAAGAGGCTCTTCCGTCAGAGGAAGGCCTTTAAAGATGGAGGAAGGCTTAAAACTTGGCCAAACAGAGTGGTAGGATACACCCCACTGGTGTTTGTTAATACGTACTAAATCTCTGGCTTAAAAATCGTGGTCGAGATACGGTCCTAAACAAGAAACTGTGCCGGAGCAATTGGCAGAGAGTAGGTCATGTTTGAAAGGCCTGTTCAATGCAACTCTACTATCAGCATCTCTTTAGCCCCTGTTGCTGTGCTAAGGTCCTTTCAGTCTAGCTGTTCAAAATCTGTAATGCTGATAGAACATCACTCTGGTCCCTACTGGGCCAAGGTAGAGCATTCGAGCTTGGCAGGTTGCCTCATCTGTTTGCCGCTGGGAAGTGAGGTTTTAGCCAACAGCGTTCAGCTAGATTAGGAGTAGCTGGTTGCTGCTCCTTATATTTTCAAGGTATACATGTGGAATTGTGCAAAGGAGACAAAGTACTCCTTTTCTACCCTGCCTCAGTAAGGTCTGGCAGCCAGGTGGCACTCTGCCTAGGGAATCCTTTGAGGAGTCTAAAGCATGGCGTTAATTCAGCCCCCCAAAGTTCTACCAAGCTAAAATTGTTCCAGGCTTATCCGCACTACATGACAAAGCTGAGTCACATAGACTTAACCCTTCTGACCCATTTACAGTCTAATGCGATTCCTGAATTTAGTGTTGCCACTTTACAGGGCATCTGATTTTAGAGGCTTGGGGTAGGACGTCATATGTGCTTACACAGAGTGCCCATTTGCTTCCATGCAATCAAGTGCTACTTTCCGAACTATAATGCTTCAATTCATGTTTGGTTACCTGTATGTTAAAATCAGGGCTCATTTCAAGCGGGAAGGCGCAGGAACACAGCTCTGGTAGTTCCCCAAAGAGGTCACACGTCAGGTGGCCCCGGCCACCTGAATCTCGGCCATTTTGGGCCTGTTTCAGCCTGGATTGGGGATGAAACAGCCCGGATCGGGCTTCTGACGGGTGGTGGATCACTCTTCCACTCAGCAGCGGCTTGATCCTGACCATTTCGGGCCCCTTTTCAGCCATTTTCAGCTCCTTTTTGCCATTTTGGGCCCAATTTTGGCCCTGAATGGCCAAGATTGGGTCCAAAACAGCTGGGATAGGTGATGTCAGGGGGTGTGGCATATGCAAATCAGTTATGCCAATGACACTTCCAGTGATGGCAAGGGGCGTGTCATATGCTAATGAGCTATGCTAATGAGTTCCTCCAGCTCTTTTTCTACAAAATGATCCCCCCCCCGTTAAAATGCATGCTCTCTCTCTCTCAAACACACACACACACACACTCTCAAACACACACTGCTCCCTGCAGGCAAATGACTCATAGATCTCATTGACTGCTGCATGCATGGATGATCTGCCTTTGATCCAGGGCTAATGGCCAGTCGGATGCAGGTTTCTCCCTACCCCACAGAGAGATGGCTTCCCTTCTCATTCACAGGTATTTACTGGTGCAGAAGGGCATTTAACAGAGGCCTTGCGCTGGAAGCATGAGCCTCTTGGTGTGAGCCAAAGGGCCGGAGCACTGGACAGTTTCTATATTGTTTAATATACCAGTGATTATCCTGTGTTATAGATTTCTTCATATCTGTACTGTATTTTTGTTCGCTTTAAATCTTTCTGCTTCGAGTCTTAGTGAGAAAAGCAGACTATAAATAATCTAAATAAATAAATAAATAAAGCCCCAGCACTTTAAGTGATACTGTATTTTTCTATACACAGGGTTGTTTGATTTTGTTGCATTTACCTCTGTGTCTGCAGGGGTAAAATCCAGGAAAAAGCATCATGCACTTGGTTCTACTCTGTATGAATTGGTCTGTCAGTTTTCCAAAGGGAAATGGAAAGGACAAGTTCCTCCCAAATGAAGAGACAAGAGGAAACCAGAAGAATGTTGCTGACTGACTGCGAGCCCTTGAAGCATGGCAGAAAATATTGAGATGAGAGATTTCCGACATTTCCTGTAGTTGCTATTTAGAGACCTTACATGGAGAATGAATGCGATGGGATAGAAGAAAGTGGGGGGAACAGGAAGAAAGGTTAACATACATGCCCTTGTGTATTTTTGCAAATATGGGACCACAGATTTTTAAATCTAATTTCTGAGCATGCGAGACTATGACTGCAGTATGCAGATTCAGGCCCTCAAAGTGTGCATCAATATTATATGCCAAAGATGCGATCCAGCAGCTGCGACTGACATTTCATAGCTCCCTTTCTCCCGTTTGCTTGGCTCCTTGCTCTTGTGGCCTGTGATGGACACCAGGCAGGCTGCGGTGCAGGGGGAAAAGGAAAAATAAAAACCAGAGCTAATTCAAATTCCGCTCTCAGCTTTTGCCCTGATTCCTCCTCACAGAAGAGCCAGCAAGCAAGAGTCAGTTGCCGGAGGAATTTTATTGAAACATCTCTGTCCATGATAAATACAGTCACAAAACAGGTGTCAAGAGGAAGGAACCCTTCTAAACAGCAAAGATGCTGGAATCGTAAGAATTTTCACCGTCCCCCAAACTCTCGATTTGCTGCTGTGCTAATTCCCATTACCCATCCCAAAGGCTGCACTCCCCATTATCTGTGGTGAATTGTTCTCTGTTTAGACTCTACCTGCACTTTACACAGGAACGTAACACAGCAAGGGAAGCTCAGTGCGGAGACACGGGGGGCTGAACCATAGGCTGGCTAGGGATAGAAAAGGAAAGAGGACTGGATGTGGGACACGGCCACGGCCAGAGAGACAGAGAAGCCATCCAAGTCACTGGGTCAAGGAGTGGATGATATCCTTCACCAACATGGTGCCGATCAACATCTTCTCGCTGTTGATGGTCAGGTGCGCCACGTTCCCTGCCTTCTTCTCCAGGGTGATAAGAACGAGGCTTCCGCTGTTTACCGTCTTAGCAGCAAATCTGTCCAGAGGGAAACAGCCCCACAGATCCTATGAATGGGATGACTTAAGAGGACCCTTCGCCATCGTCTACCCACACCATTGCCCAGTGCTGTGACATGACTGCATACGCCAGGTAGACCGACTTCTCCCTGCCCCGGCATCTTTATTCTGCCACTCAGGTGCTTGCACCCAAGGAAGTTAGGAATTCTCATCCCTTACCTGCCCCCAAATTCATTTCCAATGAGGAAAAAAAGCAAATGCCAGCGTGGCTTAACACCCAAGAAAGTAAAGTAGTCACATCCCCATCCACCCAATCTGGTTCCATGATTCCTTTCCAACATGGAAAAGCAAAAGGCCAACATGGTTTAACACCAGGATCCGTCAGCACTAGAGTTGCCGGTTCCAAAATGAAGGACATGTTGAATTTGCAGTGTCTGAAATCGTTGGCATTTAGATTCTGCAGGACACCCAAACTATACAATAAAAAGAAAATAGGCCCAATTAGGTAGCCTAGTGATTTAAATCAGCACATTTCCAAACGACATAGTGATGAGTTCTGGCTCTATGGAGCACACGTGCATTGTTGTCCCAGCATAGCCTAGAAGTAAACTGGAAATCTCTGTTCATCTAAGACAAAGATTTCTCTGGATCTCAGCCAACAGCAAAGGAGATCGGGGCTTAGTCCCTGCAGGGGAGACTGGCAATGACCAAGAATGCAAGGCTGGAATGAGGAGAAAAGAGACAAGTGTTTTGGCCTATCAGAGAAACCAACTCACCGGTATTCCTTGTCCGACCCACACGGCACACGGCTAACATTTGCTGCAGCAGTCACTTGCTGCACAATCACATGGTCACTCTGGCACTTTTCGGGCAGGGTCAGCTTCTCTGTGATCTCACTCATACCAGTCAGTTTTCCTGTAGGGCAGAAGAGAAAATGTATATTCGCCTTCTGAGCGAGGGCAAGTCAATTTCCAGGAAGGTGGGTGGCTGGGCAGGACAGCGTGTAGGAGAGGAAAGGGCTCTTCTACTGTTTCCTGGGTTCAAGCCAACCTGGACTGGCAAAGAAGAGCAGCAACTTTGTCAACGCCAACCTTTTGACTTTATTCGCCAGGCTGAACCTCCCATGGCTCTGAACACATGGTGTTGTCAATTTAGAAACCTGAAATATTTTTTTTCCCATCTCGGTCTCTTCACCCGATTCCTAAGATTTGGAGGCTTAAAAAACCCTATTTAGCTCTGTAAATTTATCAGAGAAATTCTTGCCTACAAATTTCTCGCTTAGCCTCAATGAGGTGGTGGGGGCTTATGATGGCCAATGCCCTCTCAGTGCCACGAAGCGGCAATAAATCCAAGGGGTGACCCTAAGGCATTTTTTAGCCACCGCTTTTTTATTTCCACACTTGGTGGTTGCTGTGATCTCTTGTTCCCCATATTTGGGCCACCATACTTATATATCCACTGCCATCTTGAACATACGCAAAATATATTTTTAAAAGTCATAGCCAGGAAAGCAGTGTAGGTAGCCACTAGGAACAACAGTCACTCCTCCACCACTTTGCACCATAGAAAGCTATTTACACGTGCCTAACAAGAAGGCCACCCCATGGCTGAATTCTGCCCAAATTTGCCACTATTCCCTCTCACTGGGAATAGGGGGATAAGATGGAACCCATTCTGATTGGACCGGGATCGTCATTTATATCTGGGTGATCTGACTTCAGTTTTGCTCATGTTTTAAGTGTCCCAATCAGAACAACTGCATACTCTGGACCTTGCAGAAGCGTTATTTCTTGGGTCTTGAGTAGTCCTGAGAATGCACTCCTCTTGCTCAAGAGTATATGAAGTGACTGGGCTCACCTAGTCCCTCACTCTTCACAAAAATCCCAGCAGCCTCTAGATGGCTCACCAGTTGTCACCCAGTAGCCCACGACCTCTCTCCTCTTCCACCCACACTAACTGCTCATCAATCTCGGCTGCAGCCAGGAATTCACTATCTTGACCTGGATTCCCAGCACTGACCCTTTCGGAGATACAACCCAAGAATCAGACTTATGGTTTTGAATTCTGACAGCCGAGTTTTATTTTCCTTGCTCTCATATGGCACAGGCAGCCTGCTTTGCCCCGATAGATTCCAATTTATAGAGAGGGCGTCAAAGGGACGCCCTGGCCATACATCCCTATCTCTTCAGCCCGAGGAGAGAAGTTGATTCTAGACTGATTTCCCAGAACTCAAGCAAGTCCCCATTGCAATACTGCTCAGCAATGCTTAAGAGCTGAGCTACCTAGAGGCAATAAAGGGGCATTGAAATGAGACATACGCAACTGTGGGGCAAAGCCGCCGGCTTGAAAGTGCTCTGTCTTAGAATCTTCAGCGGCAGGACCCTCATCAAATAAGAATATTGCAAACAAGCCTAGAACGATTTCCCCCCAGTCGATCCAATTTCTACAGGCCACTAGAATGTCTATCTCAGACAAGATCAAGATGGGCAGCTGAGTTAGAGCCAAAACAGGTGTGGGAGACACGCATCAGTTTCCCACAAGGTTCCACGGGGAGTGTAGTGAGAAAGAAGCTCTGACAGGGAGAAGAGGGAGAGAATCCCTCTTTCCCTGGCAGAGGTTCTTTTCTCTAGGCGTCTCGTCTAGTCCACTCGTCTCCCTCTCGCTGCTGCCAGCTCCCCTTGCGCCCCTAAAAGCACTCCACAGCCAGAGGGAACCAAGTGCGCTGGCAGTGGCAAGAGGGACAAGGAACTGATCGCCGCTGCCAACTCCCTCTGACCGCTGCTGGCACAATCGACTCCCTCTCGCTGCCACCAGCGCGCTCGACTCCCTCTGGCTGTGGAGTGCTTTTAGGGGAGCTGGCAGCAGTGAGAGGGAGCGGAGTGGACTAGTCAAAACACCTAGAGAAAGAACCTCTGCCAGGGAGTAGAGGAATTCCCGTGGAACCTGCGGGAAACTGATGCATGTCAGGTGTCTTGTCCGTTTTGACTCCCAGTGTCTGTAGCAGTAGAAAAGAGCAAGAGCCCAGTAGCACCTATAAGACTAACAAAAATTGTGGTAGGGTATAAGCTTTTGTGAGTCACAGCTCACTTCTTGAGATACCAGATCATCTGAAGAAGCGAGCTGTGACTCACGAAAGGCTCATACCCTACCACAAATTTTGTTAGTCTTATAGGTGCTACTGGGCTCTTGCTCTTATCTCAAACAGTATCCAACGGAGCCGCCTTCTCTTGCAGGAAGGATGCCGCTTGGTGTGTTAGGGAGGGTGGCGCCTGGAAGCTCAAGGCTAAACATGCCAGAAAGCTGCCTAGCTGGACCATGCAAAAAGTTTGGTGTTCCAAGAAGCAGCCCAGGGGATGCCAGGAGCTCTGCCAAGGTAAAGAGGTGGGTGGGTGGGTGGGAGACAGAGGGGAAAGTTCAACGAGACACAAGATCCCACCCCACCCAACAGAGGCCGCTCTCACTGCTCAGGACGGTCCATGCAAATAAGTACGTGTGAGTCAACTGTGGAGGTAGACCGGGGAGGAAAATTTGGAGGCAGAGCAGAGAGGAAGAGGTGGTCAGCACCTGTGTCCCTTCCCCAGCCTTGTGCCGATGCAGCTCGGACACCCACCTGTCGCTCAAATGTGATCCCAAATCATATTGCACCCTGAGTCCTTTTTAACTGGCGTAAACTACTGGAGCTTTCCCCGCTTGCTCCAAACTAGACAGGACCTGAGTCAAGGGCTTGTCAGTCAAGCGCTAGAAACATCTTTTCTTTACCACTTAGGAAACAAGAATAGTGGCTGCCCCTTTTTCGTGGCTCCTCTGCCCTTCTGCTTCATCAGAACATTTAGTACCCCTAATTTTGCATTCTCGCTGTACTGATAGTTTCCCCTAGTCCTGTGCACTTACACTGTACCCTATAACCTGGAAGACAGTTACTATCAAAAGGCAAGTGCTGGAGCCCTTTTCATTTCCTGGCTGCTTGGCCAGTGGAGGCAGTTCCCCCTGGAAAGCAATACCACAAGTGCTCGAGCAGAGCACCAGCCCATTGGGACAGGACTCCCTGCTTGATTCTTCAGCCCCCTCTATTTTAAGCCTCTTGGAAGTGATATGGTTACCCAGTTGCCCACAGGCAGGGCTGGCGCTAGCGTTGCTGGCACCTGAGGCAGCTTAAGGGCTGCCTCTGTGCACGCGCGCATGCATGCGCCGGACGGTGTGATGATGTCACTGCGTGTAACGTCATGACGCAGGGCTGGGTGCGTGCATGGGGGGGGGGTCTTCCAGCCCTCCTGTTCAGTTGCTCTGCGGGCCAGGTGCAGCCAGCCACCCTGGCCACCGGCTGCACCTGGCCCGCAGAGCGACTGAACAGGAGGCTGCCCACTCAGCCGCCGCCAGCACGTGCTCCTGGCTGGTGGCGGAGGCGGCAGCTCCATGGTGCACGCCCCTGCCCCCAGGCCAGCACCCCTCCGGCACCTTAGCACCCTGAGGCAGCTGCCAGGACGGCGGGCCGGCCCTGCTCATGGGCATAGGTACATCCCACATAACCAGGACTGCAAAGGAATGGAATGAGACCTAAAGGATAATCTGAGGGCTGAAACAGACAAGAAGAAGGAAGAAGATCATGTGTCTTTTTTGTTTGTGCAGCCTCAATCTGCCTTGGGGCAGGGAAGGGAAAGGGCACTTAACCATTTAACTTCCACTCATGAAACCAGTTTTAGGTGGGTAGATGTGCTGGTCAGCAGCAGGACAGCAGGATTTGAGTCTAGCACCACCTCTGAGACCAACAACGTTTTCAGAGTGTAAGCTTTTGAGAGTCAGAGCACCGTTCTTTAGATGGGAATCATATCTGAAGAAGGGAGCTCTGACTCTCAAAAGCTTACATCATGAAACCAGCCTCCCTGTTCTATTAGCATTTTAAATGAGATAAGAAGCACCCTTTAAAAACACATCCTAAACTCCTGGGGAAAACGGCGGGATAAAAATGTCATAAATAAATGAAACACAGAAGCCAGCTGACTCTGCAACTTCCGGCTCTGCTGTACTGGAGCCAGCAGACGCTTCGGGGCTTTCTAGGGCACAGGAAATCCCACGCTACAATGAAAGCTTGGAACCTTAGCTCTGGGCCACCTTTGTCTCTGCGGCCAGTATACTAATGGCTAGTGATGATTTGCCACTACACGAATGAGCTGTGGCAGGGGGTGGAATCTCGGGTCTCATGCACTCCCTCTTCTCCCTGTAAATAGCCAGCTCATTAGAGACTTTGAGATTTGCAGTTTCCTATAACATCAGAAAAGGAACCCCTTTCCTGGCCTACTGGTAGGATAAGCCCACGGGGAACAGATCAAGACAGCAGGAAGAGGAACCAGGCACGTCCAGGGTGGAAGCAGCACTGACCGTAGGGGTGAAAAGGAAGGGTGTTGTGTGCCTGCAGTGAAAGCAAAGCTAGTGGTTCAGGAGCTAGGCGACGGGAGAGCCGCCCAGGGCAGAAGCAGTGCTGCTATTACAGCAATCAGAAAAGGGAGGGCAGGTGGGGAAGATGCCACCCAGTGGGAGCAACACTCGCGCTACGGCTAGGAGGAGCAGACAGCATCCATGTGAAAGTAGCTACCTGTGCCGGCACTTACCCATACCCATCTTTAACAGTTGCTCTAAAGTGAAAAACAAAACAAAAAAGCAAGAATGCACCAGGCAGCAGAGGAAACCGAGACACGCGGTTAGCGCCAGCTACCGGCACAGCCCAGCGCTCTCCCCACAGCCACAGCCAGCCTGGGCAGGAATCGTTCTCCTAATTCTTTGCTGGCCAGGGACAGTGGACACAAACCTGGGTTGGCGGGAAGTGGAGGGGAGCCAGGATGGGTCGTGGGGTGGGCATTCCTGATTAGGGCAGTGCAGCAACACAAAGGAAAATGGTAAAACTCTGCATCTTTCCCCAAGTCTTGGCTTTGGTGTTCCTCTGCCAAGGTTTCCCTTTGTCTGCCTGGATGGCCGTGGGGTGGGAGAAGAGGGGTGGGCTGCCTGCCCCCTTACCTTGCTCTTTTTTGAACTCGTTCTCACTCATGAAGACAGGAGCCATGAGCTCCCCCACCGGGGGTTGGATGGACACGTAAAACTGGCGCGTGTGCGTGCTGGAGAGAGAAAACGGACAAGCCACAGTGAAATATAAGCAGCCAGGACAGGCAGCTTGGCTTTAGAAAGATCTCACCCAGAGAAGCGAGATCACTTTCTGAACCACAAACTGAAGTGATTTAGATGGATCCTCAAGGGCCACAGGCCAGTGGCAGACGGCCATGGCGTAATCGGGAGGGAATCCTGTTATGTACACAACACAAGGAGCTCTGACGATGTGGATTTAAGACCCCTCCTGCAACCACATTCCATTAGGGGCGGGGCCATGGCTCAGTGGCAGAGCATCTGCTCAGCACACAGAAGGTCCCAGGTTCAATCCCAGGCATCTCCAGATAAGACATGCAAGTACCAGCTGATGTGAAAGACCTCAGCCTAAGATGTGGAGAGCTGCTGCCAGAGTACCGACTGACTGTGATGAATTAACGGTACAACTCAGTAAAAGCAGCTTGGGGAAGACCATGGCTCAGTCGTAAAAATCATACTTTGTATGCAGAAAGTCCCTTGTTGAAGCTCCAATTAAGAAGATTGTGTAATAGACCTTCCCTGGAGAGCTGCTGCTAGCCAAGGTGGACAACGCCAACCTTGACAGATCAAGGGTCTGACTCCTTATAAGTCTGGAAAAGTATGTGAACACACAAAGCTTAAAGAAGGTCTCATGGTCAAAACTCTGGAATCTCTGGTTAAAAGGACAGCAGAGAGCAAACCAGAGAAAAGCCTGGAGACTTTGGAAAGTCACCACTTAGGGTGTGATGGTGTATCATCCACAGAGCAAGGACAAGGCAGATGAGGGGGTAGCTAACAACGCCACTGTGTGCGCAATTCTGGTATCTGCCAAAGGAGCACGACAGGGTACAGCTCCCCACATCTTCTGCCTCCTCTTCCCACTATAGGGTATGCTGCTACAGCTCCCTGTTTTGCACAACATCAGCAAGGACAAGTACTCACCATAACTGGAAGCTGGCTGCTTGGGTCGAATCACAGAAGTCTATGCCCATCACGACACTGACAGTCTCGCCAGGAGGCAGGGATTCTGCCAACACAAGAGAAAGGTCTTGGGCACATCTTCAGAGGAAAGCAGCCTATATCAGGAGGATGTGAAGCATGCCACTCCCCCGGCTGGCATTAAGCAATGCACAAAGACAGTGCTGTGCAGTGGTTATAGTGCTGAATGAGGATTGGGGAAGCCCCAGAGCTTGGTAGGTGATTTTGGGCCCTTCTCAGCCTAACCTACCTCACAGGATTATTGTGTAGCTAAGACAGAGACCCATACATGCCACCTAGACCTACCTGGAGGAACGGTGGCCCAAAAAGGAAATGTAACAACAGAGAGTTTCAACTAGTTCAGGGGGTGCCGTAATGGTACATTGATCCAGTTTCTGAGCTGTCCCGATTTGTGCAACAGAGCTAAAAGTTATGGCTCTAATGACTAAAATTCGATATAAATCAAATTAAATAAATAAATACTGCCCTAGGACTTGATTCACTCTATTCTCCCCCATATCAGCTAGGCTTACCTTGCTGGGTGTGGGGTAGCATTCCCGAGCAGTACGTTTCACACTAGAAAGGAGCCAATGTCAATCTCTGAAAAGGCACTACTGGCACGCAAGCTGGTGGAACTAAGAGAGTGGCAGGTGTAGACTGGCTTCCTAAACCCCCAAATACCGAGTCAGACAAACTCCACAAGCCTTACCAATTTCCTTGAACTCCTGGACACGCATGCCCGAGAGAAGCTTTGGCTCGTTAACGCGGATGTTCTTCACCTCGGCAGCCGTGTTGTTGGAAATCTGTATCTGGACGGCCACCATACGGGAGTCGGTTGTAAAAGGCTGCCGGCTGAAGTGGTACTCGACGGAGAGACCCTCCCCTGTCATACGGTGCAACAGCTCGTAGGTCTTCACTGCACCAAATACAGGGCTGATCATCTGTACCGGCAAGAAGAGAAAGGAGATCAGAGACATGCGAGCAGGCTACACCGAGGTTGCCAGGGTCATGGAGAAATAACCGGTGGGAAAAGAAGTCTTGAAAGACTCAAAACCATGACTCCTCCTTCCTAAATCTCTAAGAAAAAAAAGAGTCTATGATAGCCGGTTGGTTTTAGGATAACTCTCTCCCTTCTGGAGATATAAAGGCCATTAGTGCAACCAAAAAGAAACCAGGATCTTCCACGAGCCACCTTGAAACATGGACAGCACACCCAAATGAGGTTATTTTCCATTCAAGGGAAATCTCCAATATCACAAGTCTTTCATCATTAAAAAAATACTGAGGTTCTGAATCGTAGAGACTCCTTTGAAACCGTATCAATAAGAGGAACAGAGATCACTTACAGTAGGAGCCAAAGTTGTATCGGTCAGTGAGAGTCCCTCTAGGTCGGTCACCAGGCTGGTGGAGACGACGGGGCTGGAAAGGACCGGTTGCGAGGGAGGTGGGGTGACTGTACAGCAGAGAAGCCAAAGAGGAACGAGTTAATCAGTTTCTAAATCTCAACCAGGGAACTAAGGCAGTACAGGAAGGAAAAGGTTAGAAATTAGCTGGCTGATAACGAGAGCGTAGTCCTCTAGCACCATGGACAGATCATATGCCCTACGGGAGACCGTAAACCAGACATTCCCAGACTGCGGTGTGCTAGTGTCACTCAAGGAAACCACTAGCGTTACAAGCAAAATATACATGATAAAGAATGAACAGCTTTGGCCAGGCTGTCTGCATGCTTTTACAGGCTCTCCACCAGGAGACGCCACCTGATCCCGAATTACCTGATGCATGCCAGTTAACTAGCCTCATAAGCTGTCGCTGGCTCTCCCTCTGCCTGGCCACCAATCAGAACACAGAACAGCAACTCACTCAGAGATGCAGTGGGTGATCTCCTTGGAAGATGGTCAGCATGCCATAGCAAGGGCACTATAAAGCATTTGCTCAGGGAAGCAAGATTGGAAAGATCCAAGTACCACCCCACACATTTTATGTAACAATGAAAAGCGGCCGCTTACACCATAAAAAGTAAACCATTGGGGCTGCAAGAGGGAAGCATGCTTCCAATCTGAATTCAGAAATATAATGTTCCTCATCTACCAGACTGGTAGGAAGACATACAAACGCAGCATATGTGCTTGAGCTAAGTTTGGTCAGTGCTTGGATAAGAGATCTCCCGGAAAATAACAGCACTGTTTTAAGTTCCAAGATGGAAGAACGGCAGAACAGAAATGTAATAAACCAACAATAAATACTGCACAGCCCATGGATGTGAATAAACACTTTGGAATTCGGCAACCCAAGATTTCCAAAACTGAAAAAAAAAGGAATGGAAATACGGTAAGGGTCACTTCATATGAACTGCACTCCAGTGGGCTCAATCTGATTTGGGAAGGATTCCTGGGATTTTTTTTCCCTGAGAGACTGAGAAGGGCATCGCGTGAAAAACAGAACGCGTGGGGAGAGACAGAAGCGAGAAAGCAAGAATGATGTGGCTTAGAAGTGATTCTATGGGCTGGCTATTTGGACTCATTCCCAGGGGTCAGTGGGACAACGTACTTTTGAGCTTTCCTCCAAAAACCATCGAGTGCCAGCTGTCTGCATTAGCCGCTCTGCCAGTTGCCGAAGCCCCAGCTGGAGACTGCGGAAGAAAAGCACTGCAGAGACAGCTCCTGATAGACCAGGGATTTGCTTTGGCCTCCTTTCCTTTCCCAAATCCCTAATATCATCTGCCCCATTGGAGGCACATGGGCAAGGAAGAAGTTTCTTCTCTTTGGCCCGATGGTCACAAACTGCAGTGCACAGAAGGGGGGCAGCATGGCTCAGTGACAGCACATCCGCTTTGCATGCTGTGGCCAAAACATTTAAGCAGCGAAGGGCGCTTCTTTCTGTAAGGCATACCCTAAGGTCAGCGTGGGATACACTTACAGTCATCTAGATCAAGCAAGGAGATCTCCTTTGTCCCTTTCTTCGGAGGCTTTGGGGCAGGTTTGCTGCTAGGAGGCTGGAAGAGAGGGGAAAGATTATGAAATCAGGAGTCCGCCTTTAGGGTTCAGTCAGACTTATCACTCCTTGCCAGGCTCAGAGCGGTTGACAGCTGACACAGCAAAGTGATTAAAAGGAGGAGATGGAAGACACAGATTCAGATCTCAGCTTGGCCAGGCATAGAAACTGCTGGCTGCATTTGGAAATCCTGCGCAAATTGTCTTTGGCAGGAAGCAGCCAGGAAGCCCTCAGGACTGCATGGTTCCCTGTCCCCTCCCTCATTCTCTTGCTTATGCATGGAGAGCATCGAAGATTATCGTCTTTCAGAATAAACAGGAGTTGGCTGCAACGTCCAAAATGACAAACCACGGTTGGTTCTCTCGTCTGTAAACCAGGGCTTAGAATCCTGATTTATAGGCAAAAGAGGAGAAAAAACAAAATTGTTTCGTCTGATTTAGGTCTCACAAGAAGTCTTCTTTTCCCAGCTAGACCCAAGGGGAACGAGTGCACACAAGTCCAAAGATGACTTGGCTCATTCGTTTATAAGCAAACGAACGTCACATTCCCCTATCGGTAATAGTGGCACAGTAATCTTACTTGCGACCCAGAGAAAAAAAACAGGCAAAATTGCTTTCGGTGCATAGGCAAAGAGATCTATGAAGGTAATGCAAATATCTGTGACAATGGATGGGATGCAAGACACGCATTTCCTAGACCAGCGAGGCCAGAGAGGAGAAACCTGCCGCTGCCACACGGCTCCATAGTTCCCAGTATCTATAAACCCTCCCAGCCACTCACCGTCCTTTTCTTCTTGGCCTCCATCTCCGAGTGGGATTCCTCTGCTTCGGAGCCAGAATCCGACTCCGATGAGCTGCTTTCGGACATGCTACCCTCTTCCTCCTCTGATGAGGAATCTGAGCCCCCCTTCCTTTCACGCAGCTGCTGCTTTTTCCTGCTCCTCACATCCTCCTCGCTGGAGTTATTAAAGGGAAAGAATAAGATGAAAGCTTCGAATGATTCTCTGGAACCTCCCATTTCCGAGCAGGAGCCATTTGGGAAAGGCAAGTCCATCCTTCACCATTTTCTGGGCCTGGCAACCTCTCCTTGCCGCTGTGCAGGAAAGAAACCCTCCCCTCTGGAAACTAGAAGTCACACCGCACCTCTTTCCCCGAAGCACAGGCCTGAACGAATTTTAGCTCCACCTCCTCAACAGAGGTGCATCACACGTCCATCTTCAAGGAGCCCCTGCCCGGAAACCGCTGCCACTGTTGTAGGACGGCTCTTGGAATCTCTCAACATTTGATGACTGGCGCCACCCCCCACAGCAGCCATTTTGTGCTGACACCCACTGTCCGGGGTCTGGGTCCCAGCCCCCAGACTTGGTAGGAGGGAACAGCAGGTCAGCCGGGCTGATGGGCAAACAGAGGGGGCAGCCAGCAGACAGCAGGTCAACTGGTCAGCCAGCTGACAGCAGGTCAACCGGTCTGACTGGCAGGCAGAGGGGGCAGCTGGGGGACAGCAGGTCAACCCCTCCCACAGGCAAATGGAGCCAGAACCTGCCGGTGCCAGGGGCAAGGAGCAAAAGCCCAGGGCCTCAGGAGGCAGGGGGAGACAGAGAGAGGCCAGCGAGTCCCACTCCCCTAGGGAGGGAAAGGGGGCTAGGCAAGGCGGAAGGGGGCAAGGGCAGAGGGATTGGGAGCCCAGCAGTCACCCACCCAAAGACCTTACCTGAGGAGGAGAAGCAGCAGCAGCCCCAACAACCCAAAGCCATGCCCCAGCTAGAAAATAGTAGCCTGGCCCAGGAGTTGCCAAAAGCCAAGCCACTCCAGGTGGGGCTATTGGAGGCACTCTGCAGGAAGCCCTGGGCAACCAGCCAAGGAGCCGCAGCTGGACCCACCTTCAGCCATCAGCTCTGCCAGGGAGGCTGGGCTGCTAGCCAGGGGACTGCAGCTGGACATGCCTTCAGCAATCAGCCAAGGCAGGGAGGCTGGGCAGCCAGAGAACAAGGCACAGCTGGTGCTGGTCAGTGGGGCCAGATCAGCTACCCCAGCTGCAACTGCTTGGTGCAGCCCAAGGCCAGGCTGGAAGAGGGGTGGGGCAGTAGAAGGAAGCCCTATAAAAGCTGGCTGGGAAGAGCCCTGTGGTGGTGGGTGTGAGTGAGGAGTGATGATGTGGAGTGAGAGCAGTAAGATGCAAGGGTGGAGGTTTGGAGGAGAGTTCTGGAAGGAGGAGATGAAGGAGGACGCAGAGGGTAAGCAGGCCAGGTTGAGCAGGCCAGCGAGTGGACTGAGAGGGAGTCTGGGTGAGGTATACCGCCCCTCCTTCCACAGAGCAGGGTCCTGCAGAATCCCTGGCCCCCCTGTGACGTCAGGAGCAGACCGCCCAGTGCCACGCCCAGCGGCAGCGGCGGCAAGCCCTGACAAGTTGGTGGCCCGTACGGGGAGAGACGTTCCAACGCAGGCACCAGTCAAGGGGCGGCCTCCCAAGGCCGCCGCCCCAGCGGAGCTTGGACCGTGGCTGGAGGAACGCCAGGATAGGATGTGGGGAAAGCTGGAGGCAGCCTACCCAGCCGCTCCAGTAGAACTAGCACAGACAGCGGAGCTGCAGAGGCAAGCCGGCGTGCTCACTGAGGCCTTGCCAAGGGTTTGCGCCCTCGTTTGGGAAAATAACCCACCGCCTGGCAAGCAGGTGCAGAGTCTATGTGCCACTGTGAAGATAGGCCGGCTGATCCTACAAGCCCTGTTGGACTCTGGGAGTGCAGTCTCAGCAATTCGGCCCCAGCTCCTCCCAGCTGCCACCCCAGTGTACCGCTGGATCCCAGTGACGGATGTGATGGGCCACACCCAGCCGTACCCTACGGCCCTAATCACGATAGAGTACCTAGGGGTCCGCCACCAAATGGAAGTTGCCCAGTTAGCTCACCTACCCGTACCAATACTGCTGGGAAGAGATGCCCCAGGGTTCTTCAGGCTCCTCCAGCAGGCAGCGAAGAAATTGGGAAGAGACACCCCAGGGACTGCCGGGTCTCGGCTGAAGGCGGCAGGGGAAGTGACAGACCCACAAGTTGCCACCGCTCTGCAAGTGGAGGAGGCCAACGACCCGGGAGAGGGTCCCTCCACCAGGCCAGGGGCAGAACCACGGGCTGGAGGCCCAGCTGGAACCCTTGCAGACCGCCCATTCCGTGATGCCCAAGGGGCAGATGAGTCCTTGCAGCGCTTGCGAGAGACAGCCGCTCGTGAGGAGGAGCAAGTGCGGGATGAACGGAGGTCCCAACGGCTCCCTCGCATCGAGAAGCAAGGAGGGGTCTGGGTTCGCATAGCTCGTGCCCCAAATGGCCAGGGGGAGGTCCGCCAACTACTTGTGCCAGCAGCCTATCGGGCGGAAGTCCTCCGCACGGCCCATGAGCATGCTTGGGCCGGGCACCTCGGGCACCACAAGACCCTGAGGAAGGTTCTTGAGCAATTCTTCTGGCCCTCCGTGAATGCAGACGTGAAGGCCCACTGCCGCTCGTGTCCCACCTGCCAGCGGGTGGCAGCCCGCCGCCCGCCGAAGGCCCCCCTCTCCCCGCTGCCCGTCATGGAGACGCCCTTCCAACGCATCGCAATGGACTTCATCGGACCGCTGCCACGCACACCCCGGGGCCATCGCTTTGCCCTGGTGATTGTGGACTATGCCACGCGGTTCCCCGAGGTCATCCCGCTGAAGACCATGCAGACCCCGGGGATGGTACGGGCCCTGTCCAAGTTTTTCGCGATGGTGGGGCTGCCAGATGAAATTTTGACGGATCGGGGGGGCCCGTTCCGTGCCACAGCCATGCGTCAGCTCTGCCGGAATTTGGGGATCCGGCAGGTGTTCACCTCGGCGTACCACCCTCAAACAGACGGGTTGGCAGAGCGGCTGAACCAGACCGTCAAGGAGGCTCTGAAGAAGATGACGCGGGACAAGCCTCACCAGTGGGACTTGTACATCGACCCGCTCATGTTCGCCCTCCGGGAGACCACGCAGGCCTCCACTGGCTTCAGCCCATTCGAGCTGCTATATGGGCGCAAGCCAAGGGGGATGCTCTCCCGGCTGACGGAACGCTGGGGGCCCCGGGCCAGCAGCCCCGCGCCCCCCATACAGGAGTACGTGAGCCGGCTCCGTGACCGGGTGCAACAGTCCCAAGCGGAGGCAAATCGCAGACTGACTCGCACCCAGTCAAAGCAAAAGGCCGCCTATGACCGGGGTGCGCGGATGAGGACTTTCCAGGCCGGAGAGAAGGTCCTCGTGCACCACTCGGTGTTCCCAAGAGAGGAAGGGGACCCATGGAGGGGTCCCTACCAGATTCGAAGGGTGCTGGGCCCCACCACCTACGAAGTCCAGTGTGGGGTCGGCCGGCGTCGGCAGAAGACCCTGCATGTGAACCTCCTAAAGCAGTGGCACGAGCGCCCAAAAGAGGAGTGCGGCGTGGCTGAGGACCCGCTAGAGCTCCCTGACAGTGTGCTGCCTTGGACCACTGATGCCCCGGAGTTTGAGGAGCCCAAGGTGGACCCTCAGCTCAACCCAGCTCAGAGGGCCCAGCTACAAGACCTCTGGGCTCGGATTCCCGGGGTCTTCTCCCGCAGGCCGGGCAGCACGAGCCTGATCCAACATGCCATTCCAACGGACCCGGGGCAGACAGCCCGGGCTACCTGGCGCCCCATCCCCAGGAAGCGGTGGGAGGCAGTGGAGAAGGAGACCGACGAGATGCTCAGGCTTGGGGTAATCGAGCCCTCGCGAAGCGCTTGGAGGAGCCCGATAGTCTTGGTGCCCAAGCCGGATGGGACCACCCGATTCTGCATCGACTATCGCGAACTGAATAAGGTGGCCCAGTTCGATGCATACCCCATGCCCCGAGCAGATGTGTTGGTAGACCACCTAGGGTCCGCCCGCTACCTGTCGGCCCTAGACTTGACGAAGGGCTACTGGCAAGTGCCCGTGCGGCCAGCGGACCGGGAGAAGACAGCCTTTGCCACCCCACGAGGCCTCTTCCAGTTCAAGAAGATGCCGTTTGGTCTACACGGGGCAGCTGCCACGTTTCAGCGGCTGGTGGACCAAGTGCTGGGAGAGTGCCGGGCGTATGCAATGGCGTACATAGATGACATCATCATCTTCAGCCCGGACTGGCCCACCCACCTCCAACACTTGGAAGCTGTCATGAGGGCCCTCCAGCGAGCCGGACTACGGGCTAACCCAAAGAAGAGCCACCTGGGGTTCCAGGAACTCCAGTACCTGGGCTTTGTGGTTGGGGGAGGCCGAGTTCGCCCACCACCAGACAAGGTGGCCTCAATAGCTGATGCCCCCCAGCCCCGGACCAAGAAGCAGGTCCGACGTTTCCTGGGACTACTGGGGTATTACGGGCGGTTCATCCCCCACTTTGCCTCCCGAGCCGCCCCCCTGACAGACTGCTTAAAGAAGGGGCTGCCCAACCAAGTCCGGTGGACCCCAGCACTAGAAGCAGCTTTCAAGGACCTGCGGTCAGCCCTCTCTAATACCACAGCCCTGTGGAACCCGGACTTTGACCGACCCTTTACGCTGGCCACAGACGCTTCTGACACCGGCCTTGGGGCAGTCCTGACTCAGGAACGTGACGGAACCGACGTCCCCATCCTCTTCCTGAGTC
This sequence comes from Eublepharis macularius, assembly GCF_028583425.1. Lineage (NCBI taxonomy): Eukaryota > Metazoa > Chordata > Lepidosauria > Squamata > Eublepharidae > Eublepharis > Eublepharis macularius. The sequence continues at coordinate 30,626,537 of NC_072807.1, read as the reverse complement.
GGAAGCTGCAGCCCGCAGAGAGGCGCTATGCAACAGTGGAGCGGGAGGCCCTAGCGGTCAAGTGGGCAGTGGGGGCCCTGCAATACTACCTGGCCAATAATCCCTTTGTCCTACTAACGGACCATGCGCCCCTGCAGTGGCTCCACCACATGAAGGCACACAACCCCCGTGTGCTGCGGTGGTACCTCTCCCTCCTCCCCTTCCGGTTCACCATCAAGTACCGCAAGGGGGCGCAGCATGTGGATGCGGACTTCATGTCCCGCATGTTTGAGTCTGACCCTGACCCCCACAACTCAAAGCTAAGCGGGGGTGTGTGTCCGGGGTCTGGGTCCCAGCCCCCAGACTTGGTAGGAGGGAACAGCAGGTCAGCCGGGCTGATGGGCAAACAGAGGGGGCAGCCAGCAGACAGCAGGTCAACTGGTCAGCCAGCTGACAGCAGGTCAACCGGTCTGACTGGCAGGCAGAGGGGGCAGCTGGGGGACAGCAGGTCAACCCCTCCCACAGGCAAATGGAGCCAGAACCTGCCGGTGCCAGGGGCAAGGAGCAAAAGCCCAGGGCCTCAGGAGGCAGGGGGAGACAGAGAGAGGCCAGCGAGTCCCACTCCCCTAGGGAGGGAAAGGGGGCTAGGCAAGGCGGAAGGGGGCAAGGGCAGAGGGATTGGGAGCCCAGCAGTCACCCACCCAAAGACCTTACCTGAGGAGGAGAAGCAGCAGCAGCCCCAACAACCCAAAGCCATGCCCCAGCTAGAAAATAGTAGCCTGGCCCAGGAGTTGCCAAAAGCCAAGCCACTCCAGGTGGGGCTATTGGAGGCACTCTGCAGGAAGCCCTGGGCAACCAGCCAAGGAGCCGCAGCTGGACCCACCTTCAGCCATCAGCTCTGCCAGGGAGGCTGGGCTGCTAGCCAGGGGACTGCAGCTGGACATGCCTTCAGCAATCAGCCAAGGCAGGGAGGCTGGGCAGCCAGAGAACAAGGCACAGCTGGTGCTGGTCAGTGGGGCCAGATCAGCTACCCCAGCTGCAACTGCTTGGTGCAGCCCAAGGCCAGGCTGGAAGAGGGGTGGGGCAGTAGAAGGAAGCCCTATAAAAGCTGGCTGGGAAGAGCCCTGTGGTGGTGGGTGTGAGTGAGGAGTGATGATGTGGAGTGAGAGCAGTAAGATGCAAGGGTGGAGGTTTGGAGGAGAGTTCTGGAAGGAGGAGATGAAGGAGGACGCAGAGGGTAAGCAGGCCAGGTTGAGCAGGCCAGCGAGTGGACTGAGAGGGAGTCTGGGTGAGGTATACCGCCCCTCCTTCCACAGAGCAGGGTCCTGCAGAATCCCTGGCCCCCCTGTGACGTCAGGAGCAGACCGCCCAGTGCCACGCCCAGCGGCAGCGGCGGCAAGCCCTGACACCCACAACTCTCTCTTTACATCCCCAAAGGGCCCACAGGCTCAACAAAATTGGGGGTCCCTGGTGTAAAGGGTACCATGCGGCAGTTTGGGATTTAAAACGGGCCCTGAATTCAAAGGGGTGAAAACAGCCATCGTAAAATCTCTACATAGAAATCTGGCAAGAAGTCAAGTCTGTCCAAAAACTAAGCTCCAGGACGCAGAAATGTAACCCCAGATGTGTACAAGTACACAACATCAAAAAAGACAGGTCTGCAAGGGGTCAATCTTATGTTGCATATGCTATCAAATGCATGCAAGTATTTTTTTTTTCTTTTGAGCACCACTGGGGGCAGGTACCTGCACGAGTCACACACTTTGACCGTATCGGTATAGGATCTTGAGCAAAGTAGACCTGAGAATTTGCTTTTTCCGTTTTCAGATCTGCAAGCATGTATTGCTCATCGGTCGCACTATCCCATACTTGAGAAAGATAGTTTATGAATAAATGGCTCTATGCTGTGACTAAATCTTAGAAAGAACAGAGTAAGAAGAACACAGTTTGAAACGAGCATTCCTTGGGAAATTGTCATTCAGTGCTCAGTGGTGACATATATCATGCCTTCAGCGGAAATGATCTTGATGGTTTAATAAAAGTTCACCAAATTGGGCCTATATAAAGTAGCCACACCCCAATATTTGTGAATCTCTCAAATCAGGGCTGCAGTGAGACGCTTATCTTTTCTGAAAACGCTTTGGAAAGCATCTCAGAAATACTACGTATTTTATCTTCTAAATTTAAGAGAAGGAATGAGATGTATGATTTTCATTTCTAATTTCACTGACATTTTTGTATCAGTGAGATTCTTCTTTAATTACGTCAAGAACGTTGAGACTGATTTTAAATAAAAGTTCTTAAAGATAAAGTGGTTTTCGGCTGGGATACAAGGTTTTCAATTGACACTTGGAATAAATAAACTGACCTCTCTCCAGTTAGAGATCTGAGAGCTTGTCAGAGATTGATTATTAGAGAAAACAATCATCTTAATATGGCCTTTTGGTTTATTGCTTAATGCATTGTTTTGGAACAGTCAAAGAAACTTAGTTTCCATGTGCCTGTTGTAAAGTAATGTTTCCCCCAACAGGTGGGCTAAAAGTCCGTAATGCAGGAATCTGCCTTCCTTCTCAATCTGTTAGATTCATCATACCTCCCTGCGCTGTCCAGCGACGCTTTCCTTGGAGTCTCTCTCCTCTTTTTTTTCTTCTCCTCCTTTTCGTCCGACTGGTCCTCACTCTCTTCTTCATCCTCGTCATCCTCATCCTCCTCTTCCTCGTCGCTGCCTGATCCGGAACCGCTCTCACTGCCACTTTCACTGGGAGACCCGCTGACCGACTCGGGCTCTGGCAAAAATAAGAGGGAAAGAAAGGGCTTCTTTTTCATACCTCCAAGGCACAAGTAAGGACTTCCCTATCCCAAATGCTGCTTAAAGAGATTTTCGGACAGTGCTGTTCATATTGGAAGCTCTCTAGGGTTTATGCGGTCAAGTTCAAGTTTATTATTATGATCTAGGATCAGAATCCTAATTCAAGACCTTCTAGCTCACTGGCTACTGCATGAAACAGGATACTGGTGGTTTGAGCCAGCAGGACATTTCTCATGTTCTTAAACATGTCTCCTATCAGATCCACCTTTATTGGGTTTGTTAAAACCCTCTACACTATTCTGAACTCAGAAAAAAACTGGGGAGGGGGCCAGTCCTCGGCTGGAGAAATAGCTCCCCTCCAGTGTTCCTGCACTGCAAAGGAGTCAACCATTCGATGCTGGCAAGGCAAAGAATTTCTCTGTGGGACTTTGCATCGGGTCAACATCTCATTTAAACTGAGCTGCCAACTCTGCAACGAGCTTATGCACACAGAGAGCACGTCAGCACCTCCGCAATGGTTCCGGATCTCTTGCGTGCAAACTAAGCAGGCAGCAGGTACTTTGTGCGTGCTGTAGATGTTTAAAGAAGACACGGAGCTCATGACAAAAAAACCACACAGAGAAGCTCTTTTGCCTTTTGGCCTCATGTTTAAAATCAGGCCTCAGTGAAAGCTCTCCATGCTGCATCCTCACCGCTGTCAGCGGACTCCGTTGGGCCGGACTCCCCCTCGGAGTCGGAATAGAACGGTTTTTCCACCTTCTCCTTCCTCTTCTCACGGCTGGTGCATTTGGTCCATTCCGGGACCTGGCCGGATAAAAGGCAGTTTACGTTTTAATGTAAGGAAATGAGAAAGAGTGCAAATGGCTCCGTACGCAAAAGCAACAGGGCAGGAGAGAACGCAGGCACCAGTCTCACATTCCCTGCATGGATATTCACTTCTGTGCAGGGAGACAGAGATGAATCACACAAATCCTAGCATGCAATGTGTGCAATCTGCTGCACTTGGAACCCACATGTACACAAAATAAAAATAGGCACACAGGTATTTGTTGCAACCTTTTCCTCCATGGAAGCAAAACCTGTGTTGGAGTCTTATGCGGGACTGCTCTCAGGAGAGGAGTGAAGATTTTAGAATCGGGCTCTGCCACTGATTACACATCTCTGTGCCAGGCAGGAACCCTGGCCATAAACCCATCAGCAAAGCCGGACTGTTCATTCTTTGGTGCTCTTAAGGTTTGCTCTGATAGATGTCTGGAAGAGGGTGCACACAAACATGCACAAACGGAAAGCCAGTATGGTATAGCGGTGAGAGGGCTGGATCATGACTTGAAAGATCTGGGTTCAAATCCCCACTCTGAAGTTCACTGAATGACTCAGGGAGTGTCAGTCTTGCTCAGCCTAACCTACCTCGCAGGGTTGTTGTGAAGATAAGATGATGGCAGGCTATGTACACCATCCGGAACTTCTTAAGAGAATGGGTGGGCTTAAGAATCCAACAAATACAGATCAAACACGACATTCATTTCTTTCTTCCCCTTAAAACAGTGTGTGTGAGATTATCCTGTTCTAACCTACGCCAATCCAGTGAGGAAGGTTCGCTCGAGTGACTTTCCCAAGACCTCATTCCTGAGATAAACAATTCAGTAGGAGAGCTTTAAGAAATTGTTTTAAATAAATAAATAATAGGGATTTGCATGCTGATCTCCCCAGTCCCGGTCTGACACTGTATCTGCAGCACCATAGAAGCTGTGATTTCTGCAGACTTGATATGGTTTGAAATACATGCACACCATGCTCAAATTGGATAGCACCACACACAATGCAGGGAGGGAGGAAATGACGGGCAGGAGGAGGAGAGATAATCGCTGGGCAGCGAGGATGAGAAAAGAAAGCGCATCACTGCAGACGCAGGCGCCACCTCTTTCGGCTTCCCCAGCAACCCAATATGGCTTTCCACGGGGCCAACCAACTCTTCCTGAAATGAACGGGGAAGGGACATCTTCCATGAAAACCAACAAAGCAACCTTTCCTCCCTGCTGGATACGGCAAGAAAGCCACCGTGGCCAGGAATTCATGCAGCCACCTTAAGCAGCAACAGGTTATAGGAGGGCGCTGGTCAAGCAAGCCCCACAAAATTTTTGGTGAGTGGCACAAATATTGGGAGCTCTTGCTTCCCATCATGTGCGGGTAGCAACAAACAGTTACCTCCACATTGCGCACGGATGGGTCCGGAGCTTCACTGGGCCAGTCGGGCAGTTCCTGGTAGCCCACTGCCTTGGCGTTAAGGAGGTGGGAAAGCGAGCCCAATTGGAAATGGTCACGATCTAAGAGGAACGTGAAGTCAGCAATGAGCTCTCGGCACATTATTATTAACTAGGTTGGTATCTGGTCTTTCTTCCATCACGAGAACTCCAGGTGGTGTACAGAGGAGTTCCAGCCGATCTCCCATCCAAGCTCAGCCCAGACTCAGAGAAGCAAGACGGCAGCATCATGTGCTCTTGGACCATGCGCTGTTGCATCCCATATACATAACCTGGTACCCCTCGCTTGATCTTCACACCGTGTCTTCCATACCTTTGAAAGAAGACTCCAAGATGGGGGCAGGTTTCTGTGCCAGGAAGAGCTTCTTGGCATACTTGTTGAGGGCACCGCTCTTCTCGGTGGGCACGATCAGCTGTCGGATAAAGCGGGCGCGATCCCGGATGTCGTAGTTCTGGTCGTACTTGGCTAAGTTCAACACGTACTGCGTCAAGAGCTTGCTCTACGGCAGAGATGTCAAAAACACAAAAGCTGGACATTGACTCTATATGTTTGGCAACTTGGCCAGAGCGACTTTCATGTCGGGTAGCAAGATTGCAGCTGCCAATCAGAGGAGACAATGCTGACCTTGATAGACCAAGTGTCTGACTCAGTATAAGGCATCAGCACGCGCCAGTGGAAGATTCCATAAGCCTACTGGGCTCTTCCAGTGACAGAATTAATAAAAGAAATAAACAGACATGACGGAAAACAAAAATGGGCCCCGTTTTATAGATGGGTTAAACGGAAGTATAAAATAGAGACATAACTATATGTTAGCAGAATACAATCAAATGAATGAGCCGAGTAAAGAAGCACTAGAATTAAAGAATGCAGACTTATAGTGGTAATAGCGTAGTGAAAATAGGGTAATTATGATGGAACTGTAGAATGTATGACTTAGAACACGTATCCAAAGAATGTAAGACTTTTGATTAATTTTGTTATTAGAGTACGAGGGAACTAAAACAAATTTAAGTATTAAAAAAAAGAAGAAGCCTACTGGCTCTTTAACCCCTTCAGCCCCAAAGCAGAGATGCAATCTACAGACCACGCACTGTGGCTATGTGCACACCACAGCCTCCTCAAGCAAAAGGCTAACACATGAAAGCTGCCCCTGGGAAGGCCCTTACCTGTTTGGAGTTGGTCAGGTACAGCTTGGCCGCCAAGTTGATGACCTGCAGCTTCACGATATCCTCCTCACCGGTGAAGGATTTAGCCATTTTGCGTAGCACGTCGGGCGCAATCTTGGGCACGTGCTCGCAATACTCGCCAATCAACCATAAGATGCTCGCCCGGGCCATAGGTACCTGAGATCAAGGGATGCTGCATCTCTGAGACTGCTCGGGCGGTCCCACGAGTGCCCCGTTATCTGATACATGCCCCCCCCAATGCTCTCCTCACCTGAATGTTGTCCGTCAGCTTTGCCATGTGCTTGATGATCTCGCTGTGCTGAGCAGGCTGCATCTGGAGGAGTTTCTTGATGACGACCACAGACTCCGCCACCACCAGCTCTGAGAGTGACAGACAGAAAGGCCGTAAGATCACACAGGCTGACTGCATGCGGAGATTTATCTCTGCTTCCAAACTGGAGCACTTTGTTTTGTTCTGGGTTTTTTTGGAGCACCTAGATGACATCTTGCTCTTGTCAGGTCCAGCATGTCTCTAAACTGTACTGACTCCATTTTCTAATGCTTCTAGTGTTTAAGTGCTTTCTCCCCAGGTGCACCAGTTCCCAGGCTGCATTCCCACCAGAGGAGATTATTGTGTCTAACCCCGTTCCACCAAGCATTGGCCTTGAAGGAGAGCAGCTTCCCAGGACTGAAAGATGTTGTTTTGAGAACTGTGGGGGGAGGCTGTTCCAGATGGGTATTGTTACTCTGTATCCTATGCTTGCTCTTCATTGGTAACAATGATCATGTACCATCCTGAGTCTCCTATTCAGGACAGTGGACTATAATGGATCTTTTCTGCAATAAAACTTCCTTTGCTAGACATTGGACTTATTCTTGCCTCTAAAGGGAATCTTGCAGAGAGTACCTTATCTAGCCACAGTCTGACATTTTGTTACCAATCATGTCTGAGTCGGGCCCAGCGGAATCCAAGGTTGTCCCGGACAGGGATCCTTTGTTCGAGCCGTATGTGTCTCCCGACAAACAACCCGTACAAGCCCAAGACTCCCAGGAGCTGGGAGCAGCCGGGAATGGAACCGAAGTCTCCACTTCCACCCCGCCTCTCATCGACCTCAGTGCTCGGGTCGAGACCGAAGCCAACCTCGGGGCAAGGCCGAAAGCGACCGCTCTCCCCTTGATTTCGGTACCAACCCCGTCGGAGTGGGGTGCCAGACCCAGAGAAACTAGAGAGCGTCGTGTAGGTGGGCTCCATCCTCGAGTTTCTATGGAAAGGCGCCGAAGCCTAGGAACCGTCCTGGAGCTAGACAGCAGCCAATCATGGAACTATTGGAACAGGACGCTCGAGCAGACGGAAGAGGACACGTCTCGCCGCGGCGCCCTGAGTTGGGATTACTCCGAACTTGCTCCGTGGAAAGAGCCAACGGAAGTCCCTGAACAAAGTTGGGAGCAGATACAAGGTCGCACCTATGCGGTGGATACCAGCATCTCGGCCGTGACGGGCATGGCCAAGGGAATCCTAGCCGCGAGATCGAGAGTCGTCCAAGGGGACCCTCCTCCTTGGGGCCCCTTGTCCCCGGTGAGTGCAACGAATGAAGCTTCCACGAGCGAACAACCGGGGGCGAGTCGTATGCAACAGTTAGAAGCTAAACTGATGGATATGGAAGAAAGTTTAGCTCGTGCCATCCATTTAATTTCGGCAATGGGAGCAGGGGAAAGATTATCCCCTGAAGAGATGGCGATACAGATAGCTACCCTTCAAAGTGTTATATCCTATCCGATGGAGGATGCCCAACAGCATCCGTCACCTACCGGCGAAGGGGGCACCTATCTGGGCGAATCGGGAGAGCAAACCGAGGAACTTCCCGAACAGCAAGAAATTCCACCGAGAAGGGATGACTCGGTTGAGCCACCCGGAGAGACCCCCACCGAACCACCTAACCAGGAAGGGGATGCGCCCCCAGATGAGACTCCCGGGGAGAGGCCTACGGATGGTGAAGAAAAGCCAAGTGATACACCGGTGATACCCCCTCTTACTTCTCCTATAGAGGTCCGGCCGGACCAAGAGGGAGCCCCACGCCAACTGCCAAACACTGTCCCCGTCGGCCAACCTACGGGAGTAGATCCAATAGCGCCCAGAGGCCAGCCGCTGCTTCCTAGATTGACAACGCCCGGAGGGGCAAGCCCGCGCGGCCTTCCACCGACTCAACCCTCGCCGCTGCGGCCCCTTTTACCTCGACCGCAGCTCACACCGGTGCAGCAGCCTCTGAACCAACCCGTCTTGCCACCCCCGAACCAACCGGGACGGCCTGCACCACTACGACCCCTCCGACCACCTCCGCAGCGGCCGATCCCCAATCAACCACACCAACCTACTCCACCTCGACAGCCACCGCCAACGCCTCCTGTGTTGCCCGCTAGACCAAGGATACCACCACCTGCTCGCCCGCCATTGCAACCGCCGGCCCAGCCAAGACCAACCCCGCCAGCGCAACCACGGCAACCTCCGCCCGCACCACCGGGTCAACCCCAGCCGGCACCGCCGGCTCGACCGCCGCCAGCACAGCCGGCACCGTTGCCCCTACCGAGGCCCCAGCTACCTCCGCCTGTGCCTCAGGGACAACTGGAAATGCCGATGGACTTTTACCCAGCGCCTGCTCCGAGACAAGATCTTCCGATGGGCTGGGTGAAGCTGGAAGCCACCTTCGATGGGGACCCCTCCAAACTGGGATTTTTCTTAGTACAAGTGGTACAGTTTTTCAACCGTTGGGGGCACCTATTCGGCAGCGAGGCCAGTCAAATCGAACATCTCGGATCTCGTCTACAGGGCAAGGCAGCAGACTGGTATGTAGGACTATATAATGTCGGGGCCCCAGAACTTGATACTCTCCAGGGGTTGGTGGATGCTATTCGAGCCCAATATGAAGACCCCTTAGAGGAAACTAGGGCCCGAACAGAATTGCAAGCCATCAAGCAAGGCAGCATGACAGCAAGAGACTATATTACAAAATTCCGACAATTAGCAGCCAAGTGCCCCAGGTGTGAGGAGTCCACCAAAATTATCCTGTTCAAACAAGGCCTTAACCCGAGACTTTTGGACAGAGCCCTCATGCAAGACAATCCCCCCACGCTGTTAGGGTGGATCCAACTTATTTGTGAAGTGGAGAATCGCATATTAGAAGTCCGTTTGGTTGAACAACAACAACAAACGGGACAAAGAAGACCATTAACCTTACAGAGGGCGGCACGGGGAGCTAGCTACGCTACCCGTGGAGCGAGAGATGCTAGATGGCAACAAGGGCTGTGCCTGCATTGCGGACAGGCTGGTCACTTTGCAGCACAATGCCCTTACCGGCCTGTGCAAAGACCTCCGCTCCAACTACGCCGTCCAACTCCGGCTCAGTTTCCTGCGCCCCAACGCCCGACTCCAGCACCCCGGGCGAATAGAGGTCGCGGCACTTCCCAAAGACCAGCCTCAGAGAGAGGGTTGGAAGCGGAAGAAGTCATGGAATATGATCCCGCTTCCCCAACCGCAGAAGTCAATCCAGAAAGTCCCCAGTCGGGAAACGAAATGGATCTGTCGTAAAAGGACCCAAACGACAGATCCACCAGAAGCCCGTCCCTGCACGGGACCGGCCACCTGGGTCCATTTTGTTCATGCCAGTGACTCTACTCAACCCTGAGAGGAAGATGCACATTCGGGTGCAAGCCCTTATTGACTCGGGCTGCTCAAGAGACATTATCGCCCCTGCGTTAGTCAATGGACTAATCCTACCAACCCGGGATTTACAAAATCCAGTAATCTTTGAACAAATGGATGGTACCAATATGAATCCTGTAACAACGGAGACCATCCCAGTAATCACGGGTATGGGGCAACATTGGGAGAAGAGGTCCTTTGTCATCAGCTCTACTGCCAAGTACCCGTTAATTCTAGGCAGTAGATGGCTATGTGATCACAACCCCTATATAGATTGGGCACAAGGATGTATTACCTTCAGTCACACCAACTGTAAAAATCACCGTTGGAATCAGAACTGGGGCGACGATCCAACGCGTAAAGAAAAGGCCCTTCTCACCCAAGAAGAAGTCAGCCAAATACCCGAACCGTATTGGCCCTTCCTAAAGGCTTTCTCGGAGGAGGAAGCGGATACTCTACCCCCGCACAGACGTACGGATTGTGCGGTAGAAATTTTACCCGGAGCCTCACTGCCCAAAGGACGGCTCTATCCCATGAGTCTCCATGAACGTGAAGAGCTTCGGAAATTCATTGACACCAACCTCCAACGCGGATTCATCCGCCCGGCTGCCAGCCCCCACGCCGCTCCGGTCCTCTTCGTGAAAAAGAAGGATGGCGGACTCCGACTGTGTACTGATTTCCGAGGGTTAAATGCGGTATCCACAAACAACGCCTATCCTATACCGCTCATCCGAGACCTTCTCAACGTCGTGGCCCAAGGTAAGATCTTTACAAAATTAGATCTAAAAGATGCTTACTTCCACGTTCGTATTAAGGCAGGGGATGAGTGGAAAACGGCTTTTAATACGCCCCTCGGACAATATGAATACTTAGTTATGCCTTTTGGTTTGACGGGAGCCCCATCCGTATTCATGTCCATGATAAACGAAGTTCTACACGAATTTCTGTACAAAGGGGTGGTGGTGTACCTTGATGATGTGTTAATTTACTCGGACACAGAGGAAGAACATATTCAAACGGTACGAAAAGTCTTAGCCACCCTAATGAAGAATAAGCTACCCATCAAACTGTCCAAATGTGAATTCCATAAAACCGAACTCACTTACCTCGGGTATTGTATCTCCCAAAAAGGTCTGAAAATGGATCCAGCCAAAATACAGGCGATCCAGGACTGGCAGACACCCACCACCCGTAAAGAATTACAATCCTTCCTGGGTTTTGCCAACTTCTATAGAGACTTCATAGCAAATTTCGCCCAAATCACGCTCCCTTTAACAGACTTGCTGAAAACCAAAGATAAAGGGGACCAAGCTAAAAAACCCTCGGCCAAACTGCAATGGACCCCCGATTGCCAAACGGCCTTCGATTGTCTAAAAAAGCAATTTGTAACAGAACCCATCCTCTCCCACCCCAACGAACAATCCCCTTTCATAGTACAGGTCGACGCCAGCGATACGGCGATAGGGGGGGTTTTACTGCAGAAGGGGGAGGATGGTAGGCTGCGGCCGTGTGCATTCTTGTCTAGGAAATTTTCGGAGGCGGAAAGGAATTGGAATGTGTGGGAGAAGGAGGCCTTTGCAGTAAAAGCGGCCCTTACTAACTGGAGACATTGGCTGGAGGGGGCGCGATACCCTTTCGAGGTCTGGACGGATCATAAAAATCTGGAGGCCCTCCGAAGCCCACGCAGACTGAATGCCAAGCAATTGCGATGGGCGGAATTCTTTTCCAAATTCAACTTCACTCTAAATTATCTCCCGGGCAAAACTAACTTTTTGGCAGACGCCCTATCGCGCATGCCCCAACATAAGAGCAAACGGGAGGAGACTGTCGACACTGTCTTCTCGCCTACGCAACTTGGGGGCGTGGTGACTACTCGCAGCCGTGCCAAGCAGCCCCTCCCGGCCAACCAAGAGTGGAAATCGAAACTTAAAACTGAAGTGGAGAAGGAGGGGGATAGGGCTCCGCGAAGCAAACTGACCCAATCCCCACAAGGGGATTGGTTAGCTGGGAGCAAGTTTTATGTCCCAGACAGCCTCAGACTGGAAATTTTGCAGCGCTGTCATGATGCTCCCACTGCTGGACACTATGGGTATCTGAAAACTTTACACCTGATCCAGAGACAATTTTGGTGGCCGGGCATGCGCAAAGACATTTCCCAATACGTTAGTTCCTGCCCTATTTGCCTTAGCGCCAAAACCAGGAAAGGGAAGCCTCCGGGTCTCTTACAACCCTTGGAGACACCAAACAAACCCTGGGAAGTAATATCTATGGACTTTATCACTGATCTACCTATCTCTAAAGGACATAACAGTATTTTAGTTGTGGTAGATCTGTTCTCCAAGCAAGCTCATTTTATCCCTTGCACTGCTATACCCACAGCTCGAAAACTAGCGGATTTGTTTCTAAAACACATTGTAAAATTACATTCCTTTCCGTCCAAGGTGATTTCGGATCGCGGCGGACAGTTCGTTGCCAACTTCTGGCGGGAGCTTTTGAAAATGTTGAATATTAAGCAAGGCATCAGTTCAAGCCACCACCCACAAACCGACGGGCAATCCGAAAAAACAAATCAAATATTAGAACAATTCCTTCGTTGTTACATCAATTTTCAGCAAGATAATTGGGTAGACCTCCTCCCTTTGGCCGAGTTCTCATATAACAACAGTGTACACGCTTCGACGGGAGAGGCCCCCTTCAAAATTGTCTACGGAGCCCACTTCAATCCCTTCCCGTTGGACGCACCCCCTCTCCATTCCTCAAAATTGCCAGATGTATCTTCATGGTGGGGGGAGGCGGCGCAGCAATGGACTCTCATTAAAAAACACCTCGAAAAAGCCAAACTGGATTACAAAAAGTACGCAGACCGCCATCGTGTGGCCGAATGGGAATTGCAACCCGGAGATCATGTGTATATTTCCACAAAAAATCTGAGACTAGCTCAAACAAGCCGCAAACTCGCTCTAAAATTCCTAGGACCTTTTCCGGTGCGCAAGATAATAAATAAAGTGACTGTTGCTGTAACTTTGCCCAAGAACTTGCGCCATGTGCATGATACGTTCCATGTCAGTCTTCTGAAAAGAGCTCCCACAGACAACAAATGGCACATCAAAGCGCCACCCATTCCAACTTTGATTGACGACCAAATACACTATGAGGTACAACAAATCTTGGACTCTAAGCTCAAACGAAATCAGCTTTTTTACCTCATTCGCTGGAAGGACTTTGATTCTGGGTACGATGAATGGGTGAACTCTGCACATGTTCATGCTCCTAGATTAACCAAAGCTTTTCATACTCGCTATCCTTATAAGCCAGGGGGGGATCTATTTTAAGGGGGGCAGAATGTCAGGTCCAGCATGTCTCTAAACTGTACTGACTCCATTTTCTAATGCTTCTAGTGTTTAAGTGCTTTCTCCCCAGGTGCACCAGTTCCCAGGCTGCATTCCCACCAGAGGAGATTATTGTGTCTAACCCCGTTCCACCAAGCATTGGCCTTGAAGGAGAGCAGCTTCCCAGGACTGAAAGATGTTGTTTTGAGAACTGTGGGGGGAGGCTGTTCCAGATGGGTATTGTTACTCTGTATCCTATGCTTGCTCTTCATTGGTAACAATGATCATGTACCATCCTGAGTCTCCTATTCAGGACAGTGGACTATAATGGATCTTTTCTGCAATAAAACTTCCTTTGCTAGACATTGGACTTATTCTTGCCTCTAAAGGGAATCTTGCAGAGAGTACCTTATCTAGCCACAGTCTGACAGCTCTAACGATGCTCCGATCGTCCCTCCCATGTCCTTGGCTCTCCGTTTCCCACGCTTGCTTTTATCTGATGTGTGTGTGGGGGGGGGGAGATAATGCAGCTCGAGCATGTTACCACATTGTCTGGACAAGGGGGTGCATTTTTCCCCCAAGGTCTCTTTTTAGGTATTGTTAACACAGACTACAGTCTATAGGGATCTCTTTTTCAGACTAGTCTATAGGGATCTATTTTGATTCCCTTCTAATGTTAATGGAAAACCAAGCTTTCAGATTCCTAAAACAAAGACTGCTAGATATTAGCTGATTCCGCACACATTGGATAACGCACTTCCAATCCTCTTTAGATAATTTAAAACTGAATTTTTTGAGTGTAAAACAAAAAATCCACTTCCAAATGATAGCTAAAGTGCATTGAAAGTGCATTATCCAACGTGTGTGGAATCAGCCAATGATAGGCAAACCCTCTGCTCTCTGGCACAGAAGACCTGCTCCCCACTGGAGTTTGGAATCATCTCTAAGTACAAAAGCCCTGCCGCTTATTTCTCATTGCTGTCTTTCCCTTGCCTACGCCGAGCTTTTATGCTTGCACGTTTTAACGTTTTATCCTCCGACATTCTGTTTGGGAGATTTACAAACACACCCTACCCCAAAAGATTATGTCCTTGTGGAAGGATGCAACCCGAATCCATACTTCACGTTTTATTTTATTGTGACTTTTATGTTCACGTGCGGGACTCCTTGATTAGCCCTCTGCTGATCAATCGTCAGGGTCAATCTGACAGAGGATTAGTTTCTTTCCTACTACCAGATCATTGTCCCCACACTACATATACGGTTGCATTGTATTTCTCAATTGCCATGTGGATTAGGGAGCATACAGTAAATTCTGTCGACTGATTTTGCTGTTCTTTTGGTTCCTGCCCTGCTCGTTGTAAATTGTTTTATTGAATGCCAATAAAAGGTTGCTGATGATGTTACGATGCTTTGTTTCCAGATTTCTGTAATTCTGGTCCTATTACTTCATATATCAGATGTCTTATTTTATTGACTATACTGACTTAACATTGTGTGATCTGCTTTGAATCTCAATGAGAAAGATTTTAGGTGGGTAGCCGTGTTGGTCTGCAGTAAAAAAGCATGGTTTGAGTCCAGTGGCACCTTAGAGACTGATGAGATGGGCAGGGCATAAGCTTTCCAGAGTAAGAGCTCTTTTCTTTTAGATATTCTTCCTCCCTTCTTCAGATATTCTTCAAGTATCTGAAGAAGGGAGGTCTGACTCTCAAACGCTCATACCCTGAAAAATCTTGTTGGTCCCCAAGGTGCCAGTGCACTGAGCTCGCGCTAATGAGAAAGGAATACTATAAGTAACATAAATAAATAATAAAAGACCCTCCAAAAGCGCTCTGGTGGCCATGCAAGGGAAAAGGCAGCTGACGGAGGCATGTGTGCAGAAAACTCCCTGTGGGTGTGTGAATGCTTCAGTGTTTGTAGCAACAATGAATGCAAAATGGAGAATCCTTGCTGTGCGGATGCACACAAGGATCCCCCAACCGGAATCTCTGCAGGGATCCACCTGCAAACAGCCCTTCTGTTCCCACACTGCCCCAGGCCCCCAGTCCGTCCTCTCCCGGCCAGCCCACGGTGGCAGCTCTGGGATTCTCACCATCTCGGTTGGACAGCAGCTGCACCAACCCATTAAGGCAAGTGTCCCGCACTTTGCCGATGTTGGTGGCACAGCGGCCAATGGCCTGGATGGTGGCTGCCACAAAGTCTTTGTCCATGCTCCGGATGTAGGTCTGCGGAGAGAGAAAGCACAGAAACTCTCCAGCACTCACAGGCCAAGATGCAGCCAGACCTGTCGCCCTCTCCTCCGTTGGTCGTGGGGCTGTACCTGGAACTCACGTAGGATGGTAGAGATGTTCGTCTCATTTGCAAGGTTGGTCAGGACTTCCAGCTGGTTGGAGGAGAAGGAAAAGGAGGAATTATTGTTCCCAAGCAATGTAACTGCACCCAGACATGCACTTAGATTATACAGACAGGGATTCCAAAGCAAGTCCAGTAGCGCCTTAAAGGCCAACAAGATTTCTGGGGTATGAACTTTTAAGATTCAAAGCTCCTAAGGGAGTATTGTCGAAGGCTTTCACGGCTGGAGAACGATGGTTGTTGTGGGTTTTCCGGGCTGTATTGCCGTGGTCTTGGCATTGTAGTTCCTGTCACAGTGTCCACTGTGACACTGAGAGATCTCTGTCTTTTGGTGCTACACCTCTGAAGATGCCAGCCACAGCTGCTGGCGAAACGTCACGAACTGCAATGCCAAGACCACGGCCACACAGCCCGGAAAACCCACAACAACCTCCTAAGGGAGCTTGACTGTCTACATGATTCCAGTTTTCATACACATGCAGCCGCATGAGACAGCAGAGAACCTGCTCCTATATCACTTTGATGGTGAGGCTGAAGGCCCACACACCAAAAGACGGATGATCAAGCACCGAGAGACCCTGACCCGACTGAATCTCACCAGGTAATTGTTTTGGGGACTACAAAATGCTCCCTCATACACACGCAAGACAGATACTATAGGATCCCTCGAGTGTGTCTTTGTCTACTGGCGGAATGTACACGCATGCAAACTAGAACGCAGCAAGGGAAAGAGCAGACAGGTTTTCCCAGCTCCATGTGTGCAAGAACAGACACTGCAAGGGGTAGAGGTTGGAACAGAACAGAGTTATGGTGCTGGAGAAGGTCAGGCATCTAACAGTGCGATCCTACGCAGCGTTAGCACAGTCTAAACCCACTGAAATCCATGAGATCAGACCAGAGTAACTCTGCACCGGATTGCACTGTAACTCACCTTGAGGATCTTGATCTGGGTGGGGTCAGTGGATCGGATGTAGAAACTCTTCAGGTAGGGTTCAAACATCCCCTGCAGAGAAAGAAGGGTCAGTTCCCCCAGACAACCCCCCCCCCGGGGCCTCAGAAGACCCTGCAGGTGCTTTTTAGGGTACCCATCATGGCGCAAAGCAAGTTCCGTCTGAACACAGTGGGAAATCCTGCTGCAATTCAGAACCGTCCCCTCCGCACCCGCACAGGTCAAACAGCATTGTGTAGTGGTTAGAGTGTCAGACCGGGAGTCCCAGGTTCGAATCTTCACTTTGCCATGGGAGCTTGCTAGGTGACCCTGGGCCAGTCACATCCTCTCACCATAATCTCTCTCACAGGGGCAGTTGTGAGGACAAAACGGGAAAAGGGAGAAGGAAACTGTAAGCCGCTTTGGGGTCCCCACCTGGGAGAAAAGCAGAGAGCAGATACAGTTCTGCCCATTAGGAGGGGGAGAAAAGGAAACACTCACCCTACGCTTAATAGACATGGTGGCCACATTTTGGAGCACAACATACTGGACCTCGCTGCCATAAGGAAGAGAGACAAGGCGCCGTCAGAGAGGCAGAAACACCCTGGGAACTCACTGCCACCAGCAGTAGTGACAACTGCTATTTTTTTTAAAGCTCTGGTCTGCGAATGGATGTTAATTGCAATCGGCAAGAACAGAATCTCCAAACTCAGAGAGACAGCTGATCTCCGGTTAGCAGATAATGGGGTTAGTCACATGCAGGTCTTGCAAGTGCCCCAGAGTCACCTGGAGAGGCGGGATGCTGAGCCAGAGGCCCTTCTTAACACCTGCCCTCTCTGCAGCTTCTCTGCTCCCAACATTCGGACCAGGCCCCCAAGCAACAACAGGCAAACACAGGTGCAAGAACATAAACAAGAGTTTAGCCAGCTTTCTGAATGTTAGCAGTAATGCATGGCTGCACTTTTCCTAAAAGCAGATACTTTTAGGAAAAGAAGAGAAAAATAAGGGGGGGTACATACCTGTGGCTCCTGAGGAGGCGGACCAAAGCCTTTGCAATTACCCCGACCTCAGCTTTTGGGGCTAAGTGGAAATACAGCTGGGCAACAGACATCACCACCTGCGAAGAGAAAGGGAAGTATTTTGGGTTGGAAGGCCCAGCAATAAGAGAGCAAGCTCAGATTGTATAAGGGGGACACGACAGTCTTATCCAATGGGCAAGAAAGAGGAAAAAGAACAGGTGCCTGCCACCACTCAAGCTTGGGGTTCTGGCATCTGGCTTCTAGCAGTGGCCATTCATGCCCGTCTCACACAGGGCAAGGGTCTGGCAGGGAAGCACAGGGCTGAGGTGGCAATGATTCTGGGGCCCTATCACTGAGTTTTGCCCAGGGCCCCAGAATCACTAGAGAGGGGCACCTTGGTTGCTGCACCAACCACCCTGAGAGGCAGGCACCATCAAGCCAAGTTTCCCTAGCTCCAATAAACAGAAGTCTGGAACTGGATTTTTCTGTGCCCCTGGAAATGGTCCACAAATAGCTTTGGAACTCACTGCCCCAGGAAGCCTGCGTGGCCGCATCACTTTTGGACTTCCATAGCCCAGGGAAGAATGTAGCTTTCCAGATGGCCTTTGGCACAACAGCCTTCTGTTGATTGTTACTGTCAGTAAAAATAATTTTCCCTGCTAGCTTAAAACTTCTGATCTTATATTCAAACTGGCTAGTTTTGTGGTTTTCATCCCCCCCCCCCATTTCTGTTTCTTGTTTTTACTCGATGTATTTCTGTGGTTTTTATATCACAGTGCAGCTCGGCGTAGCTTTAGCACCACAAGGTGCCCCATGTTCCATCGGACTGAAGGCTGGGACAGAAATGTTCCATAACATGGCAAGTATAAAGAGACTCCGTTCTCCTACTTCCGAATCACATGGAGGACAAATAATCTGTGGTTCCCTGGGCAGATCAGGAAGGGGTGGGTTTTCCCCTTCTCCCTCTGGCCTGGAGTGCATTTCAAAGGCAGCGCCATAACCCTCAGGAAGGGAATCCCCCATGGAAGAAGCACAGGGGACGCCTCACCGCAGCATTGCGGCTCTGCAGCAGGGGCTTGGTGTTACGCAAGAGCAGGCGGTGGTCGGGATCCATCACGTATGGCTTGCGTTTCACCAGCGAAGCCGGCTCCGCCTTGTCGTCCTTGGAGTCTTCCTCTTCAGACCCATAGAAAGCCTTTTCGGCATTCTCTTCCAGGAGGGATTCCTGCCGAGGGGCAAGAGAACGAGGGGAACACAAGGTGGGTTGTTCGAGGCTGTTTCAGAGAGTCCCCCACTGCAGCTGGCTCTATGGGAAGAAAGGTGGGGAGGGATCCGGGGGGTGGCAGCCCGTCATCACCATCCCACCTGCCACTCTACCTTCCTCCTTCCCCAGGCATCTTTAAAGACAGACTGGTACACTGCACATACCCATTGGGGATTCCTGAACTCTCGCAAGATCAGGGAAACCTGCCAGGCATGTGCAGCGAACTGAGAATTCCTCAACTCCTGCAAGATACAAGAGTTCAGGAAGCCCCACCAAGCAACGTGTGGCTTATTGGGGATTCCCGAACTTTTGCAAGATGAGAGAGTTCAGAAAGCCCCACTGGTAAACAGGTGGTTTACTGCGCTACCTTTCACGATGGGTTAAATGAGAATATCTCCTGGCAGATGCTCACGTAGATAACATCCCAGACAAGCCCAGGCAGCTTGCTCTGCTATAGTGCATACACGGGAATGGAACTAAAAAGGATATGGAAGGTCGGGATGGTTCTTTAATGTTTATTCGCTAACAATTTAAATGAAGAATTCTTGGTGGTTATGAAATACACAGTGTATGTTAATGCTGGTTCAGTTGTCTAGGTATCAAGAACTCTTTTATGAATTGCACTCTGTACGTGCTCTGTGAAATTGTCCTGTGTTTCATTAATATGTTTTATGAACCTTTGAGATGATGTATCAAATATATTTTTAAATTTTGTATTATTTGGTAGATTCCCCCTTGACGGTTGCACACGAAATGCGTAGGGGTTGCACAATTATTAAAGATTCTTTTTCTTCAGCACTAATTGTTTCTTCATCTTCGTTCAGCCTTTAAAGATGCCAAGGGAATGGTGGAAGGAGAGTCGGCTGCTCCAGCTGCTGGGCGGGGACAGTGAGGGTTGGGGCAGTGAGGACAAAGGAAGGCTTCTCCACTTCTCCCCTTCATGCACACAACTCCCCTCTCCCGCAAGCGACATATTAGACAATACTGCTCAAGGTGAGGGGGCAGAGACCCACAGGCCCTGGGGAGCCACTTTGGTTCTTGCAGGCCGGACTGTCTTGTCTCTCCTGCTGACTCCCTCACTTACGTTTTGGGTAGGGCTCAGGAACTGAGTGCGAGCGTAACGCGTGAGCATGTTGATGATGACCACTTGCCCCCACTCTTCCACGTCGATCAGTAGGTTGCACAGCTTACGGTAGTTCTTGTGGATGAGGTCGATGCGCTCCGGGCAGACCTCCTCAAAGGCCATCACCACGCTACCGGCCACCAGCTGGGCAAGAAGAGGACAAGGGGGAGAGGGGTAAGAAACGGAAGCTGGCTTTGCATTTTGTGCAGGGCTCACGTCGGACCAGAAGGCCACATTTTCTGTTCCCTGGGCAGCCAATACAAGAAATCCGCTGCAGAGCAACCCTAAGCGCAGCTTGGTTTGAACGGACTTTGATGGGCATTACTTAGGACCGCACTGTAAGATGCCAAACTGTCCTTCCAATAGAGAAGCGGGTGGCTCCTTATTGCGGAGGCCGCACAGTGCAGCAGGGGCGCCTGCAGACAAGCCAGGGCTTTCTACAGACTCAGAGGAAACTCCTCCAGGTTTGCAAAGAAATAGCTCCTAAATTCGAAAAGAGAGGGAAAAAAAGAGGGGACAGAAGAGGACCAAGCGTGACCCGGGAGGCTCAAAAGACGGCGTGCAGTCGAGGCATGGTTAACAGGGGAAAGAAGGTGGTGTGTGTGTGTGTGTGTGGGTGTGTGCCTGAAACCCTTCAGAGATGCTAGCTTTACTCACCGTCGTCTTATCTGCCAGCAACTTCTCAATGACCTCTATTAGCTGATCCTTTTGGTCCGAGTCGAGGCTGCAAGGAAGAGACCCGAAGTCGTAATAGTTTAGGTGGGGAGCTGTTTTGGTCTGCAGTAGAACAGCAGCAGGATCTGAGCCCAGTGGCACCTTGGAGGCCAGCCATGTTTTCAGAGTGTGAGCTTTCAAGAGTCAGAGCTCCATTCCTACTCGTGTCTGAAGAAGGGAGCTGTGTCTTTCAAAAGCTTACACTCTAAAAATCTTGCTGGTCTCTAAGGTACCACCAGACTGAAGTCATAATAGGGGACGCCAACAGAGGAAGTAGCTGCTGCAGGGGAGATTTGAGGAAGAGAGGACACCCCTTCCCTTCATCTCAGATGCAATTAATGCGGGGGGGGGGGAATATCACGCCATTTTTTTAAACACACTCTGTAATTTTTTTAAAAATTGGATTTTCTTATTCAGATGTTGGTTTAAGCAACATAAATCACCTTAAGGGCCATGTGGTCCAAAGATGGGCTAGAAATGGTTTTAATATTTTAATTAGTCATTCATTGCCGTCTCATTTTTTTTTGCTATGTGCAAGAAATCCTGACTGAACCCCACCCCTAAGCAGCAACCCAGAAACCCTGGATTGTCTTTTTAAAAGGCCTTAATTTTCTTTTTCTTTCTTTCAAGCTGTTTGTCAAGGAGAAACTCTTTTGCTATCTCCCCTTCCCTACAAAATGAGGAAGCATTCTTTTAAAAGATCAGTTTGACTTCCTGGTACAGTAGGGAAAAAAAATTGTGAAAAAAGAGACAGAAGCCCAGAAATTCAGTACGTCTCTCCATTTCTCAAGGGCCGCCCTTGCCTGGCGGAGTGTTTAGTGTGCCACCCGGCTAGGGAGTAACTGTAAATTCTCTTTCGCGACTAAGCTTCCAAAACTTCCACCGACAGCTTTCAGCTGTTTTCACTTGCTATCACATGAAGGGACGTGCTTCTGAGTGACACAGCTCCAGCTCGGAGAGAGTGACCTACTTAGTCGAAGAAAGGAAGGCCTTTGGTGTAACTCCCTCGTCTGTTTTTAACACGACCTCTCATTTGTCCAAAGAAATATCAGAATGATAATGTGGTATCTAAAGCACGGCCTTTTAAGTGTGCCTCCAAGTTTTTGATTGAAGAAGGCTATACTGGAGTTGGTAGCATTCCAGGAGAAACAGCCCCAAAATGCAGGAAACACTGTATCACGGTACACATTCCCTGGCCTCAAACATAGGGGGAAGAGAATATGGCTCAGTGGCAGAGCTCATGTTTTGCACGCAAAAGGTTCCAGGTACAGCCTCCAGGTAAAGGACACCAGGTGACAGGGAAAACCCCTCATACCTGAGCCTCTGGAGAGCCACCACCGGCTACAGCACAGGATGCTGAGCTAGAGGAACCAATGTTCTGAATCAGTACTGGGTCGATTAATATGTCCCAGCTTACAAGATAATGCAAAACTCAATTCCCGGTTCTACTGCATTTGGAAGCTTGCCTTTTGCTTTGCACTGGAGTAAAGCACAACAGATCTTGCAAGACACAAAGACCAATTTAAGGTTAAGGGTTTGTTGGTGCAGGAGGACAGAAGAAGAAAACTTTTGCTCTCACTTGCCTGTAGAGTTTGGGGATCGCATGAGCTGCCGTCTTGCGCACGTACGGGGACATGTCCGACGCTGCCTCTTTGATGGCTAGCATCATGATCGGGACAATAATGGGCACGCGGATGCTGGAGAGAACCCGGAGGGCGCTGGCCCGGATCAGCTGATTGGGGTCCTGCAGCACAGAAGGAATTTTCAGCTATAAGCGACAGTCATACCATGCCCGCTTCTTTACAACACTAATTCCTCAGATAAACCTCTTTATGATGTGCAGAGGGGTGGGATGGGGGTTCTCTCCAGGGGGAGAAAAACAGATCAGACTCCTTGAAAATTTAGCCCTTTTCTGGCAGAATCTCAGGGCTCAAACCAGACCGTGCTCATCTCAATCAGTATATAAAATGATGGAAGTTTAACCCTTCAACCTCTGCTTTGTTTTGATAACTGAAGCCCATTCGCCCACTCAGCTATTAACAATTTGAAGGGGAAAAGACAGGTCCTTAAAAACGTGGCGTTCCTCCCCTCTTCAAATGCTAAGAACAAATTTAATTTCATTTATTGAATTTCTAACTTGCCCTCCCCGCAACGGGCTCAGAGCAGGTAACGACATTGTTAAAATACAATAACTGCAAGTACAGTATAAAGTACAGCAATATAAAATACAGATGACAATTTAATGCCATAAAAGCATTTCTAACATTAGTGAAGATATTAAAAATACACCTCTTCAGCAATCGAAAAGGGTAGGGCAGACAGGTTACAGATGTTTCAAATTAACAGCAGATCAAGGCCTCAGCACAGAGGCTGACCAGGTAGCCTGCCCAAACCTCAACCACTGCCATAGGCCTGTCGGAACATCTCCATCTTACAGGCCCAGTGGAACTGTAAAAAGTCCCACAGGGTCCTGGTCTTGACGGAGAGAGAGTTCTACCAGGCCGCTGCCAGGGCTGAAAAGGTCCTGGCCCTAGTTGAGGCTAGGCGAATGTCCTTGGGGCCAGAGACCACCAGAAGATGTTGATCAGCTGAATTAAGAGCTCTCTGGGGAGAGAAGGGGAAGCCCAGGTTTAATTAATAAAGCTGAACAGATGTTGAAGGGTTAAATTGCCTCTCCCTTCCTTGCACAAGCCCAAGGGAAATTGAGGCTACATCTTAAATTTTGCATGTCATAGACTACAGACATGCATGTTGTCTCTCTGTCTCAGCCCTCAAGACAGCCCGACACAGATACTTCTTGCCTGTATCGCTTCCAGGTTAATGTCAACAAATTCTGTGTAAGAGTGTTGCTTATCTCCAAGCCACAATGCACCCCTGACTACAGTAGTTAGTTGCAACCGACATGCCTCAAGTGACCACGAAAGCTTGGGAAACCTGTAACTCATTGGGATTTCAGTGGCCAGAGCTGACCAAAAAGTGGTTGGAGGCGGACAGGTGGCTTAGCAAAATGTCTTGAAGTATGTTAGTTTCATCTACGTGGGCAACTGACTGGAAAGACACATATGAGCTTCCCAAACCAAATATGGAAATAAAATGCAAGTTGACTTTGCAACATGGTGGGATCTTGATCTTGCTACGCCCCTTGTGCTTTCCCCCAACCTCTGGCTTGAAACCCCCATACAAGCGCCGAATAACCTCTGGAGGCCTCACAATACAGAAGGCTCTAACTAAAAAGGTAGAGATCAGTCAGATGGCAAACCTGCTGTCCAGCATACAGCCACCCCACCCTAGTCCTGAACACCCCAAGGGAAAATCAGTGCCGATCTAGTCTGATCCCCACCCAGGGAACGCCACAATTTCTGACCTTGAGTCCTCGCTGGAAGGTCGAAATGGAGAGCAAAGCCAAGTCTTGCTGTTCTTCTGCGTATCGGACCAAATAGACATACACAAGCTTCTTTACCTGCCAGAGATACAATGCTGGTTAGACAGGCTTACTCTCCCCACATTCTTGCCTCCCCTACAACGGATGCTTATTTTTGAATGGGAGGTGGTAATAAAATGCAGCAAGGTTGATGGAAATGTCCTTGAACTTGACTGTGCTAATCTCATGCTGTGTAATCCGCCTTGAGTCTCAGTGAGAAAGGTGGACTATAAATGACATAAAAAAAGAAATTTTTAAAACTGAGAGCTGCTTGCAACTTGCATACCTGCGCACATGTGCAGAGAGACTCTTCTCAGGCCCAGGATGAACAGGATTGCTTACCTCGATATTCTTGCAAGCCACGTTTTTCACCACGGCTGGGAAGAGGTCGGACGCGTTCTTGCCTCTGGCTATCATCTGCGAGCAAGAGAAGAAGCAGAAACGGGGTAGCCAGTCAAGATGTCAGCAATCTCAAGGTATCTTCCCCCCCTTTAAATGCCTCTTCCCCATCCCCTCTACGTCAAATTGCAAACCTAAAGGCAAACTATGTTTCAGTGGCAATCTGGGTGGGTGGGTGTGGGTGTGGGAGAGAGAGAGAGAGAGAGAGAAGGGCTGCAATGCCAGGCAAGCGGGGGCAAACTCTTCCCACTGCAGGTGGCCCTACGAGGGCAATTCCCAAGTCTGATGCCATAGCCGAGGAACAAGCAGGGGCTCACCGCTACAATCCTCTTCATAGCCTCCAGCTTCAATGAATCCTTGTTGCTATCCAGCATCTCCTTTAGATCGTCATGTCTGCAAAAGATGGGGGGGGCTTTCATCATGGGGAACACAAGCCAGAGGGGCAGCCGCCCAGATCCGGCTATCTTACTTCAGATCAAAGCATCACAGCAGGTGCGTCTGTGGGGTCAGTGCTCGGTTCTGGGCAATGCGGGGCCAACTTACTCATTGTAGACCCCCAAAGTCAACAGAGAGGAAGTTTATTTTAAGAAGCAAGGCCAAAAAGGCAACTCGCAGGCACCTGAAAATTTTTGATGCTAGTGTAACACTAAAAGGTTGTAAAAATAATAAAGATAGCACGTATTGGGGGTCGGGATTAAAAAAGCAGAATAGGTGTACTTTCTACTGTTTGTAACTGATATGGCGACCTTGGGTCGGTCAGACTTTTCCAGCTTAACCTACTTCTCAGGGTTGCTGTGAGGATAAAATGGAGACGGCTGAAAACCACTTTGGGTCCCTGTTGGGGAGGAAAGCAGGACACGAAGGAAATAACATAACGAATAAACAAGTGCATATCTGGCCCTTACTGATCCCTGCCTCTCGTCTCTCCTTCTTTTGATTCCCAAATGTAAAAGTTACCACTGTAACCACCGTCCCATTCATATCCTAAAGCCCCACACAGGGGGATGCTGCAAAATAAATGAATCATACTATTAATCCTAAAAAAAGCTCTCCGTGAAAAGGTGGGCAACCGCATTTGCATTGCCAAACCCTATATGTAAGCTCGGAATCGGCTTTTCCACCAGGCCCGGAGAACAGCTTCCATCTTTCAGGATAACATTGTGCAGGGGTCATTTCGTAGAAAAAGAGCTGGAGGAACTCATTAACGTAACTTATTAGCATAACTCATTAGCATATGCCACGGCCCTTGACATCCGCCAGAAGTCTGTCATTAGCATAACTGATCTGCATATATCCAGAGGAGTTAGCCGTGTTAGTCTGTAGGAAAAATCAAAAAGAGCCCAGTAGCACCTTTAAGACTAACCAATTTTATTGTAGCATAAGCTTTCGAGAACCACAGTTCTCTTTGTCAGATGCATGGAGGGCAGAAAGAAACTGGTCAAATATAGAGGAGGAGAGGGGAGGGGAGGAGGAGAGGAGGGATGTAAACAACTCCTTTGATATGGAGATGCACACAGCTCCTTTTGATGTGTGGCATATGCCACACACCCCTGACAACACCTATCCTGGCTGTTTTGGACCCAATCCTGACCATTCAGGACCGAAACTGGGCCCAAAATGGCAAAAGGGGGCTGAAAATGGCTGAAAAGGGGCCCAAAATGGTCAGGATCGGGACACTGCTGAGTGGGAGAGTGATCCACCACCCATCAGAGGCCAAATCCAGGCCGAAACGGGCCCAAAATGGCTGAGAGTCAGGTGGGCGGGGCCACCTGACATGTGACCTCTTTGGGGAACTGCCGGAACTGCATTCCTGCACGTTCCCCCTCAAAATGAGCCCTGGCATTGTGCCACCACTTTGTAAACTTTGACGGCACTCACACAGACTAGCGAGTTGCATCCACCCAGCTCAGATCACACCAGCTAGCGATACGGCCAACTGTTTCATCTTCTTACTCTCTACAGTCTACAGTCTTCCCTGCGTGCACACACAGGCACATGCTAATTCCAGTAGCAAACAGAGACATTCCAGCAGCATCCCAAGGGCGTTTGCGTAACAATGAGTAAGACGCGAGGCAGCTTGCTGCAGAACTTCAAGCTTGCCCCTGGCATTACCCTTTGACCCAGTCTTCCCCCCCGCCCAGGGTTAAAGTTTAATGCTCAAATATTACCTGATCTCTTAGGCATCTAGGAGGGCTCTAGAGCGGCCTTAATTTTTCACACTGCTCTAAACCATGCAAAGGGTGGGATAGAGCCTGCTCCAAACAACCACGGAGGGGTGTGGAGCAAACCTGGACGGGAAAGGGAAGATATCTGCAGTCAAATCAAAGCCATAGAGCTCCAGAGAACTTCTACTGGACCAGAAAATGGAAGATAGGATGGGGGAAAAATTAACTTTCCAGCATAACGTAAGTTGAATTATAAAGAGAATCCGTGTCTAAGGCAAATGTTAGGACTCTTCAGTTCTTAGGGATTATACGTCAGTTCCAGACCACCTTTTTATCTGGGGATGTTGTGGTGGCCAGGAGTTGAAAGGATGATGGTGTAGACTAGGAGCCCTTCTACACCGCCAGACAAAGACAGGAACTCAGACCCCATCCCTGATGGGCAGGGTAGGCCATGACTCAGTTTCTCTACATGAGACATCTTACATGATGGTGCTCAAGCGTAGGGATACACAATGTTAGTCAGGAAGTGTAGTTTAAAGACAGAGCCAATGGCTCTGTCAGTTTCACCTCTCTATACCAGGATAGTTTAAAAAGACAGAGCTAGCGGAGATCACTCCTCAGAGGGTTTGTTAATTTCATCTTCGCCTCCCCAGACTGAGAGGTGAAATTGGAGCTTTCAGGGGAGGCAAAGATGAAATTAACAAACCCTCTGAGGAGTGATCTCCACTAGCTCCGTCTTTTTCAACTATCCTGGTGTAGAGAGGTGAAACAGAGCCTTCAACTCTTTAAACTACGCTTCCCGACTAACATTGCGTCTCCCTACACTTGAGCATGTAAGATGTCTTGTGTAGAGAGACTCACAGTAGCAGTGCATCTGCTTTGCATGCGGAAGATCCCAAGTTCAACACCAGCCATCTCTAGTATCCAAGCTG
Organism: Eublepharis macularius; assembly: GCF_028583425.1. Classification (NCBI taxonomy): domain Eukaryota; kingdom Metazoa; phylum Chordata; class Lepidosauria; order Squamata; family Eublepharidae; genus Eublepharis; species Eublepharis macularius. Next base: position 30,598,975 of record NC_072807.1, on the reverse strand, counting down.
GAGGTAAAAAAGAAGACCTGGCACGTCCTCATTTGCTCCAGACTTTGCCCACATGCACAGGTGGCAAAAACTGGAAGTAGGAACCCCAAAAGAGTTCTCTTCTGCTTCTTTCAGGGTGTCTTGCTGTTTTGGGGTCCGAATTACTTACCCTTCCATTAACCATTCCCTTCCTGGCCACAGAAGACCTTCTTGTGTCAGAAGAGTCTGTTTGCCTCTGTGTAATGGTTGGAATTGCAAGAAGCTGCCAGAGATCACAGACTTCTAGAGTTGGAAGGGGCTATCTAAGGCAGTTTAATGCAGGAAATATGAAATTGGAGCATTCGACTGACAGAACGTTGCAAGCAAACATCCGGTGAGGGAGAGCCCACCCCGCTTAGGTCACTGGTTCCATAACCCAGTTGTTGTTAGTGTTCAAAAACTTCTCCCAAAGTGCAAATGAAACCTACCCTCCTGTTACTTAAGCCCGTTCAATCTAGCTTTGCCACCGGGAGCATCACTGAACAAGCTTTTTCCCTCTTTCATAGGAGAGTCCTTCAGGTATCTGAAACGGAATTCTAGCCTCCTACCTCAGCCTTCCCTTCACCAGGGAAATACAGAAAAGGGCAGCTAGAACAATCAACAGGCTGGGGCAATCATTGCTATGCGGAAAGGTTAAAGAGTCTGAGGATTTTCAGTTTCGTAAAAAAAAAATGATGACAGAGGCTTATAAAACTACGCATGCAGTGGAGAATATGGAGAAAGAACTTTTTCTCCTCTAATTCTAGAATTCAGAAGGATCCAATGAAGTTAATAGGCTGTACATTCAAAGCACATCAAAAAGTATGTCATACTATGTCTGATTATCTTATGGAACTCACTGCCACAGGACACAATGACAGCTGCTAGCTTAGATGGTTTTACAAGAGGAGTATACACTCGGGGGAATAGATCCATCGATGGAACCTCCATGCCCAAAGGCAGGAGTCAACAAGAGGAGGCAGGGCTGGCCTGTGTGCTCTCCTCGTAGGCCTGTGGGAGGGACCTGGTTGGCCACTGTGGGAAACAATGCTGGACTAGATGGGCTTTTGGCCCAATCCCAGTGCTCTTTCAGTGACCCAGTTTCCCACGAACATCACACAGGATCCTATATTTGAGTTTTCAAAATCTATCCACCACTTCTCTCTGCCACTAAAGTTCAGATTCACACTGAATTCCAGGACAGTGCCCAACTCTCCACAGAAACATGTTAAAGAATGATGATTATGACCATGCCAAAGGGCTCCTGGGTGGATGTGAACCTCACTCTGAGGCATGGTTAGTAAGTGACATGTGTACACACATGCGCACCAAAGACCACCGCTCCACACCGCGACATGTGTGACATGTATGACATGTACACAAACATGAGCACCAAAGACCACCACTCCACACGACGTGTGACATGTACACAAACATGTACACCAAAGACCACCACTCCACACGACGTGTGACATGTACACAAACATGCGCACTAAAGACCACCACTCCACACCACAACGTGTGACATGCACACATGTGCACCAAAGACCACCACTCCACACCATGACATGTGGGGCGACTCCAAGGGTCAAAAACCACACGAAGAGCAGATGCTCCAAAGAGAAACCCGATCCTCCACACTGCTCCGCTTGCACAAAGGAATCCAAGCCCTCAGCAGTTTGTGAAATATTTATCCTCACCAGGAATTCGTTCACAGCAGCCTGAAAAAGGAACCCTTGGCTGAGAGGCAGTTGCTACAGCAACGTCACCAGGCAGACATCTCACATGCCCTGCAGACATCTCCCTCTGTGCCAGGCATTAAGCACCAAGCACTTCACGACCGCCCAGCCTCACACACAGGGCTTGCAAGCATCAGCTGGAGCCATCTTCCCCCAGGGCAGCTGGGGCCTCTTCTCCCCCCTGCAGCCTCTAGCCAACCCCTTCGGGGCAGGAGGGTTTCCAACCACATTGGAATCCTTTCCTCTGATGCTTCTCCTGGCACCAAGCTCTGGTCAAAATGCTTGGCACTGAGGAATCAGAAAATCCATCCTTTCTTGCAACATCAAAACAAAAATACTCAAAACTCAGAAAACGAAGGCTATTGGGTTTCTCATGGTCTTAGAAGCTGGTTCAGACATGCTCCTCACCCAAGCACAGCATCAAGCAATGACAGCATGTGAGAATGTGCTCTCACACATCCATAACATCTGGAATCACTTCAAACTTGATGTTTTTGATGGCTGAGCATTCAAACGCACAGCACCAGGCAAAAAACAGATAACGCACGTGTGAACTATCCCTTTGGCCAATTAAATCACTTGCTCTACCCATAAGCACGCACTGAACAAAGGGCATAGGAGTGGAAATCTACTGTTAAGCTGCCATCTCTGCAAACCCAAAGCCAACGTTGCCCTCCTAGGCATGCTTCATTGGTAATAAACTCCACTTGGGCTTCTAAGCAAATGAGCAGAGAATCAGGGCCCGTCCTGCCATGTTAAGTGGTCTTGAAGGGGTAAAAAAAGTATACTACTTCAGGGAGCTGGGACAGCCGGGTCTATCCTTCCCCTCTTGCTGGTTGGTGGCCCAACTTCACCCAACTCTGGCACATCACGACCAACATTTCTGTAGCACTTTTCAGGAGACCAAACTGTTTGAGTGTTCTGATCACATTTGCCCTTCCGTAAAGGAGAGGAAAGTAATGCTTAGAATGAAGCCGAACAGAAGAACTGAGAGGGCAGCAAACTGGGCCCAGAGTGTCCAGCGTAGAAAAAACCAAGCGACTTAACTGGAGTTTGCATACACATGCTTGTGCTCTTGTGTGCAAGGCAAAGTTGTGTGCGAATGATCAGCAATGAAGCTCTGAAGACCAGTTGAAGCTTTAGTCCCTGGCAGCCAAAAAAGACCACAATATTCTTGCAAGAAACCTCTACTCTTCCTCCTTCACTACTCAACAAGTTAGACACTTTTCTGTAATTTATTAGAGCTGCAATGCTGACTTGATTAACAATACAATCCTAGGCAGAATTACTCCACTATACAGAAGCACACTGTAAATCAATTAGATTAATAGATGAAACCCATTTTGATGAATTAAAAAGGTGCCTAGAGTAACTGGGGGAAAGCTCAATGCTTATTTAACAAACATGTACAGAGAGGACGGGCACCATCTGAGAAGAGGCATTCCCGCCTCCATGTGGAATTGGGAAGTTTCTAAAATGATGTCTGCTAACTATCTTTACACTATACTAAAGTCAACTATATCTTTAAACTATCTTTCCCTCCCTTTTAGAATTAGTTTGTTTCACCGATGCAAAAAGTGTAAGTGGTATTGAATCGTTCCATCAAATAAAAGCAAGACTGGCTCCTTAGAGACCAACAAGATTTTGGGATGCCTGAAGAGGGGAGAGCTTGCTGGGACTTCCAAGTCTCAGGAGCTTCAGATATCCGAAGGGAGCTTTGACTCTCCAAAGCTTGTACCCTACAAATCTTGCTGGTCTCTTAGGTGCGGCTGGACTCCAACCCTGCTCTTCAATCCAATAAAGCTCCTACGAGCAATAAAGCAATCCCCAAGGTCTACTCAGAAGCAAGTCTCATTTTATTCAATGAGGTTTGCTCCCAGGAAAGTGTTTTTAGTGTTGCAGCATAAAAAGCCTCCAATCCGGTACCAGCACTGGCGTTAACTCTCCCAGGAACAACTACCAGCCGCCTGCCCGTATCCAGAGAAAAAGAAGAGAAGCACCCTTAGAAACAGAACACAGCTATCGAAGTGGAAACCCACATCTAAGGGAGCAAAGCAATGTACCAACGAAGAATCTTACCAAAAGTATGTTATGTGAAATATTTTTGAATATTTGTAATATAAAGTGACAAATATTCAAAAATATTTCACATAATATACTTTTGGTAAGATTCTTCGTTGGTACATTGCTTTGCTCCCTTAGATGTGGGTTTCCACTTCGATAGCTGTGGCCTGCCCGCATCCGGCAGCGTTCACACAGCGCCCGTGCAAGCCAAGAGGTCCAAAGCACGCGGGGGGCTCCGAGGGGAAAGGGCGTCTCCAAGCCCTACCGTAGGGGCTGCGCCACGCCGCCTTCGGCGCCGCTCTCCGACGGGGCGGCCGCCTCCTGGTCGGGCGCCTTGAGCAGCCGCATCTCGTCGCCTTCCAGCGCGCTGTACCAGGCCTGCTGCGACGAGCCGTCGGGCACCAGCACGGGGCTCTTGGCCTCCTCGCCCGCCCCGCCTTGCTGGGACTTCACCAAGTTGGCCGCGCTGGCCGGCAGCTGCTGGAGCAGCTTCTGCATTGCCCGTCGGAAGGGTTCCCGGGCGGCACGCGCAGAAAACGGGCTCCGCAGCCGGAGCGCCAGGAACGAGGAGGAGGAGGCCCGGCGCGCCCCTCCGGGAGTCTCCGGCAGGAGCTCTGCGCGCTTTGCGACGGGCGCTTTGGAGGCTCGGCCACGTTTGCAAAGCCCCAGCCGCCGCTGCCGCCGCTCGCAGGCGTTTGCGGGGTGGGCGTGCCTTCTCGCGGCTCCCAGCCACTCCGCCTCCAGCCGCCCGCCCCTCCGGGCCTGCCCCCCTGAAACCAGACGCCGCGGCAGCCGGCGAGGCAATTCTTCGACGCCCAGAGCCGGAGCAGCGGCCGAGGCGGGAGCGGCGCCACCTGGCGGCGCGTAAAGAAGAAGCGCCTCTCGCAGACCGCTGCTCGGCTGGCCCGGGGAGAAAAAGGGGGCATTGCAAACCTGGAAAAATAAAATAATTAAATGCCAATGCTTATTTAGAATAATTGGGGGTGGGTTTTGAGTAAAAACAACCATGCATGCATCTTTGCAATAACAGCCCCGAAATGGCCACAACAAGGTTGATGATTGGTTGATTGGCAGGATTGGAGTCCAGGGGCACTTTAGACAAACAAGATTTTCAAAGTATAGATAATTAGTTTAATAGATTAATACATAATTAGTCATAGTGTTTATTGATCTAAGGGTAAGGTTTATTAAGATTAAGAAAAGGAAAATGTTTAAAGGTTTTTATCAGCACTTCTGCACCTCCCTGTGCGGGGAGGGTGGAATAAAAATCAAAAATAATAAAATAAATAAATATTATGCAATAGGCTTGAAAGCTATGTTTTAAGAGTCATATGCTTATTGTATTCTGTTAGTCTTTGTAATATGTAGCTGAAGTTGTTTTTAAATTTTTGTTCCCCTTCCCTTTTCTCTTTTCTGTATCCTAAGTGTTCTTTATATTATAACTTCAAGGTATGAACTTGGGAAGAAGGGAGCTTTGACTCAGTTTGACACAGTTTGGTGTAGCGGTTAAGAGCAGCAGGACTCTAATCTGGAGAGCCAAGGTTTGATTCCCCACTCCTCCGCTTGAAGCCAGCTGGATGACCTTGGGTCAGTCACAGCTCTCTCAGAGCTCTCTCAGCCCCACCCACCTCACAGGGCGATTGTTGTGGGGACAATGATAACATATGTATTGTCGAAGGCTTTCACGGCCAGAGAACGATGGTTGTTGTGGGTTTTCCGGGCTGTATTGCCGTGGTCTTGGCATTGTAGTTCCTGATGTTTCGCCAGCAGCTGTGACTGGCATCTTCAGAGGTGTAGCACCAAAAGACAGAGATCTCTCAGTGTCACCATGATAACATACTTTGTAAACTGCTCTGAGTGGGTGTTAAGTCATCCTGAAGGGCAGTATATAAATCTAATGTTGTTGTTGTTGTTATCATACTCTGAAAATCTTGTTGGTCTCCGAGGTGCCACCATACTCAAATCCTGCTGCTCTACTGCAGACCAACATGGCTGCCTATCCCAAACTATCTCACTGATTAAGTGATTGAGTCCAATGACCAATTGATGGTATGGCTTCAATGGCAGGCATTTGCTGGGGCAGGCATATGGCTCTTGTGAAGTCTCTTTTCCTCGCTAGGGCTATAGGAGACCCTCCCAGGCAATTTTGCAGTTGGGAGGTGGGGTGAGCGGTGATGTCATTGTTGGGGAATCCTCGGCTGGGGAGGAGGCGGCAGCAGTTGGAAGGAATCGGCCCTCCCTGCTTTAGTTTGCCTATCTGCATATATTAAACAGGAACCTACAGATGAAAAAAAATTATTCCAACACACCCAGTAGCTAGCAGCTAAAGGAGCTTGCCCCATTCAAACCTGAAATTCACTTGAAAACAAGCTCCTGTTCTTAAAATGGAAATTGCTCATGTCACAAATTAAAAAATACTTTTGGAAAAATGATATGGGGGGACAGCCACAGCCCTCTCAAGAAGGCCTCATCCAGGCTCTTAAGCAACACTCAGAAAGGACAAAACCAGCCAGCCCATCAACTCCCCCCAGAAATGGGGTTAGATGCTTTTTACTCCCAATTCACATGGACACATGAAACTGCCGTATACTGGCTCAGACTCCCGGATCGGCAGCAGCTCTTTCACATCATGTGAACTGGAGATGCTGGGGACTGAACCGTGGACCTTCTGCTTATGAAACAGATCCTCTACCCTTGTGCCACAGCCCCTCCCCAAGAAGTCCCAAGAAGCACCTAGGTTGCTGAAACTGGCAAGGATGGTGACGGGGAGGGAAGGGCACTACACTGCACAGAAATTAAAGGTTGTAAATCAGCCTCAGTCTGTGCTCAGTGACGATTCATCAGACGAAGAGCTGCCTGCAGTTAGCCCCCAAACTGACCCAGCTGCAGCTGCAGCTGGCCTCGAGTCAGATGAAGGGCAAGAAGAGATTAGATTAAGGGCTAATTGGAAAGCACAGCCTATAGCTAGAAGAGAGTCAGCACCAGAGAACTCTAAAGCAGTTAACAAGACTGCAGACGCTTCTTCTCCAACACCCTTGCAGCGCCGATGCTGTCAGACAGGTAGAGCTCCAAGAATGTAGAAGGAGTGCAAGACTCATGACTGGTCATCGACTGTCAACTACTGAGATGGACTTGTAGTTTCGGAGTGACTGCCAAGTAATTGGCTGGGGAGTTTAAGCTCATTAGGACTTGGCCATAAAAACAGCTGGAAGAAGCAGCCGTTTGTGGATGCAACATGTCCACTTTATGGCTGCTCCGCTGTCGTTGTTGTTATCCAGCCTCTGGAACTCTGACCTTTGGACTGGATCTGACTGTTGGCTTTTCTTGAACCCCTGACATTTGGCCTGGATTCTATTTACTCTTTGCTGCCTGTTCGTGAGTGACCTCCAAACTCCAGCCTCTGGCCCCTAGGAGACTATACCATTACATAAATGCTCATTCCTTGAAATGCAGGTACAATACATATTTTTATGCAGGATGGTTGCATGCTGCAGTAATTAGAATGCTTGCTTCAGATATGGGAGACCCAGGTTCGAATCCCCACTCAGCTCTCACTGGAAGACCTTGGGCCAGTCACACCCTCTCAGCCAAACCTACCTCACAGGGTTGTTGTGAGGATGAAATAGAGGCAAAGAGAATGATGTAAGCCCCTTTCGGTCCCCAATGGGGAGAAAGGCAAAGTGTAACTGAAGTAAATAATAAAATGTCGATTGGCAGCTGCCTAGCATAACCAGAGGACCTGGGCAGGAGAAAAAACAGAGTCAGTAACCAGCAGAAAACTAGTGATGCTCTTACTAGGTTGCAACATTTAGGGATGCCATGAACGCACCACTGAGTCACGGCCCTGCTCAGCTTTGATGTAATCAAAACAAGAATTGCACCACCAGCACCCCATCCTGCCCAACTCAGGAGAAGTTGCAAAGGGGGCCCAGCTCAGGAGTTTGTGCAGAAATATCCCTCAGTGCTTCCTAAGAACAAGTCACTCATGCTAGTCCAGCTATTACAGAGGAAGAAGATGAAGAGAGAATGCAGTATTTTCCTTTTTAGGGGTGCAGAGGACCCTAGATCTCTGCAAGGGTCCTCTGTTCTTGGGACAGAGGCCTTGTGTGCAGAGGCCTCCAAACCCACGTGCAGGCTCCTTCACACAGCAACCGTAAGGAAGAGTGGCTCTTCTGCATCATGTGGGAATGTCTGTGCAGAGGATCCACACGGGGGCGGCATCCCGGGTCACAATCCTTATGGAAAGAAAACACCACATCTTAGCAGCGTTTTTGGGGAGGGAGGGGGAAGAGCTGTCACCGGAAGACCCATCTCTGTGTGCTTCCATTCTAGCTCTAGGCAGGCAACTGATTAGCAATCCAGCCAGGCAACAAGGAACACATGGATCGCCACATCGCCGGGCGCCAGTGCAGCTGTTCATTGATTGTTTTCCAGATGGTGCTTTCGTCTGCGGCTGCGCCAGTCGCCGTCTCCAAAGGAAAACAGATTAGAAGGAGGGGTCTCCATCTAGCCATCTCTCTCCTGCAGATGGGACACGTTGTTTCTGTCCTGCAATCTGGATCGCTGCTGTGTTATAAGGAAACGCCAGTTGTTTTGCTCCGGCGGCTCAAGGCACCAATCAACCCCCGCTGCCCTAGAACAGTGAGCTGTCCAATGTACCAGAGCAGCTCTTACCAACCTCGTGGAAGTGGCTCCGTTGCTTTTGCAGCGCCAGGCTCCCAGGGAATGAAGGGAGGGGGAGAAAGGTAAGCTCAGACTCAAAATGAGCCAGCTTCGAATTTTGGGGAGCGCCAGGTACAAGCAGCCCAGCAACAGTGTGGCAAAACGCAACAATGTGGGAACGAATTTTTTAGAGTAAGCGCAAGACCACGTATTATTTCTTCTTTAGCTTGAGCGTCACTCATATTTTGTGAGACGAGATTTTGATGCTAGTTTTATCAAAGTCAGCACCTGGAGAACCCCATCGATAAATAAAAACACCCTCAAGTTCCTACACCTTATGATCACAAAAACAGGTGTGAAAGCAATGGCTGGTAAAAACTCAGAAACCAGAACGCAGGCAGAGTAAGAAAGCAGCAAGGTGTAGTGGTTAGAGCATCGGCCTAGGCTCTGGGAGACCCAAGGTTCAAATCTGCACGCTGCCAACAGAAGCATGCTGGGTGACCTTGGGCCTGTTACACACACTCATCCTAACCTACCTCACACGGTTGTTGTAAGGATGAAATGGCACCTACTTTACTTTCTTTTAAGCACCAGGCCAAAACACATTTTTTTTTACCTAGGCTTTTAATTAGGGGTTTTATTTTACCAACTTTTAAAAATGCTGTTTATGCTGTCCAATGGCTTTTTAAAATACTGTGACATTGTTTTAACTGTAAGCATCCTCAAGCAGGACTCTCAAAAGGTGTCATAGAAACAGCCCAATAAACAAACACACGCATCATGCAAATGAGAGCGCTGAGATCATTGCAGAGATTACGGAACACTGTGTGTCAAAATCAGGCACCAGGAGCTTTTAGCAGAGGACCCTTTTCTGACGAATAGTGCAATCTAGGAAGGGCCTTTTGCAATCCACTGCCACTACATTTGCTCCTGTTTGTCCAGTCACTTTGCAGAAGAGCTGCCCAAGTTCAGCACGAAGACACCACAAAGGGACTTGCCCTGATCACAACCATACCAAGAACTGTAATTTCAAGCTGGAACCAACCTGGATTCATTATTTTCCAAGCTGTGGAAAGTGGCACATCTTGCCATGAAGGCGCTGGCATCGCTAAAAATGTTCTGAGCAATGTTGAGAGGTACGGCCCACTCAGGCCATATGCAGGACTGTTCATAGCCAGTCTGCACTACTTAACATCACAGGTAAGTAAATCTCTGCTGCCATATTCATGAGGAGATTAAGTGTGGTTAGAGGTTCTAGCAGGGGAGCGCAGCTATCGTATACTCTTGATCGAAGAACGGTACACTCCTTCTATCTGGGATGGTCATCCTCTTCCACCGAGTGCACAGCTTCGGGAGGATCGCACATGGAGCGGTAAGGGAGGAAGGGGACACCCGCCTAGCCAGCCAGATCAGCTGAATCAACCCTAGCAATCAATGGGGTGACAGATGTTGCAGCCAGATCGCCCAGACACAGTCTCAGCCTACCTTGCAGGGTGGTTGTGAGGATAAAATGGAGGAAATGGGAATGGTGTAAGCTGATTTGGGTCCCCATTGGGGACAAAGATGGGGTATGAATGAAGTAAGATTTTTTTAAAAAAGAACTGCATGAAGTGAAGCACAAACGGGCACCTAAAATGAAGGGCTCATCTAGTCTCTGACAACGGATGGCACCAGAAGCTTGGAACTGGCCCAGCTAATCAAGGCTACTCAGGGTGGAAGTGCAGGTTACACCCAAAATGGAACAGCATGCAAAAACAACATCCTACACAACGCAATGTTGTGACTTCATCACAGAGTGGTGTTTCTCCAGCCCTAATCCACATTACCAGAGGCGGCTGGTAGGACAGGGGGGAAAACACACACACGCACACACCACGCAACAAAGTTGGATCCACATTTATGGCAAGAACATGGCACAGAGCCGCCACTTTCTGCAGCAGCTTCATGCTGTGTCATGAGATGTTCTGCCCACATCTGCATCTGAACTCTAGAAGGGCTTCTCCAAGTTCCTTCAAAGCAGCTACAGTAGCAAAACCAGGGGAAAGAGTGACTTCCTGTCTCAGCAAGAGTGCACAACAACAGTTGTGTTGACATCCCAGTAGCTCCGCCTCATATGCCACTCCACCTACTAATCCCCCTAGACTAGCACCAAATGGATTGTAGGTTCCAAGTTCCCAGCGCTGTAAATAAGACCACCGATCACCCACAAATTCATTTGCGTTGAAGTTCCCTAGGGGTGGAATCAGAGGACCTGATCTTTTTCCTCCTCTGTCATTCACATGCGCTCATGCGCTGTAAATAAAAGAGAGCATGTTTTTCTAAAGGCCCGTGCGTCTGTGGCAGGCCTAGTTTTCAGTGGATCCATGCCGAATGCTTGCCTACAGCATGGGTCAAACCCAGCTCAGACCAGCTTTGGACACTAAACTGTCCCATGCGTCCAAACTGCACTTGTGACAAGATGCCAAAAGCCAGTCCATATCAAGACCAGCGCATGGCATCACCGGCATACATGTGGCCGGCACACCTTGCTGAATGGCAGCCGTGCCATCATGCGGGCTGGCTAAGACCCAGAGTTGTTGCAAACTCCAAGCCTCATGTGTGTAGTCCCTTCGAAAGGTTCCCACTCAGCTTTGCATGTAAGGATGGCAAAGCCCATTGGGAAATGTGCCACCTGAGCCCACCAGATTTCTGAATGCTTTTCTTGGTGAAATATAGCCGGTTGCCCAGAACTTGGAAGATCACACCCTTGTTAGGGCTGGCTGTGGTTAGGGATCCTTGGATGTAACTTGGGAAACCAATACAAACTCCAACCCCGGCCAACCTCTGAGCTTCTCTGCAGAAATCACAGCAACAGAAACCATAGTCCTTCCTGACTATCAGAACCCAGTTGCCTCTCGACTGCCTTCACAAGAGCTAAAATGTATTCATCAAGACAGCCCCCCCCCCACAATATCTATGGGGAGGGAGGAGCAAGCAGGCTCAATCTGAGCCTCGATTCAGCCCCCAATTTTTCCTCCCAAGTGCCAGCAGGGCGTGACAGAAATCATGCGAAAGAAGAGAGTACCCCTGAGCGCATGAAGGGGGCACTTCCCCACCCTAAAACAGAACAACCATCCCCAAAGTTGGGAATGGGGGGACACCCACACTGACTGCAGCCCTGGTTCTCCCCCCCCCAAAAAAAAAATCGGAGAGAAGCGCCCCCTCCCACAGCCAAGCTGCGCTTGAAAAGATTCTCTTTGGTGCGATTCTCTTTTTGCACCTGAGTTGTTTGGTGGGTCGCCCTCGCGCGCAGATTGGACCGGGAGCCTCCACGTCACTCGGGAGGGGGGCTGAGGGGGGCGGGCCAGCGAAATCTGGGCCATCCGTGCAAAGCAAGAGGCGGGGGGGGGCAGCCTTTCCCGAGCAGGGCCTGGGCGCCTCTAGCAGGCAGCCGGAATGGATCCGGGCCAGGCAGGTGCCTGCAACGCAATGCAAGGCGGTGCGATCCAATGCGACCCCCCCCCCCATTTTCTCCGCCGAGGGGGTCGCGCAAACCCCTCCCGCGGCTCCCCACCTTTTGTAATCCGAGGAGAAGATGCCCCCGCTGGCCGGATCGTGCCCGTACTCGGGCTCCCCCAGGCTGGAGGAGCCGCCTTTCTCCTCGTTGTAGGCTTGCCCGGCGGACATGGCTGCGAGGCGGCGGAGGGGAAGGGACGGGAGGGGTCCCACCGGCAGCCCCGCCGGGTCCGGGCTGCGGCTGCGGCTGATGTCAGCGTGTCATGTGGGAGCGGCTGGTGCAGCCCGGCTGGGCAACGCCCGCCCGCCCCTTAAAGGGACCGGCCGGCTTCGCTCCTGCCCGGCAGGTGGCGGTGGAGAGGCCGCGATGCCTGCAGCCGCTTCGGGGCAGAGTCGCGCCCAAGGCGGAAGAACGCTGGTGCAGAATTCAGCTGGTTTGCGGGTGGGATTCCAGAGGGCGCCTTGCACCTGGTGGAACTCCCTGCTGCTTGATGAAGGCGTGGAGAGGAGTTGGACAAATTCTTGGAAGATGGAGTGGAATCCTCCTCCTCCTCCCCCTATATCAGCTTAGCAAGGCCAATCAATAATAACATGTGACCTCTGCTTATTGCTGATTGTATTTCAGATAATTTGAATAATAATAATAATGTTGTTATTATTATTATAATTATAATAAATCATGTTATGTTACTATAAATAACATATCATATAACTATAAATAACATAAATAAATAATGTTATGTCAGCATTCTGACATAACACCTACAGAATTGCAAAAGGCGGCTGATACTTGGGTCTCCGGCGGAAACTTGTATCAGCTCAGCAAGGGCAATCAATGATAACATGATCTTTATTTATTATTGATTGTGTTGCGTGTAATTTGAATAATAAATAATAATAATAATATGGCTCATATACCGCTCTTCAAGGCAGATTAGTGCCCCACTCGGAGAGGTGAACAAAGTAGGGTTATTATCTCCACAATGCAGCTGGTACTTAGCAGAGTGGCTTGCCCACCCTGAGCTCATGGTAGTAAGAGAATCGAACTAGCAGAGCACTGATTCACAGCCGAACCACTTACCGCTATGCTACAGCAGCTAGTGGTTGAAGTATCAGAGGGCAATGATCTGGGAGACCCAGGTTCAAATTCCTGCTCTGGCGTGGAAGCTCACTGGGGGTTGAGGTTGCCAGCTTCCAGGTGATGGCTGGAGATCTCCCAGAATTACAACTGCTCTCCAGGCCACAGAGATCAGTTCCCCTGGAGAAAATGGCTTCTTTGGAGGGTGCACTCTATGGCATTATACCGCTTGGAGGCCCCTTCCCTCTCCAAACCACACTTTTCCAGGCCCCACCTCCCAAATCTCCAGGAATTTCTCAGCTTGGAGCCAACAACCTAACTTGGAGCCCCTGGGCCAGTCAGCTTATCTTACCTCGCAGGGTTGTTGAACATGCAGGTAATTCTTATCTCTTTCTGAGCAATCCTATCTGCACTTCATTCTTTGCTGATACATCCAAATGTGTTGTTTTGGTTTAAAATATTAGATTCTGCTTTCTGGACACAGTGACTTATAACGTCATTCTCCCTTCTCACAACAACCCTGTGAGGTAGGTTCGGCCGAGGAAGATTGTTTGGCCCAAGGCCACTCAGTAAGGTTCATGGCACAGTGGTGAAGTTAGAACCCGGGTCTGCCAGATCCAAGTCCAGTATTCCAGCCGCTGTGCTGTCCTTTCCCTTCTTTCTAAAGGCTGAAATAATCAGGAGATGCTAATGGCACTTTGAAGAAGCACAAGATTTTATTCCAACACAAGTTTTCCCAGGCTTTCTTGCTTGCTTTAAAGATTAACAAGCTTCTGGCTGCATCTTAAGCTTTTGTGGACCTGTAGCTGAAGAAGCAGACTCCACCCCACAAAAGTTCACGCTGGAATAAAATGTTATTTTGTCTTTAAAAAGTGCCATGGGACGCCTATTTATTTTTTCTGCAACAGACCAATAGGGCTCCCCCTCTGCAAATCTTTAGGGTGGTGGATTGACAGGAATCAATGGAGCTGTTCGTCGTCAGCTGATACAGCTTATTGCTTGATACACATCCCTCCACTGAAGAACACCTCACAATAAGACCATTTTATTTATTTAAATTTATTTAAAAGATATATAAGCCTGCCTTTCCCCAAGGCAACTGGGACTGAAGGCAGGAGAAACTGTATCGGGTAAGTGCCAGCCTGCCTTGATTTCTCACAAAATACTAACATGGGGTGCACGTGTAACAATCAGGCACATGAAGGAAAGTGCACACAGATGCCCCCACACCTCTCTTTGTGCCATGGGGGAAGGCTGTGCAGTGGGAAGCTTGTTTGGGCTTATTTTTCAAGTATCACTTGAAGCACCACAGAAACCTGATGGACTAGTTTGACCAGAGACCACAGCGGAACAGGGAAAAAGATCTGTGTACACCAGACAATGACCGCTCTACAGTGCCCGGGCCTGTTTTTGAAAAGGCAATTGTCTGGATGCCTGCAGCCTGGCCTCAGCACCAGCTTGTGGGAGTCCAAGCCTCCCCCAGGCAGATCAGGATTTTTTGAGAGTGTGCAACTCTCGGTCCACTGGTGTGCTGGCTTGCCCCACCCCAAAAACCTCAATAATATTACCCAGGCCAGCTTTCATTCACTCTTTGCTTAGTCTATCATCTAAAATTAATCACCACTAATGTTTATATAAAGATAACCATGTTTTTCTTGTACTCTCCGCATTTTAAGGGAGCTGTGTGTTCTGTTTGATGTAAGAGAGACATCCATTTTCTTTTTATCCTGCCCTAAGGAACGGGGGGGGGGGTAACATACATGGCTCTCCGTTCCCCCAAATCTATCCTCACAGCAACCCTGTGAAGTAGGACAGAAAGAGGTCTAAGGTCACCCGGTGAACTTCAGAGAAAAGCAGAGGTCTGAATTCAACTGTAATCACTATACCACACTGCTTTCTGCACAAAGTCCTCTAGAAAGGAAAAATCTAGCATTGTTATGGGGTCATATAAATGTAAATTGTGGGACACCATGCATGAGATTGTGTTGCCGCAATTGCCATCATAAGCAACAGAGGGCGCTGTGCCTCCCCTAATTCCACAGTGGGCTGGATTCAGCCACAGTTGTTAGAAATAAGCAGGAGCTTTGCGTCACCTCAAAGACTAAAGATAATTTTATGCCAGCATCAGCTTTCATGGACTAGATATAGCCCACTTCTTCAAATGCATAAACGTTTGTTAATCTTTCGACCGGAACGTGCTTTCATAGGCGTGCTGTGTAGTAACACAACTCTCTGTTCTCTTGATTGCTTAACCCTCTGGCCTTGTTTTGCAATTACTTCTTCCCTCCCTTCCTCTTATCTTTCTATGCCACTGCCTTTCCATGTATCTACCTGCTAACTGGCATCTTCCCTTTGACAAAGTAGGGGAGAGCTGCAAAGGATGTTGCTTCCACCTCTGCAGGGTTAGAGTCCAGCTGCCACTAGGGCTGTCCTAGCCAGAGCTCTTCAACCCAGAGGACACCTGAGAAGGTGGAGGCATCCAGGTAGCCAGGGGCGGTCTTAGCTAATGGCAATAGGGCAGCTGCCCTGGGGCCTGTGCAGGGCAGGACCCTAATTGCCCAAACCCCTGCCCTTTTGCCCCAATGGGGGGGGAGAAGAAGAGTAGGCCCCCAGCACTGCCACTCATATCCTGTCTAGGGCTCAGGCCGCCCACTAGCAGCCACAGCCGCTTGTACTCACACCATCCAGGGCTTGAGCAGCCGGATCAGCAGTGGCCACTTTTGCCCGTTGCATCTGAGGTTCAAGCATCTAGCAATGCCCAAGGATTGCCCCTTGGCAGTGGTTCTGGTGCCCCATCTTGGATTTATGCCCAGGGTCCCAAAGTCACTAAGGCTACCTCGGTTTGCAGCCCCCCCTTTGCAAGTTTTAATGCTTTTGTTGTAGGTGTTCTTCTAGTGCCCATACCAGAGTGCCTCGCAAATGCTCCCTCTTGTCTGAACAGAAGCACAAAAACTGCCACAGAGCCCGGCCAGTGGTAATGATTTATTTATTCATTCAGGACGTGTAGCCACTGCCTCTCCAAAGTTCTGCTCGAGGGGAGCTACTACAGCTCAATACAATACCAATACAATTGAAAAAAGCATCGTGACGTTAGCGATATAAAATGAAGCAAGCCATTCAAAAGAAGCCATTCAAAAGAAGCCAGCATATGGCCAGGGCAGCTGCCCCTACTGCCCACTGGCTAAGTCTGCCCCAACTGGCAGCAACTATTTTCTTTCCACTTGTGTTTCCTCAGATCCAGCCCAGATAGGGTTACCACCACCGCACAGAAATTCCTAGAAATCTGCAGGTGGGATCTGGGGAGGGCAGGATTTGGGTAGAGGAGGGAGCTCAGCGGGGAAGTGATGCCATAGGGTTTACCCTCTGAAGCGGCCACCTCCTCCAGGGAAACAGATCTCTGTCATCTGTAGATCACTGGTAATTCTGGGAGATCTCCAAGCTCCACCTGGAGGTTGGCACCCCTAAACCCAGGGTCTCCTTTGAAGCGTGATCACAAGAGGGCTAACTGGAGGCAAAAGTGACACCCCCCCAACCAACAGCTTCAAAGTCTTCTAGTGCAATCCTAAGCAGAGTTACTCCAGTCTAAGTCCATCGAAATCAATGAGCTTAGACTGGAGTAACGTTGCTTAGGATTGCACTGTGACTCTGATTCAGTAGGTTGAGACAGTAGGGGACCCGCAACAGGAAAGCCCTTTACACTGCCTTGCAGAATTCAGACCGGAGGCCTGGCAGCTAGGTTGGCAGCTGCCTGCAGGAGCAAGCGAGCGAGCGACGTGAGGCCTGCCTGGGTCATGCTGTCAAGAGAGGAGCAAAAGGGCCTTGCTGGCACTTGCCTTCAGAGCTGAGCTTTCATGCCACTGGGTCATGCCCGGGGCTGTATGAAACTTTAATCCCAAGCCTCGCGGGCATCGTTGGTGCCTTTGTTGGGCCTGGCAGCAGGTGATCCCAGGAGCGGCAGAAGGCCAGCTGACAGCACCTGTCTTCACCCCTCTGTCCTGTCCCGACCCTGGAGCAGGAGAGACCATTGATCACATCAGGAGCCATGCTCCAGTTGCACAGGCAGGCACACAAAGGGAAAAGGATCCCGGCAATCAGGGAGACCTAATTATCTGTGAAATCGGAACCCGCCCAGCTTGAGGTTGAAAAGGGCATGCCATCTTCAAGGCGGGGAGAAGGAAAGAAGCCGTGTTGCCTGTTGGCAGCTAGCTACACGCATGGAGGCTGCACCAGGAAAAATAATATGAATACTAATAATAAATCCAAATCAATCTTGGTAACCTATACGTTACAAAAAAAGAAACAGATGGAATATAATAAAATCCTGCAGAAAAGCAATCAATAGAAAAACAACTTATTTACAGTAGGGAATATAACCTCAACTAGGGCAATGGATGCATTCAAGTTAATTGCTTAGGAAACAGATTTTGTATTTTCTTTCCCACCCTAAAGATTTGTACGGAAGGGCTAAGGAAGGTCTCTTTTTTGCAATGAATTCTACAGTATGGGGCTACAGCAGAAAAGGCCCTGCTTCTGATTCCTGTCGCAAAAGAAACTCTAAGCAATTTGCCCTCTAAAAATCAAATGTGGAAGAGTGAGAACCGGTCCCCACGGATCATATGAGACTGGAAAGTTTGTTTGAGGACTGTTCGTTTCCGATCTGGGTTCAAAATGTACTCACAATGAGCAAGCCACCTGAATGGAGACACTGTAAGCACTGCTGTTCTTATTTTCCTCACCACTGCACAACTTAATTTAAGGAGGACCTTGTCAATATGAAAAAATGTATTCTGTGCTTACACAATTCAAACACATACATTGTTGGAGACCAGGAAACAATATGATTCATGCAACCTGTGTGTGAATGGGACCATCTTTCCCACATTGGCTAAATTCATGGCCTGCAAGGGGTGTCTCCAAACAGCCACAAATGCCTGAATTGCTTGCCCCCCGCCCCACCATACTTTCCAAAGCTCAAGCTAAGCCCTACCAAGACCAGACATTGATTTCTGAAACAGTTGATGGTAGAATCTTCTTGTAATTAGCAAAATAGTATTTAAATGTGCTCCGGAGGATCCAATTCGGAAGTTTTAGGCTCAGTAATCCCATGGCATCTGCCCTACAGTCTGTCACAAATCTCCACCATGCCCCCTCCAGTGGATTTAACATTTGCTCCTGTGCCCCCTTGCTGGGTTATGGGGGGTTTGCTAGTCTAGATGCGCCTCTCTGATTTGAGAGTTGCCTCCGGGTTTCAAAGAGGCCCTTTTTCTTCCTAGGAGGCGGGTCACAATTCATTCTGATTATTCCCCAAGGACAGGCAGGGAGAGACTTTTTGTGCTGCAGAAAATTTATGTTTGTTTTTATTTAATTCAGTTTATATTCTGCCCTCCCCACATCAGCAGGCAGATTACAATCAGTATAGTAATTTAAAATACATATAGCTTTAAAACCAATAAAACCACATAAATATTTAAAACATACAACAGCAGACTTCTCCAAAAACCACCACCCAACCATCTCCAAAAGTATTTAACAGGCTGGCTGGTAGATACTTCTAGTAGGGGGGAATGTTTTCCTCTAGTCGGCCAGCAGGGAGGCCCAACCAGCGCCAACCATATGCCTGGCAGAACAGCTCCATCGTGCAGGCCTGGCGGAAGGATAACAAATCCGGCAGGACCCTGGTCTCTTTAGACAGAGCGTTCCACCAGGTTGGAGCCAGGACCAAAAAGGCCCTGGCTCTGGTCAACGCTAGGTGGGCCTCCCTGGGGTCAGGGACCATTAACAGCTGTTTGTCACTGGATTGAAGCGTCCTCCAGGGCTTATATAGGGAGAGGCGGTCCCGCAGATACGCTGGTCCCAGTCCGCATAGGGCTTTATACCAAACCTTATGATCACATCAGGAGCCATGCTTCAGTTGTGATGATTTGTTTCTTGCAGACCCAAACCCTCTTGGGAACATGCCAATCGAAATTGCAGTGAAGAGGAAGGACCGGGGATGCTGCCAGCAACCAGAAACAAAGGTAAATAAATACATAGATGGTCAAGTTGTTTCTCCGTTCAAAAGGATTCTCTATATCCTGTGCCAAAGAGGAACTACCAACCAGGAGGAAGCAGTAGGCATGAATAGTGTTAAATTCAGAGGATGCCAGGAGGTACTAGACTGCAGATGCCGGGAGGTACTAGACCTTGCGTGTACCAGTTCCTAATAAAGGGCCGTTTCCACACGTCTCCCCCTCCCGAAAAATAGCACAAAACTTACAGAACGACGTGCCTTCATGGCGTGATTTTCCATCATGACTTCGCTTTGTGGCGCGTTTTCTGATGTCATTGCACCACGAAGCAAACTCATGTTGGGAAATCGCACCATGAAGGTGTGTCGGTCCATAAGTTTTGCGCTGTTTTTTGGGAGGGGGAGAAGACGTGTGGAAAAGGTCTTGCAACAACCAGTGTTTGGGCTGCAGAAAGTTTATGCGTTATCGCTCAACGTGTTAAGAGGTACGTTTCCAGTTCTGCAAACAGGATCTCTTATACTGACTCTCTGTTGATCTCTTGCTCAGCGTGTTGACGCAGCTTGGCTCCTCGATGGCAAAAGCTGCTTTCTTCTCAACACATTTCTAGCTGTTGTGCCCCACCGGATTGCCATCATTGCACATCCCTGCTTAGCGGGGTTAACTAAAAGGTTTGGGATGGGCAAAGGATGACCACATATATCTAAATTTTTTCCTGTGATGATTGGATTGGCTCAGGGTGATGATTATTGGCCTGGTGACAGATGGTGGCCCAGCTAATCCCCCACCCCTCTCAAATCCCCCCTCCAGAGCTGGCTTTTTACTGACTGGGCAGTGGGGAGATGAGATCAGACCATAAACCGTCCAAATCGGCATCTCATGAGCAGCTCTTCCAGGCAAAGGACTGGAATTCAGAAGGTAGCAATGGGGCCTGGGTGATTGTCTGCTTGCTGGAGCAATCCATTTGCATTTTTCCTTCCCCCACAGAAACACTGAGTTAGATTGAACAACTCTGGGACAGGCAGAAATTCAACCGGTCAAGCATTTTCCCAACATGGAGAGGAGAGAGTGATGGAGGAAAGCTTCACTGGGTGAAATTTTGCATGTTGTGCAGCCTATGTTGAATCTGTGCTAACTTTGTGGTACCATATGATGAGAGAGCAGTCATTCCTGCCACACTTGGGTTCAAGCCTTCTCTCTGCCACGAGGCTTCCTGGGTGACCTTGGGCCAGCTATGCTCTCCCTTGTCCTTCAATACCCTGCAAAGGGGAAATATTGCTTGTATTATGATGGTGGAGAGTGCCCTCAAGTCACAGCTGACTTACAGCAACGCTTGCTGGGATTTTCAAGGCAAGAGACTAACAGAGGTGGTTTGCCATCACCTGCCTCTGCAACCCTGGTCTTTGTTGGAGGTCTCCCATCCAATTACTAACAAGGTCAATTTTGCTTAGCTTCTGAGATCCAATGAGATCAGGCTCACCTGGACTATCCAGGTCAGGGCACATGCATTATAGCACATACAAATAACTAAAGGCTGCCTATTCCCCCCTACCATGCAGCAGTCCTCACAGCAGTCAATAAGAGTGCGAGCCCTCAAGAACATACACGAACACAAGGAGCTGCCTTATACTGAATCAGACCACCAGTCCTTCAAGGTCAGTATTGTCTGCTCTGACTGGCAGCTGCTCTCCAGGGTCTTAGGCAGAGGTCTTTCAATTGTCTCCACCTTGATCCTTTCAATTGGAGATGCCAAGGATTGAACCTGGAACCTTCTACATACAAAGTACAGCTTTCTGGCCAGTCTGGGGTTCAACAACAGAATGGAGCAGAGAGCGGGGGGGGGGGCAGGCTCTGGGTCTACTGACTAGAGGTGTGCGCTTCGGGTTTCCGATTCGGGTTTTCTGATTCGTAACGCTTCAGAAAGCTTTGTGTAGAGCTATTTGCAAATGGCAAGAAAAGTGCTGCTTTGAGCTTCCCACCTGTTTTTACTCAATGGGAGGGGGGAGGAAGGGGGTTGTAATAACTCACTACAACCCCCCCTCACATTGGGTTAAAAAGGCAGCTGGAAGGTAGAAAGCAACACTCTTCTTGCCGTTTGCAAACGGCAAGGAAAGTGCTGCATTGAGCTTTGGTGTGCTCCGTAAAGATTCCCAAGTCTTTATAGAGCATACTGAAGCCGTTTAAATACCTGAATCCTGAAACGGCTCGCCAGTTATTCCAGATTATTCCAGATTGTTATTCCAGATTGTTTTCCTACTTCGGGTAAACTCCAAGTGGGAAACTCGAATCTTTTCCGGGTGCACACCCCTACTACTACTACTACTGACGTATGCCTAAATCCCATCCGAGGGGCTAGAAGAGAGGAAGTTGACACCATCATCTTTATTCTGCCTGAGGCAAGAGAATGGCTCCTGCCCGGGATGGCAGCTGCTAGGGACTTCAGTCAGAAGCAGGGAGTAGAGAGGGAGGTGGACACAGCAGGTTTAGGAGTCCCGTTTGCAGGGTACAGACAGTGGGAACCAGCAAGGAGGACCTGTCAATGCAGAAAGGCTGGTCTGGCTGGTCTGGGATCTCCGAATCCCCGCCAATGTAAGGAGAAGAGGCCCAAGTAACAGCCACGGCTGCTTCCTAGAATGCTGACGCCATTATTTTTCCAGCTGATTTCCTGCACCTTATCCTCTCACTCCCCTCTTCTTCCTCATAAACACCTCCACCTAATGATTATGTAACAGGCTATGACAGTAACGCTTGGTGTGACAGCTCAGCACATTTTCAGATTTGAGGGTTTGGGAGGTTTTCAGCTCATTGGAAGTGTGCCTGCCATTTTTTGCAAGTGGATGGAGCTCGGGGCTGCGGGGAACAGGGAAGGAGCATGAGATCTCCTTGGCTGGGCTGTCCCTCTTTCCTGTCTTTAAGCTGGCCCATCTCAAAACTCTAAATGCTGGAGATGTGAGCCAGGCAAATCTGTAAGCGCTTGTAAGCTCCTTTTATTCAGAGCTGCCATCCCCAAACCCCGGCAGCTCCTGAGAAACAACCATTATTTATTTGGTGTGTTTATAACCCGCCTTTCTCACTGATACTCAAAATAGATTACAAAGCTAGTAAAACAAAGGAGTAAAGAAAGTGGTTAAGTTATATCGAAAACAATGCAGCAACTGGGTTACAAAATTTGAAAAACAATGCGGTAAAAACAAGATAACACATACAATAAGCAGAACAATAAACCACAACCCTATTCCCTTCATGAAGCCATGTGGCCACTTGATCGCCTTACACTGTACATAGAACTACCATTACAGTTTGTGTGTGTGAATCAGAAAACGGAAGTCGTGTGTGTTCCTGTACTGAGAAGCTGCCACCACTTTCAGACCGGAATCACTTTTGAGAGAGAATGTTTAAGGCTGCAACCTGGAAGCCACTTCAAGAGATCAAGGCCTTCCACCTTGTAAACCCTGCAAGCAGTTTTGTGTATTAATTTTTACTTTAACTTTCCTTTTTTATTGCATCCTTCTTTTCTTCCTCAGTCAGAGCATTCAAAGTGGCTTAGAACATAGTTCTCTCCTCCTTTCCCCCACAACAGCCCTGTGAGTTAGGCCAGGCTGAGAGTTTGTGACGGGCCCAAGGTCGCCTGGCAAGCTTCCATGGTAGATGTACAGACTTGAACCCGGTTCTCCTGGATCCTTGCCTGGTGCTGTATCCACTACACCACCACCAGCTCTCAGGTAGTGAATGTTACCACAAAATGGCTGCCGTGGGCACTGGAGCCAGTCACAAAGCATTGGGAGTTCCCAATCCAAATGCCTTTCTCTGATGGAAGTGGCTCTTTCCAAATGGATGCTCTCTGAAGACACAAAAGGGATACCCTGGTTTCATTTGAAACACCCTCTGCTCCAGAAAGATAGAGAAAAGCCAGGACTGGTTCTTGGCTTTGGGGGACAAGGAAGTGGCCACCAGGAAACACACTGGCGGGCACCGTGATACTGATGCCCATTAAGCTGGTGATCACTGCAGTAAACAGTACGTTCCAAGACTGGAGATGCGCAGGAGTCAGAACAAACTGAACTCATTGTTGAAGGCTTTCACGGCCGGAGAACGATGGTTGTTGTGGGTTTTCCGGGCTGTATTGCCGTGGTCTTGGCATTGTAGTTCCTGACGTTCCGCCAGCAGCTGTGGCTGGCATCTTCAGAGGTGTAGCACCAAAAGACAGATATCTCTCAGTCTCGACACTGTGACACTGAGAGATCTCTGTCTTTTGGTGCTACACCTCTGAAGATGCCAGCCACAGCTGCTGGCGAAACGTCAGGAACTACAATGCCAAGACCACGGCAATACAGCCCGGAAAACCCACAACAACCAAACTGAACTCAGTTTTAAAAAATGGGAGTCAAATTATTTCTTGGCATTACTTATGGACATGAAAGGAGAACCAGGTTTTTCCCCACATGTGTCATCAAGATAAAGAGAGGGACCCGGTTACATTCACATACAAGTTACAGTTGTGTACAGTAATACACTTTAAATTTTTTAAAAAGTATTCATGTTTTTTAATGCTTGTGTCTTTGTGTCTTCCTTTTTGATGGATGTGGGTTCAGTGGTTTGTAAGCTGCCTGAAGCAGGTCTCTGGAGAGGAAGCATTTTCTAAATAAACATCCGTGTTTAGCTTTTTTTAAAATGGGGGATCATATTCCTTTTGGACAGACAAAGGGCCAAGCTAGAAGGGACGAATTACACTCGAATGGCAAGTGAACAGACTCACATGTATTCCTCCCTGTTCACTTGCGCTCCATGGAGTGCAAGTGGAGCTCAAGTGAACAGGGAGGAATACATGTGAGTCTGTTCATTTGCCATTCGAGTGTAATTTGTCACTTCTAGCTTGGCCCAAAGTCTCTCTGCAGAACTGTGCCTTTCTGATCTCTGAGCTCATCCATCAAGGCAGGCGTAAGGAGCAAGAAAGGAGGCCTTCCCTGGCTCTCCAGATTGGAGGTGGGAGAGTTGCTTTGCCCTGGTGCAAACTATTCCAGCCGGCAGCTAAGAAGGGAAAGGGGGAAGGGAGTGCCAATCTGGGCCTCTCCCTGCTTAGGAAGGGTCTCCCGGAGAGAGATCAGACTAATTATGACCTCCTCACTAATAGCTGATGAAGCATCCGTCACCATCTGGCCTCTGACTGGCCAAAGGGATAGACGGAGTCAGAGCTGCTCTCTCTCTCTCTCTCTCTCTCTCTCTCCAGGGGCTAATCGTTTTTGTTAAACAAGTCAGCCCTTTACAGGCTGTGCTGTTATCTTCACCACCAGCAGCCTTTCCATAAGCAGAGTAAATGGATTATTGTATGAGTGCACAGAGAGTAGATACGGGAGGGTTCCTGGCACCCTATATGAATGGGGGGCACTGCCTAGCCTTCAGCCCCCCCTTTGCCCTCTCTCTTTGGTAACATTTCAAAGACTCTTGGATATCTGCTTGTTTTCTAATTTCTGCAACCCATTCCCTGTTGTGTTGTTTACTGAATGTCCTGGCTATTGATCGTATTGACTTGCGCTTAATCCGTCTGGAGTCTCAGTGAGAAAAGCGGGCTATAAATAACATTAAAAAACAAAACAAAGAAGGGGAAAATAGAATATTTTCCCCATCTAGGATACTGTAAATTGGCCAAGAATTCTACAGGCGATGGGCGCAAGCTGGAGTGGCGTCGGTGTGAAAGATCAAAAATGTGAATTCATGTACGTTCTAAGCTGTTTCAAAAATTTAATATAAAACTAGTGTTGAAAAATGAACAGAGAAGTGCCTAGTTGCTTGCTGGTCAGTTTTTTTGCATGTTGGTTAGAATAACTCTGGGACTCTGGAGCGGGTTTACTTCTCACTATGTGACCCAGCTAGAAAACTGGTTATGTTTCTCCTTAAATCTTCCTAACAGAAATATAAATGGAAATGGAAAAAGAATGGGGCTTGGAATACATGGGATTAGGAAGGAACACGGATTCCAGGGCAGCCGCAGAGGCCCTGCTCTTGCACACAGAAGATCCCAGGTGATACTGAGCAGGTGGTGGAAAGTGCCCTCAAGTCATAGCTGTTTTATAGCAACCCCTAGTGTGGTTTTCATGGTAAGAGACTAACAAAGATGGCTTGACAGTGCCTGCCTCTGCAACCCTGGTCTTCATTGGAGGTCTCCTATCCAGGGCTTTTTTTCTGGGAAAAGAGGTGGTGGAACTCAGGACCGCACAATGACGTCACTTTGGGTCAGCTGGAACAAGGGGGGAGTTTTTTAAAGTTTAAATCATCCTCGGCGAAAATGGTCACATGGCTAGTGGCCATGTGACCATGGCCCTTGATCTCCAGACAAGAGGTGAGTTTAGATTGCTCTCCGCGCCGCATGGTGCGGATGGCAATCTAAACTCCCCTCTGTCTGGAGATCAGGGCAGGGCCACCAGCCATGTGACCGTTTTCAAGAGGTGCCGGAAACTCCGTTCCACTGTGTTCTGGCTGAAAAAAAGCCCTGCTCCTCTCTAAATACTAACCAAGGCCGACCCTGCTTAGCTTCTGAGATCTTACAAGATCCGGCTTGCCGAATTGGATGGGTGTCTAATTCCATAGAAGGCAACTGTATATGGTGGAGAAAGACTGTGTCTCAGTGGTAAAGTACATAATTGCACAGGTTTCATTCTCAAGGCAGCTCCAGTAGAAGGCTCTGTCGAGTTGGGAAAGATTTTGCTCTGCCTGAGACCATGGGGAGCTGTTGTGAGTCAGGAGAGACAATACAAGCTAGATGCACCAGTGGTCTGACTCAATACCCGGGGGAAAGCTCCCCCCACCCACCCCAGTCCTGAGTTACAGTGCAGAAATAGTCATTGACAGTGTGCCGCACACTAACTAAGGGCCAAGCTACAAGTGATGAATGACACTTGAACGGCAAGTGGATCGAGTGGAGCGCAAGTGGAGGGCAAGTGAACAGGGAGGAATACACTTGCCGTTCAAGTGTCATTTGTCACTTGTAGCTTGGCCCTAAGCCACCGTAATAACTTGGCCCAATTCCAGAAGTATTGCAAGCCCACTAAAAGTTCAGGAGAGCAACCTCAAGGCCCTGAGATTTCCTCAATGCTGCTCTTTGAGCACCTCCTTTCCCTTCATCAATAATACAAGCCTTCCTTGTGGAGCTGGTCTGAAAATGCGCCCCCATGAAATATTCAGGTCTGATAAGCAGCTGCCAGCTCTCTCCCCTTCCCAAAACGTTTGGGATTAAGTCTCAGGATGCAAGGAAAAGTTAACGGGGCATCAGGGTTCAAGGCTGAGGGAGATCGGATGTCTAGAGAACACCGGCCAGCCTTCATCTCCGGCATCTCAGCCAATGGCTGAACAAATGAGCCCAGTCAGAAAGCAGAGGGCGATGGAGGCCGTTTTGTTAAGCAGCCGTGACCTGGAGGGTGCAGACAGATTTGGTGTCAGCGGGATTTGGGTTACACATTCTGGCACTGTCCAGGACTCGGCACCTTGTCGGTCCTTCATCGTCACGTGGCTGGCGGTTCCACCTTTGCGGAGAGGCTAAAGATTAAAGAGGATGACAGAGAGGCATCTGCTTACACAGCGGTGAGGGCTAATCTTCCCTGCTGCACTGCAAGAGCCTTGATAGCCTCACGGGGTACACATCTTGTCAGAGACCCTCAGGGAGAGCACGGTGCTCCGTGGTCTCAGGGGCAGCTGAGGGGCTGAGGGCAGGACGTTTTGCCCATGAGAGGCCTGGATTTCAGGAAATCCAGGACCTTGTCCAAAGGCCAGCCACAGTCTGGGCACTTCCTTGCCACTCCGTCTGAAGAGGAGGCTGAAGCTAAGGAGCCGCTGTAAATCCCAGAGAGCCAAGGCCACCTGCTTCCAGGGTCCTTTGTCCAGCATGACAGCCTCCCCTGCCGAATCTGTGAGGAGCCACAGTCAGTCAGGTAAGTGGCACTCCGGACCAGGCTCCCTTCTTTCCTGCCTGCCACTCTCCCGTTGCAGTCGGCCAGAATAACAGGTCCCCAAAGAGTTGGGGGCTGCTACAGATCTGCTTGCTGGATGATGTGCAGTGCCAGAGATAGCGGAAGATGCCGTTCTGCCCGTTGTCCCCCAAGCAGAGTGGCACAGGCATCTTGGCCCGGCTTTGGGTCTTAACAAGATATGGAAAGAGTCACCCAAGAGCCCAGCTAGCAAAGTCCATCACAGTGGCTCACGCTGAGGTTTCCCCATAACTGCTAGTGCTGAACAATTGGACAAAGCAGCTTAAAATTCATATTAAAGATGCTATTTAAAATGCTCACAAAAGATGCTACCCAAACATGCTGGGATCTGCCTCAGAGGTCCATTTAAGCCTCAAAAGTCACTTTGCTGTTGTCAGAGGGGACAGCGTGGGCTTCTGTTTGTCTCCATTCAGTTATTTCAGGTTCAGCAGGTTTAAATGGACAGTTGATCTAGGAATGATATAGAGGTGGATTTGTCTACAAATCAACTATTTGCAAATTCCAGATGTTTCTCATAAGACAAATCCATATGTTAACCCCAATGTGCAAAAGAAAATGGAGCCTGTTTGGTGCACCTTTGGAAAAGGCTTGTTTGACATCAGGTCATATTAAGGGCCAGCAAGAATTCCAGATGTGGAGCCCTGGAAGACAAAGCCTCATCTCAAGAAGAGCTTGAGATCCAATATGGTATAGTGATTAGAGAATCACTCTAGGATCTGGGAGAGCCCGGTTGGAATCCTCACTCTGCCATGGAAGCTCACTGTGAGACTTTGGGTCAGTCACACACTCTCAGCCTAGCCTACCTCACAGGGTTGTTGAGAATAAACTGTAAGAGAGGAGAATGATGCAAGCTGCTTTGGATCCCCAGTGGAGAAAAAGGCTGGGGGTAAATGAAGTAAATAAATTAATGTTTCAACGAGCAGGCCAGTAATGCAGTTAGGTCCTTTTAGATTTTGGACTTAGTGTCCCTATACACCTCCCCCCCCACTTAATGTATACTTTGAATGCAAAAAGACAGCCAAAATTTGGGGCCGTCCAGTTTACCCCATGAGCTGGAATTCTAAAGTAACAACATAAATAATAACAACATTCGATTTATATACTTCTCTTCAGAACAACTTAATACCCACTCAGAGCGGTTTACAAAGTATGCCATTATTATCCCCACAACAATAATCACCCTGTGAAGTAGGTGGGGCTGAGAGAGCTCTGAGAAGCTGTGACTGATCCAAGGTCACCCAGCTGGCTTCACGCGGAGGAGTGGGGGATCAAACCTGGCTCTGAAGACTCTCCTGCCCTTTGCGTGCAAAAATCTCCATTTCCCAGAGATTGCTTCCAAGAGCTCCATCTTCGTATGGCCCCATGACCCACCTCATTTGCTCCCCACAGGGCTTAGTCCAGCCCCTGGCAAAGCTGGGACCCCCGTGTTGCTGTGCAAAGTGTGTGGGGACACCAGCAGTGGGAAACACTACGGCATCTACGCGTGCAACGGCTGCAGCGGATTCTTCAAGCGCAGTGTACGCAGGAAGCTCATCTACAGGTAAGAAGGAACGGGGGGACTGCGATATTCGCTTCTCCAGAACTGGAGGGATGGAGTGCCACACAAGGATCGGAGAAGAAATAATAATGATGATGATGATAACATTTGATTTATATACCCCTCTTCAGGATGACTTAACACCCAGAGTGATTTACAAAGTATGTTATCATTATCCCAGCTGGCTACAAGTAAAGGAATGGGGAATCAAACTTGGTTCTCCAGATTAGAGTCCTGCGCTCTTAACCACTACACCAAACTGGCTCTCTGGATTGCAGTCTTCACTTAACGACTACACCAGATATGGGTTCCAGTGTTCACTCAGCCAGGAAAGTCATTGGGTGACCTCGGGCCCATCACTCTAAGCGTACTTTACCTTGCAAGGTTGTTGTCAAGATGACGTGGAGCAGAGGTACAGTTGCCAACTCTGGACTGGTAAATTCCTGCAGATTTAGGGGTGGAGTCTGGGGAGGGCAGGGTTTGGGAACGTGCGGGACCTCAGAGAAGTATAATGCCATAGAGTCGACCCTCCTAAGCAGCCATTTTCCCCAGGGGAACTGATCTCTGTAGGCTGGAGTTGGAAATCTGGGGGATTTTCACTGGCTCCACCTGCAGGTTGGCAACTCTAAGCAGAGGGGAGACCTGAGCTCCTTGCAGGAAGAGGGATGGAGAATATGATAGGCAGATACCTTTGTAGCACACTGGTTAAGTGGTTTGGCTGCGAATCAACACTTTGCTCGTTCGAATCCCACTGCTGCTATGAGCTCAGTAGGTGGCCTTGGCTAAGCCACTCCTCTCAGCCCCAGCTCCCCAGCTGTGTTGTGGGGATAATAATAACACTAACTTGTTCATCGCTCTGGGTGGGGCAGTAATCTGTCTAGAAGAACAGTATAAAAGCACAGTTATTATTATTTATTATTATTTACCTACACTGCCCTCATCTGAAGGTCTTCTGCACCCTCAGCCTGCTGTGCTCTGTTCTATTTTCCTTTTTGCACCCAGGATGCATTTAATGGGGTGATGATAGTGGGGAGTGAAATGCTGATTTGATTTGCAAAGGAAACATCTTGATTCTTTGCCTATCAGCAACCCACCATCCACTGGCATTAGGAAGGTCCTCTTTTAACACCATGGCCTAAAATTTTGCTTAAAATCTGCTCCCTCCCACCTCTTTTTAATGTTTGTTACATCTGGCCTGATGAAGAGTTCTGGGGAATTGGAGGGCTTGCACACTGTTGTGTGTCATTGGGTTGGTCCTAGCAAAGGAATTTATTACAAGGACTGTGTTCAAAGGAAACTCTGCCCTGCCTACCTTGGGAAGCTGAAGGGGCCTTGGGGCCTTGCTGGCAGGTGCCTTCTCTGGAAAGCAATCCAAGGATACTGTTCCCTTGACAGGTGCCAGGCAGGCACAGGGATGTGCCCCGTGGACAAAGCGCATAGGAACCAATGTCAAGCCTGCCGGCTGAAGAAATGCCTCCAAGCTGGGATGAATAAAGATGGTGAGCAAAGGCCTGAGGCGGAGGAGAAAGGCTCAGACTTAGGGTTGCCAACTCTGGGTTGGGAAATTCCTGGATATTTGGGGGTTGATCCTGGGGAGGGTGGGGTTTGGGAAGCAGAGGGACCTCAGCAGGGTATGATGCCATAGAGTCACCCAGAAAAGCAGCTATTTTCTTCAGGGGAACTGATCCCTGTCAACTGGAGATCAGTTGTAATACCAGGAGAACTCCAGGCTCCAACTGGAGGTTGGCAACCATAAACTGTGGAAGTTGATTGCCGGCAAAACTATCATTCGTGGACATAATTTTCAGGACTATTTTAAGGGCTATTGTGATAACATAGTTTCAGGTGGGTAGCCATGTTGGTCTGCAGACGAAGAGCAAGATCCTGGTCCAATACCACCTTAAAGATCAACTAGATTTCCAAGCTATGAGCTTTTGAGAATCAAAGCTTCCTTTGTCAGGTACAAGGAGTGGAAAAAGGAAGGAGTCTTTCTTTATAATCCAGGCAGAAGGTGGGAGTAGTATTGTAAAACAGAGTGTCAAGAAGGTAGCTATAATACGTTGTAGATCAAGATGGGTATCTGTGTTTGTCTGTCTGTAGCAGCAGAAAACAGCAAGAGTCCATTAGCACCTATAAGACTAACAACATTTGTGGTAGGGTATGAGCTTTTTTGAGTCACAGCTCACTTCTTCAGATCTGTGACTCACAAAAGCTCATACCCTACCACAAATTTTTAGTCTTGTAGGTGCTACTGGACTCTTGCTCTTTTCTAATATGTTGTAGTTACCTTGACAGAGCATAAGTGTGAAGTGCAGAAAATTAGCATCTGTAATGTGAGAACAAATCTTATGTCCCAATCCCTGATGAAGGGAGCTTTGACTCTCAAAAGTTCAAAATCAAAGGATTTTAAACTTAGAAAGTATTATATAAATGCCAATTAGTATTATAAGACCTGATTTGGACCAGGCATTTAAACATATAAATCTCTTCTCCTCACTTCTCCATCTAAGGGCATTGATGGGGAAGAGCTGGTGGACGCTATGAAGGAAACAGGAGAATCAGGTATAAGCAAGGACTGCAAAGGAAGGAATTGCTGGTAGAGGCAGGCAGGCAGAATAAGAAGGGCTCAACAGCAGAGCATCTGCTCTGCATGTAGGAGGTCCCAGGTTCAATCCCCAGAATCTCCAGTTAAAAACATCAGATAGAAGGTGATGGGAAAACCTCCACGTGTGACCCCAGAAAACTGCTGATGGTCAGACAGACTCAGTATAAGGTGACTTTTTTCATGCAATCTGTTTTCTTCCTGGTTGCCGGATCCCGTCATTCCACCTCCCAGCTGTACAGAATGAGCGCCAGCCCCGAAGCACTGCACAGGTGCATCTTGATGCTGTCGACCTGGACCCTGAACGACCACCTGGCCACCTGACAACTGCGCAGGATGCGGCCCCAGCACCTTGCCCTCCTCTGCAGAACCCCCAAGCCTCCAACTCCTGCTCTGCAACCGGGGCTTCCAGATCCCAGGCCCTGACACCCCCCAGCAATCACCGCTTCATGGCCAGCCTGATGACAGCTGAGACCTGTGCCAAGCTGGAACCCGAGGATGGTAGGCAGCTCAGAGGTGTGGCTTCCCCCAGTGGATTTGCAGTATGGAGAGGGGGAGCGTGGCTGCTTGAGTGTCCTAGAGGGTGACAGAACTCCAGGCATTAGTGCCATGCTGCTGACCGCTCTGCTGAAACTACACAGGACGCTTGTCAATACTGTTCCAAAGCCACAGGCTCAGTCCAGACATTATCCCAAAGTATTCCTAATCTTATCAGACCTCGGAAGCTGAGCAGGGTTGGTCCTGGTTAGTACTTGGCTGGGAGACCACCAAGGAAATCCAGAGTTGCTATTCAGAGGCAGATCATGGCAAACTATCTCTGAACATATAAACAAAGTCATTCTGTATATTGTCGAAGGCTTTCACGGCCAGAGAACATTAGTTGTTGTAGATTTTCCGGGCTGTGTGGCCGTGGTTTTGGCATTGTAGTTCCTGATGTTTTGCCAGCAGCTGTGGCTGGCATCTTCAGAGGTGTAGCACTGAAAGACAGAGATCTTCTCCACACATTCAGTGCTTTCAGTGCTACACCTCTGAAGATGCCAGTCACAGCTGCTGGCAAAACGTCAGGAACTACAATGCCAAGACCACGGCCACACAGCCCGGAAAATCTACTACAACTAAAGCCATTCTGTCTTGTTTTAGCTTGCAGTCCTCAATGCAATGCAGGACGGGATACCAGCCAGGTCACTGCAGGAGAGGGAGGAAAAAGAGGAAAGGATTTGAGTAATTGCCTGCTAGCCAAATGCTGAGATTGAAAACTAACCAGTTTAAAAAAAAAACAAAACATGGTTTTACACTACACCTGCCTCAAGGTGGCACATGGGATACTGGATTCAATCCACTATTGCTCTCTGCTACCCCCTCGTGAATATTGCATGCTCTTGTGGTTGGTTCTATATTGAGCATGCCAAGAGTGGAGACAAATATTATTTTCCCCCCCACAGCAGAGGAGAACATCGATGTAACAAGTAATGAGCCGGAGCGTGCTATGGGGGAGTCCCAGCTGTCCGTGTACCCAGCCTCCTGCCCCGAAAGCGTCTATGAAACCTCAGCCCGCCTCCTCTTCATGGCTGTCAAATGGGCTAAGAACCTGCCTGTCTTCTCAAACCTGCCCTTCCGAGACCAGGTGAGGATGTTGGCCAGGCATACCTGTGGTCAGCTTTAGCCCTGGCTGGATGAAAGGGAGAGGCGATCAGAGCTGACGGCTGCTTTGGCAATACATTCTCGGAGGTCTGGTTTGTACAGTTGGGCTAAGCTGGTGAACTTGGAAGGATCTAGAGGGGAAAAAACAATTCTTTTAATGTTAGAAATGTAGGCCTGGCTCTATAGTGCCAGAGGAAGGCTTCAATCTTGGCAGATCAGAGAGGTAAAGTACAAGCCTGCTTGGTGTAGTGGTTAAAGTGTTGGATGACAGTCTGGGAGATCTAGGTTCCAGTCCTTGCTCTGCCATGGAATGACCGTGGGCCAGTCACATGATTTCTGACGAACACACCTCACAAGGTTGTGAGGATAAAAATCAGGAGAGAACAGTGTAAGTGACTTTGGGTCCTCACTGGGAAGATTTGGTATAAACGACAATTTTTTTTTAAAAACCACAATAGAATTGCAGGACATGTCTGTGAATTTAGATGGCATTTTCATATATTTCTAGCATGGATAAGTGGAAAATATCAAGAATTATTATCCTACATAATTACGTTGGCAAAGATAGTACGTGCTAGAGATTGTAGGGGTGGGGGACTCTTTCAGCAGAGGAATGAAAAGGCAAGATACAGAAATGTAAAGTTATGGCTAGGTAAACTCACTGCATAAGAACTAAGGAAGACTATGTAATGCCACGAAAGCGAGCAATTCCTTTTTGGAAGACTAAACTGCATCTTTCTCTAAGTGTTGGTCCTGTATACAATCCTTTATAACTTACCAACTAATGTGTTTGGGATAAACCCAAACTGACGTGTTTGCTTACACTACCCTGCAGTCTTGATTCGTGGGATGGATCCTGTCGCTTCCCAAAGTCTATAGGCCCACAATCGTCTCATTTGTGGCAGGTGATCTTACTGGAGGAAGCCTGGAGTGAGCTCTTCCTCCTCTGTGCCATTCAGTGGTCCTTGCCCCTGGAAAGCTGCCCGCTTCTCTCCGTCTCAGAGCTGGCACCAGCCCTAAATGGAAAGTTGGCATCTGCCAGTGTGGACATCCGCTCCCTGCAGGAAATAATTGGACGCTACAAAGTGCTGGCAGTGGATCCCACTGAGTTTGCTTGCATGAAAGCAATTGTACTCTTCAAACCAGGTAAGGTGGAAGGCAGGACAGTGATTTGGTTATAAAGGCAGGGCTGTGTGTACTTGAAGCCAAGCCACGCATGCAGGCAATCCAAATTCTGCATCAAGACAAAGAGAACTGACAACAGGTCTGAATTACACAAACTACTGTACAATTAAGCACTTTATGTAATTCATTCTGCAATTCTTTACCACGCTGCATCATTCATTCTGGTTTTGTTAGCCTTGGAGAGGGGGAAGAAGTGATGGGCATCTCTTACTCTGCCCCCAGCCATTGGAAATTGTGTTCCGCACCCCCCACCTTGCTTTCGAGATCGCAGCACACCTTGCCCCACACTCTCGCGTTTATTCTTGGCAGCTCCAAAGGCCAGACACTTGCTCTTTGTTTTCCAGATGGAAACACAGACCGTCCCTGAACTCTGCGGCCAGTGCTACGTTCTGTGCTTTTTCTGTACTAGCACAGAATCAGGACACACAGTCATGTGCTCAAACACACACGGGGAGAGGAAGCACCCTGGCAAAAGTGGCTTGAGAGGCTACCAAGCTAGCAAGGGTCACAGGAGGAGGCCGTGGGCAAGTGGTGGAGCACTTCAGATGCAAAGAGTCCCAGGTCCAGACTTCTAGCTAAAGGAGTTTAGAAGTGTTGTCTGTCTCCTAGACCACAGACGAACGACACGAACGCAAAGCAAAACCAGCATGTTTACCCCATGTAAACATTTCATTTGGTACTCCCCACCCCACCCCTTTTAAAATACAGCAATGCTAACTCCATCGCCCAAGATGAGACGATGAGGAATCTGCTGAATTGGCGCGATTCCTCAAGCGTTTCTTCTTTATTTGGGGCAGAGGTGTGTCAGCTCTCTGGTCCGGCTCCTTGAGAAAACATGCTTCTCCTCCTCCCTCAACTGAGAGCATTTGGGAGTGAGTGCCACCTTCACTGGACTTGGCTCTTCTCCGCGCACCTTCCCCATGTTAAGAACCTGCAACAGAAGCCTGTACTGTTAGAGATGGTGAAAATTTTGCAGTGCGTTTGGGCCATGCCATCACATGTACTCATGCCAAACAAATGCGAGCCTGCATGCCTTCTTGCAAAAGCCAGGCTTGAAGCTGGCACACTGCATTCCTTTTCTCTTTGTTTTTGGCAGAAACGCGAGGCCTGAAGGATCCAGAGCAGGTGGAGAATTTGCAGGATCAGTCCCAGGTGATGCTGGGACAACATAACCAGATGCATTACCCCAGCCAGCCTGTCAGGTACCTGGATCTGCTCCCCAGATGCCACCCCTGCTGTTCACACCCAACCCAATCCAAACATGAAAGCAAACTGCACCCTCCATCAGCTTCCAGGGCAACCAAGGCCCCAGATGTGTGTCCCCTACTGCAGCCCTGCCTTCCCAACATCTTCACCCCTTCTGAGCTTTAAATCCTTCCCCTATTTCACAAGATGCTCCGTTAGCGTAGCAGCCTCTTTCCAAGGCAAGGCTAGAGCACCCTTACCAGTAGTGTGACAGGCAGACATTCAGGAGATGGACCCTTCTTTGTAGATGTAGCAGGCACCCGCTGGTCACCTACCACAGCTGGGCACCTGCTGAGGCCCACAGCCAGCAGAAGGCCCTCCCCCAGTTGGAGATGCAGAGTCACGCTCCCATTTTCCCAGAACAGAACCTCCACTGGAAGAAGCAGAGCACAAGAAAAGCACACACTGCATCTTCAGTGGACGCCCTTCCGAACTGGCCTCTTACAATATGGTGTTGACTGTCTTCCAGGATTCACACTGTCAGTTTGGCTAGGTGATCTTGAGCCTAGCCTACCTTACAGGGCTGCTGTGAGGATAAAACAAGGACCTCGCCCAACAGCCTGAATTAATGTTTTGAAGGAAGGGTAGGATCAAAATTGGAATAAAGAGCATGGTTAGACAGACCACCATTCCGTTTTGGAATAAAGCAGTTATGTTGTTCTGAACTAGAGCTCTGGCACAGGGTCTGTCCCTGGATTCCAGCAAGGCTGATGGTCTTGGTCTCTAACCAACCTCATTAAATCTCTTCTCCTTTCTTCCAGGTTTGGAAAACTCCTGCTGCTTCTGCCTTCTTTGAAGTTCGTTTCTTCAGACCGGATTGAACTGCTTTTTTTCCGCAGAACCATCGGGAACACCCCTATGGAGAAGCTGCTCTGTGACATGTTCAAAAACTGAGCTGCTCCTTTGGAGGGAGCAAACCCCTTTCCAAGATACTCGATTCCAATCCTGGATCTGAAGGCCATAAGTGTGTGTGTGGGCGGGGGGGGGGGGCTGCTTGGGGATGGGAGAGAAGCCCCCTTCTTATCTCTTGACCCTGTGGACTTGATCACCAGGTAATGTGCAGCCTCAAAAAGATTTCCACAGTTCGCAAAATCACTGACATTTAAACACTGAAAAATTCCAAGCAGCACCAAATTTCCGAAATTATACTACTCAAGTCACACTGTTGGAAAGGGGAAACTCCTTTCCCCTAATTCCAGTTTGGGACGAGGCTGAAGGTATGTGCACCTTGTCAAAGAAACTCTCCATGATTACATAGACCAGGGCTGAGTCTGGGCACTGAAAACTGGGCTCCTGTGTTCAAATTAAGCCAGGGTTTTAACCATTAATCACTCTGTACCAAAAATTTCAGGTAAGGGAAGATTTTGCATGGTGTTTCCTAAGGAGAGTACTATGAAAGAGGGCAAAACCATAGCGTTGAAAACAAGCCATTCCAAGCCACTCCAGTCCTGACATGATACAAGTTTCTGTCACCTTCTTAAATGAATTCATCTTTGGGGATTTTCACAACTTCATAGTTAGTACATGAAGAGGAACTTTGGTGCGTTGCCTGAATTATGGCAACAGAAAATGCTCACTAGTGCTAATGCTGCTTATTCCCTGCAGCTGGGGTCCAGAACCCAGGAAGGTTCTGGACAAAAAGTCCTGATCCAGTTTGCATGCTGAAGTTCTTCTCTTAACTCATTTCCAGGATTTATTTGGGCAGGGGGGCTCTCGATGGCTGCTGTTGTTTAATAAATTGGGAGTTTGCCCATCTTGATTTGGCTCCTGCTCCATTTATTGCCCTGCAGCTCTGCCTTCCTCTTCATCAGTGGAAAGCAAAGCAGTTGAACAGACCCCATTTTAAGACCTAGCAGAAAGCTGCTTTTTTTGTGCCTAAAATTCTCACATCTGGATTTAGATACGTGACAGTGAATACTGGAAGCAGGCCCTCTCTCCTGCACTCTCCATGTGTGCTTGTCCAGGTCACTGGACACACAGCATTCCACCCCACGAGGAGCTCCTTGTTCAGCTACCTTCAGCTCCACACTGTACCTGAGAGGACATTTGGCACGGGTTCACCTGGAAGGCACAAGACTCCGTAGCGCTCAGAAACTCAATGGATGCATTAACGTTCTCTGATTTCCTTTTATGAGCCTGCTGTAGTTTTCTCATCACTGATGGAGAGAGGACCTCTCCAAGCTTCCTTGAAAAAGTCAAATAGATTTACTTTCCCCACCCCCCTCCAGCTTTAATCACCTTTTTTGGCTGTGAATCAAGGAGTCCTAGAAGAATTCATCTACAAACTGGTGAAGCAACCAACAGCCAGCTCCCCTCCTGGAACTGCTGATGAGTCTGGAGTTGATCATGGTTCTTCTAGGGCTTTATCTTTCAACTTGTCACATATACAGTCATTTTTAAAATCATTTCAATGACTTTGAAGAAACTTTAACACAAAATCAGAAAGAGAAAACACACCTGTTGATCCACCAATGAGGGACCAGAGGGGCTGTAGAAAGGGAAAGGACATTTCCATGCGACCTGCTGGATCTAACCTATAGGTTTTCTTAATGGTAGAGCAGACCTTCCCCCACAGATGGCAAAACATTTTTTGCTCACGTTAAGCATGCCAATGCTTAGCTACTCTTAAGTATCTGTGCTCTTGCCCCCGAAGTCTTTGTCCAGGTGAGTAACTCTGAACATCACCAAGTACAGAATACATCTGCCACTAGCAGCCATTATTTTTTTCATTGCTTTGTTCTTTAATAAGCTAGGGGTTATTTGTTCATAAAGGGTTTTTTGTACAGCCATATAATATTATATTTATGAAATATTACACAAATTGCACTTTAAATATGACGGCCTTGATCCAGAAAAAAAAGGGGGACCCGACATTAAAAAAAGAAAAAATCTTCCCGACATGTAATTTACAACTTTGCCGGCCAGCTGCGCTAGCAGCACAGCACCTGGCTTCGTGAGCAAAATAAAGCATTTTCTTTTATAGAGTTCTTCTTTTAACAGGTAAACTTTATAGAGTTATGACACAGGACAATATATCCTTTTACAATACATAATCTGCTTTTAAAATTTACACTCAGTATACTTATAAATTACTTTAAAAATTCCCATTAAAAATAATCGTATGCAGCCAATGTCCTTCCTAGTGGTAAGTACATTCATTTAATACAATAAGTGGAAGAGGTCTGAGACCCTCCCCCCATAACGCTTACAGGGCTATACCAGGTAGGGAGGAGAGCAAGCTGGGCCTTTGGAAGACAGGCATCAGGCAGAAACATGGACGGGGAATGGAATGGAAAGATTCTTCCTGTTGCCTGTGTTCAAAACGCTTCAATGACTGAAAGCTCAGACCAGACCCACTCCAAAATACATCGCCACCCCTCCCTTTTCCCACTCTCAGGCCAAAGCTGAGAAAAGGAGTTTTGCATTGGAAGAAAAAGAGATTAGTCCCTTGGAATGTATGCAAAGCCCATTTCTCCCAGCTCAGAAACTGACTGGAGGTTCTTTTGGGAGATCAGAGCCCAACATGAGTTTTCCAAGCATGGGCACCTCCGTGTCCTTGTCAAGTATTGCTGAAATGAATGAGAACCGCATCTGAAACACATTATACTACTTGGAGGAGGCTGGGTGTTTGAGTTAAGTGTAGGTTAGGCCTGATTTATGTGTGCAGGAGAATGAGGTGGCAAGAGATTACAGCACTTCAGAGTGTGGGTGGAGGTTCGTATTTTGGACTGCTCACCTGAGTTAAAAGCCTCTTGCAAACAGAAAACCACCAAGCAAGCAAAGAGGGTTGTAGAACCTTTTGCCAGCCTTCCTTCTAATGGCAGAGGGGTGATGCAACATTCAAAGCTGGAACTCACCACCTGGAGTTCTCTTCTGCAGCCTCCTTCTCTTGCATGTGTGGACCAGTTCTTGACCTGCAACTAGCTAGTACTGCAGGGGGGGGAAACGAGAGGTCTGTCTTTCAAGCTCAGAC
Organism: Eublepharis macularius; assembly: GCF_028583425.1. Classification (NCBI taxonomy): domain Eukaryota; kingdom Metazoa; phylum Chordata; class Lepidosauria; order Squamata; family Eublepharidae; genus Eublepharis; species Eublepharis macularius. The sequence continues at coordinate 30,559,773 of NC_072807.1, read as the reverse complement.
TGGATCTGCTATCTTTGCCACTGGCCAAACCCCTAAGCACGACTTCCTTCCCCCTTTGATCAGAATTACTCCTCAGAACTACAGCCACTCTGGACTTGAGCTGATGAAACAGCCCATTGTAGCTGTCGGGACAAAGACCCAAAGATGCGGGGGCACACCACTTCATTGGCCAGGACTCTGCATGGAAACACGGTGCTTCAAAGGCAATGGGCCCCTTGTTAAGTTTGGATGAGAACACGAGGTGGTTGGGCATGGGATAATCCACATTTCCACTTTCTGAATGTTATCAAGTACAATTCAAAATGCCGGAGGTCAGAAAGGCAATGTGGGCTGATATCTAAGAAACCATCCAACAAAACCCCACTGGAAAACTCCGCGCTGGGAATAAAGGGATGAAAATCCATCTGCAGAGATGCCTCCAGGATTCACCCCGAGTCAGAAAGACCCCAATACCATTGTGTATAGACAACAGTGCCCACGGCTGGCACAAGCAAACCAGCCTTAAATCTGGGGAAGGCGGCAATAGAGAACGGCAGGCTCTCAGGTGGGATAGAGAGGAAACACCTCAGCACCTTGCTGTGGACTCCTAGCAATAGTGGAGCTGCTGTAGGAGGTGACAACAGGCACGCTACCCCTTTGGCATCCTCCCGTGTTGGCACCCCAGCAGCTGTTTGAGTAATCTGCTGGCCCTGACTGGCGCCATCAATGACCCTTGCAAAGGCAAAGCAAGGGGCTGCGTTGCAAATCCACTGACATGGCCCAGCTTGCAGGTTTCTCTACACCTGTTTTTCACCTACAAAGCTAGCCCACCCCAAATGACGACACCACCACCTTTCCCTAGGGCCTTCATGGTGCCTGATTACTGAAAACTAGGACCCAGCTGCAACCTACAGACTATCAGTGATGGTGTGCAAGCCCCTCAGGTTGAATTTGAAGGGACTGCTCACGCTTTTTAGCAGCTTTAAACCACTGACTCCCTACTTATTTTCAGCCAGTCACAGAAAACCAGCCATATGTTGGAATCTGCTTGATGTTAATGTAACTCCAGGAGCAAAATGGTTGCAAAGAACATCAAAGGGCACGTGCTTGTGCTTTATGCACATCATGATTTGCAGTACAGATGCTGCCTTTGCCTTCAGATCCCAACCAAGTGCGTAAAAACTGCGCTACATTTGTTCAGGTGACTCTAAACAAAATGACCAAATAAGCAAAAAAAAAAAACCCCCACCCTTATAAACCTTGCCTTGCCCCTGAATCTTCTGCTATGCGCTCCGACCCAATATAACAGTTGATGCTGCTCGCAGATGCTCTGAAAAGGGAACTTTTTAAGGGGGTGGTTGCCCATCAGCTCTCCTTTTCCCCAATATGTATCTTATTGCCAAAGCTGGGGGGGGGGGCAGTTCCTGCAAACCCCTTCCAGTTTAATCACAATGATGAACTCCTGAATGTGGCCCCGTGACACAAGTGGTGAAAAATAATGACCTTTAGCTATTTTGTACGGTGAAGTCCTCCAACATAATTCTATTATCCCTCCCTGAACTACCCTTTCACCTACCTGGCTTAAATGTCCCACCTTGCAAGAAGGGGAGAATTTAAAAAAAAAAACCAAAAACCAAAAACAAGTTTTATTTACATTGAACTTCAGTAACCATAATACTAACAAAGCGCTTCAAGTAGTCTCTGACTTATTTTTGCCTTTGTTTAATACTGATGTTCAGAAAGAAAAAAGCAATGCTCAATCACATTGGTAAACAGACTGATTCGGACAGCAGCCTTCTTTACCACTCCTTGGAATTTTGACCATTTTTTTCTGGACCAGAATAAAGCGATTGGTGGAGTGATGTTTTCCTTTGTCTGTCACACTTCCTGCCTGTGTAGCCTTTTGCGCAGGTAGCAGCATGGCATGTCTGGGGAGCAGTCAGAAAGACCAAGGGTTCTAAATTCTAAAAATGCTCTTGCCTTTTTTTGGGAGTCCTATCCTGTGCATGTCTTGACCCCCACAGGACACTTGTCATGGTTATGGCTACTGAAAATTCAGCACAAATATTTGGCTTTGACCTACCTGGAATCACATGGGTGTTGGTGACTGTCAACAACTGAAGCTAAAAGAAACGACGAACAGCCCCAGACAGAAATCTCTTTGCCACAACTGGCATGTGCCCAGTGGTGGGTCTGAGAAGTGCTTGAATGGAAACGAGCATTTTTCATATAATCTGTCAACACTACGGACTGCATTATAAATAGCTCAAAACAAAGGGAACGCTCTCCTCTTTGCTGTGGTTCCTTCTATAGAAGTCCATGCTTGTATCCCAGTGCAAAAAAAAAAAAAATCCCCCCCATCCCTAAGTCAGCAGCTTGGACAATGAGGGGCAAGAGCAGTTCCCTTGACTCCAACTGCCCTCCCTGGTGTCTTTGGCCAGCTGAAGCATTCCCTTATCCACAAAGATGGTCCTAGGGACTCGGGAACAGCGGCCACCCTTTCCCGCAGCTTCTCCAGCTTTGCTACAGGTTCCCAATCCAACATTTCAAGAAGGTTCTGAGACGCAGAAGCTGGAGACAACCAAGGCCACAGCTGAACCTCCCATGGCAGGCTTTCATTCAGAGGCCAGCCTCCTCCCTTCCGCACTGGGGAGGCAATGCTGGCGCCCCAAGCAACGCGTGAGAATGAGCCGATGTGGACAACTGGCAGCTGGTCTACAATGGAGGCAGTGGCAGCAGTGTCAAAGTGGGGAGACGCTGGCGGTGAGACGCTCTCACTTGTCTCTCGCTGAGTGGCTCACACCATGAACTCCTTGTTCCCAAGCAGCACCAGCTGCTGAGGGCTCTTGCAATCGACAGCGTCAGGGAGCCTCTTCCGGCCTGTCCCAGCAGTCCCCTCGGGGGGCTCTTTGGCTTTCGGGGGAGAGCTTTTCACATTCTTCAGTTTCTGTTTGCCCTTCTCCGGATTGAAAGTCCCCCTGGTGGTGAACTGGGGCCTGTCGTCCAGACCCTTCAGATGTCCTGGGGATCGCTCGAGTGCTGTGGCGCCCCCGGTAGGAGCTGCCCGGTAGAAAGGCGATTTGGAGTATATCTGGAATCGTTTCCTAGTGACGTGAGGTAAGCAGGAGGAAGAGGAAGAGGAGGAAGGTGAGAGGGAGGGAGAAGAAACCGAGGAGTCCACGGAGTCCAGAGAGTCTGGCTGCTTCCTCAGGTGCCTTCGAGACCGGTTAGTGGTGGAGTCTGCCTTCATGGGTCTCAATGAGCCAAGGGCTAAACTTCTCTCTGGCAGAGAGGAGATACAATGGAAAAAAATCAAATATGCCTCCCATTGGAAACTGGTATGAGAAGATATCTTTGCAATTTAAAGTAATAAATAATTTTTCTTAGTCCACTAATTTGCTGAATACATGGCTGCACTTTTTAGAATACATAGAGATGGGGGCAGGGGTGTTCCTCAAAGTAGGAGGTGCCTACCCCAAAATCGTATTATTTGCATTTTTAAGCATTTCAAAACAAATATAATATCTGTTACGATTTCTGTAAAAACCATTAATGTATATAGATCAAGTGGCTGATTGTAGGCAGGTTAAGGATGAACAAGCAGGGTAGGGGCAGGAAGGGAAGGGTGATCAGGGGCTGGGGTGGTGGGTAGAAACCTGGAAACTGCCCTTGGTGGGGGCAGGGAGAGCCTGTGCGATGCCAATGAATTTCCTGTTTGGTAACCCCTTCCATTCTTGCCTAGACCTTAATGAAGCTCATCTATGCTATCCAGTACAAGAGCACAGAGGCAGGGGTCAATCAGTTAGGAAAATTGTGCTTTTCCCTTCACTTCTCAGTGTTGTTTTTGAATGTGGACTGTCTTCATCAGGTATATAACTCTGTTGAGCGGATGGTTCTCAGTGAACAGCACAGGCTTGCAAACTATGGGCGTATTTTGGGGGACGAGAGTCTCCACTGTTTTGAAACCTCCTCTGTGATGCTCCCTATTTGAATAGGTCAAAGGCAACCTGGGTGCAAACCACTGCTTAGCCATCAAACTCCTGCGTGACCTTGGGCTAGACACACACTCCACTTAGGGGATAAAAAGGAGGGAAGAACCACTGTACGCCCTCCTGAGCTCCTTGTAAGGAGGTGGTGGGAGATTTCTATTCCAAATGCATACCGGGAAATCAGTAAGAAACTGGTTTCTGCAAGAGCTGCCTACACGTTTGGACATTCCCTTCAGTCATGAGGTCTGGAGTCACGCTTAATACTGTGATTCTTGGGATTCTGTGGGACATGGAGGATTCAGCAGTTAGATCATGGTAAATGATTGAGCGAGAGGTGAAGGAGACAAGCCACTTGCTCTAACAAGCAGCTCGATTCCTCGAGATTCCGTATCAACTGAACTGGGATGGGGCTCATTTAAGACAAGCAGCGACTGCCTACCCAAAGGTGTCAGTGGCTTAATTCCAGAATCTGGACAAAGCAATCAAAACATCAGTTTTATCCAAACTAGTTCTCTGTTCACCTGATCTGTCTGAGATGGCCCCTTCGGAATCAAAGTTCAAGTTTTCGGAGCTGTCCGCCGTGCCGATGGAGGCCTCAGACTCCAGAGTTTCATCATCGGAGGCTCGTGGCTCCAGAGCCAGCATCTCAAATGTCAGTTCTTCCCTGTGGTACAAAAAGCACAAACGCTAGAGTTAGAGGAAGGAAGGGAAGCAGCAGCACTGGAAGTAATGGCCTATCTGGAGGTAGAGAGTGCCCTCAAGTCACAGCTGACTTATGGCAAGCCCTGGTGGGGTTTCCATGGCAAGGGACTAACAAAGGTGGTTTGCCATTGCCTGCCTCTGCAACCCTGGTCTTTGCTGGAGGTCTCCCCTCCAATTATGGACCAAGGCCAACCCTGCTTAGCTTCTGAGATCTGGCTCACTTGGGCTATCCAGGTCAGGGCAATGGCATATCTAGGCCTGTGAAAAACACCCAGGATCCTGTAGGTAATAAAATTCTCAAGCAAAGAAAAATGAAAGCATCTCAACTGAAGACACGGTATTTGATATTTTGCACGTTGGGATTCCAGGAGATTCTGGCTACTTCTACAAGGTATCTAGGCAATATATATCAACGATACTTACCCATTGAATGACTTTCAGAGTCAGTTAGTAAAACAGAACAAAATTCAAGTCCGGGAGCACCTTAAAGACCAACAAATCTTTCCAGGGCATAAGCTTTCACGATTCAAAGCTCACTTCATCAGACACCACGTACTTGTAGTTATAGTACTAAAGATTAACAGGGCAGTTCACCTGACACTAAGTTCATAAGGCAATGTACAATAACTTAAAAATACAAAACAAATCATATAACCATTACTAATACAAAAAAAAAATAAAACTGTGTAAACACAGGGAGAATCTTCACTAACCTCCAAATACTGTGCAGAACTAAATACTTTTTATCTGTATATGAAAAGAGGCCAGAGAAGAACACAGATGAACTTGGAGGAAGGGAGTGGGCATACTCTAGAACCCTGGAACCATTCCACAGAAGGCCTTGCTTGTGACAGGTGATAATGGTACCTCCCCCAAAGGAAACGGACAACACGCTGTATCCCCAATTTGGTTTCCCTAACTTCCGTTTCCATCACATTGTTATACTGCATTACTTCTAAGGAACTTAGGGCCAGTGTACATGGTTCTCTCACCTGTCTTAATTCTTACAACCACCATATGAGAAAAGGTTAGGCTGAGGGGGGACACCTTACAGGGAAAGAGGTCACCCTGTGAACTTTACGGCCGAGTGGGAATTTCAACCAGAGTCCTGCAGCTCCTAGCCCAGCCCTCTAAATCTATGACACAACTTGGATTTCCTGAACTGGGGGTCGCCTGAGTACCCTCTTCTCCACTCGCCCAGGCTCACTTTTCTTTCTGTAGGCTCTCAATCTGCTCAGTCAGCACCCTCTCCTCCTGCTGCATGGCCACTTGTTGTTGTTCCGTGACATCCACCTCCATGGCCTCCTCGCTGCTCAGGGTCTCTTCGGGGACATCTGACACGGACGGCAACCGCACAGCAGCTGGTGATGTGGGGCTTGGGTAGGTTCCTCGCCGTAGGCGCCCTTTGCCCTGCAGATACAGCAGCGCTAATGAGGAGCAGGGACTTTGGCTGAACTCTTAGGCTCAGAAGAACCTGATTCCTCCAGCAATGCGGACTTAATGAACATAATGAGCAAATAAACAGTCTCTGTAGGTGACCCAGCAGAGAGAGAGACAGACAGGAGAGGAAGCATATATTCAAAGATAATCCAAGGGCTCTCCCTGCACTGTGGATGTTGCAACATCCTACTCCATTTATCTGAAAAAGTGATTTGTGTAAACTAGATGCCAAAAGTCAGTCAATGACATCTTTCTACCAAGCACTATTTAGACAAGGGCATTAACAGCAGAACGAGTACAAGACGGAAATGTTTTGATTCAAAGACACCACAATCTGCTTTATGAGCTCTTCAGCTTGCCATTCCTACATTGCCACAAACGTGCCAATCATATTCCAATATTCTCTGTGTCTTTAGCAAGCAAGCACAGAAACAAGAGGAAAAGCCACCGTCTGACTTGCACTGACAAATGAAATCGATGAATCGTGCATGGGGCAGTGCTCTCCGCACACAGCAATGGGAAGCGACCTCTCTGAATACAATGGCAAGGGTTATTTCAACAATGGTTCGGAAGGTCCCAACTTCCACAGGTTATGTTTTCGCATGAAAACTGAAGACAAGCACTTAACGTGGCATGTTTATGATCTCAAAGCTGAAGAAGAAAGAGTGAGAAAGAAAAGAAAGGGGAAGATGTCAGGGTTGGGCATGATGAGTCCTCATCAGAAGACGAGGCCACTATGGTGGCTGATCCTATGGAGATCAAAACCCCAGCAGACCTTGAATGGCTGAGTCCTCTGACTTCCAGGGGCCAACAGGGTACACACTGCGAGAAGCCCAGGTGGCCCGTGAACAGAAGCCAGCGTCAGAGGCTGGGGTTACTGAGGAACCCACTGAGAGGATGTCCACCTACTGACAGGGACCCCACAGTAACTCCACAGCTGAGAAGGCTACAAGCCCAAACAGAAGCTCAGCTCAGATGCAAAGTGCATGGCGGGCCACGTGGGGCATCTCCTCTGGTCACAAGGCAATCAAGCTCTGCTATGAGGTGTCGCAGGATGCTGGACAAGGTCCTGTTGCAAGTGCCTGCAGAATTCAGCCCCGTGCTACAGCTGTAGGCAAAAGTTCATATATCAGCCTCAGTTCAACTCTGGCTGTTGTGGGATGTTGGTGAGAACTCCTGCCTGTTCCAAACCGCTTGGTGCAAGTAGGACAAAGTGATTAGTAGACAAAAGAGGGTGGTAAGAAAGAAGGTCTGAGTATGTCAAGTTACGGAGCAGGAACATAATTTTTCAAATCCTGTTCCAAACTTCCTTTAGTCCTCTGGACTTGCCTAGATGCTGTGCCTTTCTCAGTGAGCTGTTCAGTCACTCCTGGGGAGGGGGAGAAGCAAATCTAGCAGAAGATTAGTATTATCTACTCCTCTAGAGATCACTTTGGCACCAGCCATCTGTAGGAAGCAACAACATTGGCCCACTGCAAACCAGACACTCCTCGGCACTCTTCCTAGTTCCTCCTGCCATTTACCTGTTTGGAAAAGGGAGCCTTGTGTGTGCTTCCTATTTGAAGATATTTGATCCCAAGAAAACAGAAGGCAGTGTAAGAAAAAAACACACACACGCACACACACACACACAAGTTATGAAGTGTGGGTTGCGGGCATGGAGCATGCAGCAGAACTGGAATGAGCGAAGGGGTTACAGCACAAGGTCAGTTGTAATGCAATTCTGATACATACCGGGATTGAACTGCGGGTTATGCTCATAAATCTAACGGCAATTAGTACGGGTTTCTGGATTAGAGAGGACAGGAAAAGGAAAGGAGCAGGTTAGAGTGCGCATGCCAGCCGCCCCTTTCCAAGAGCTGCTGGGCTTGCAAATGGAAGCCACTCCCTTGGCTACATCTGCAAGGAAGAGCAATTGAGCAACAAGATGCTACGCTGCACGCAAAAGGTGGGTTAGCGCTAGCTGCGACTGAAGCAGAGCTCCCAATAGATCATGCTGGGAGGGTCTAGAGAGCCCATTGCATGTTCCCAGCAGTGGGGAATCTGGGTCACTCGCCACATGGCCGTTGTTATATAAGCAAAATGTGTGCATTGCACAGCCTGCCACATGTTCAGATCACAGCACGAGAGGGGGAAGAAAAATACACCAAACCAGGTCATTTCAATGCTGGAGACGCAGCAGCTCAGTTAAGGGAACGCAAGCTTTTCACATCCCTGGAAAAGGCAGCGAGGCAAGAGGAAGCAACCTGTTTTCAGGGGCTCAAACGCAGGCCTGCCTGCAATATGTAGTACGCATGGCAGCTTCCACCCAGATTCTCCCATTTGCATGTGCATGTGGGAGACAGTCAAATGTTAAGTCTAAACTGCAAGAAGCAGTGTCAAGGTGACAGTGCTGTGAGATTAACAACAAAAAGGCCAATTTACATGCAAGCAAAAGCCACCCAAGTTCGCTAAGTATATACTGAGAAGTTACCCTGTGGGAGGACAAAGCCTGCCAGGCACTGTTTATGCTTTCAATGGGTTTTGCTTTATTTGCAGGCCAGATACTCAGAACAGGAAGAATCTTACGTCTCTGTGTTGGACCAGACAGCGTGTAAAAGGTTGAGATGTATAAGGGTTGAGGGAGACCGAAAGGGGAGAAGGTTAGGGGGAGTGGAAAGGAGAGGAGAGAGAAGGACCAATGGCTTGCTACCCAATCCCAAAATAATCAGCTGACATGCATGTAGTCTCAAGTTCAAGAGAGGCAGGAGAGAAGTAATAAACCGTGGAAACAAACACACACAGCACAACCTCATTTTCTCAAAATTTTCTCTCAGTGAGATAAGTTACATCAACTACTGTGGGAGAGAGAAGGCAATGCATCTCAGCGAACATTTCTTTCTGAACTGGGGCTTGAGGGGGGAAGAAGGTGATTTGGGCCCATCTAATCCCTTACCATAGACCTTCGGATCAATGACAGCCGGCTCTTGGCTTTGTTCTCTGCAAATTCAAGGCTGCTGATATCCTTGAGGCGAGCTCGGTACTTGTTCATCTGCTCGACAACAACTAACTCTACACAACTGAAAAAGAAAAAAATACACATATATTGATGTTCTGAGGCCAGAAAAAAATACACAGAATTGATGTTCTGACGCCAGTTCTCTGGGACTAGACCTGATTATAGCATTTACAGGCTAGAGAGATCTTTTTCTATTTCTGAAAGTTGTGAGTGAGAAACTGAAAGTGTTGGTCCATCTGAACAGCTTTCATTTCAGGGAATCTCATTTCCGTCAGAATGCTTCCAAATACCTTTGTCCGTCCCGCATGGAAGGACATGGCAGCAAGTGTGTATTTGCCAGAAGGTAGTCCATATGGTTTAGATTCGAGGAGGAGAAAACAAAAGTAGGTTTTAAAGTTATTTTTTACAACACACCAAAATATGTTCCATTTTGAACACAATGGGGGGGATTGTATTTCTATGATTTTAACTGGATTGTGCCTCAGCTAAATTCTGTCATTTCCAGAGTGATTAAATCACATCTATGTCCAGGCTCATTTGTAATTGTCAGTGAGATGCCAATCAAACACTGGGAATGTGTAGAAATGTGGTCATAAAGATGAGCTAAGACTGAGCAAGTGCCAGCCCCCTCTTTTCCTCCTGACTGGTTTTCCTTCCACCTTGCTCCCTGCCTCCTCCTCCTCTCTTTCATCACCCTTTTGAATTCCTCTTGGTCTTTGCCCTTTCCTTTATGTAAGGTGGAATGGTTGCTACGCATGCAAATGGGTTTGAAAGGAAGGAAGGGATTGGTGCAACAACTCCTGATGTCACAGAAAGGCACACGTTCCTCTCTAAAGCAGGAGAAAGCAGCACTATTCTTTGTTGTTTCTAGAGAGAAAGGCCCCCCCCCCCAAGGTTTTCCAAATACAAGAAGCTGCATTTTTACCTGATGGTTTTACTGACATCCTGAGCGCTCTGTAGAGGATCGGTAGTGTCTGGACAACGGAGAATACAGGGAGCAAACACAATGGCCAGAGCATTCGCTGACATGCGGTTCGTCTCCTCTTGCAGGGCGATCCTAAGCAGCATCAGAAACACAGCAGTGATGACAAGTAGTCCCCATTTTCTTGGGAGAAGGTGGAAAGATTGTGAAGGAAAACAGCCTACCATCTGCAGGGTGATGCTCCCTTTGGCTTAGGCCACTTTCCCTCACTATGTGTTGCCTCCTTTCTTGTATTCAGCTCACCCAACAGAGATCAACAGCTAACAACAAAGGCATCACTTAAATACCAGGCACTGCTTTTCTTCTGGATAATTTTGTACCATTCAGATAACAAAATTGCTTTTCTGAATGACAAGGGTTTTAAAAATTCTATCTGTTTCTTACAGTTCAAGGTAGTGGAAGATGTCACAGTACTGATAAAAAGCAATCTATGGGTGATGTAGAAGTGGTGGTGCATAATGGTGCCAATTTCTGTAGGTCCCTTCCTCAGAAGAGTTCCTGGGAGGCTACATTCAACTACAGTAGCTGCTATCAGTGGAATGATGCTGGAGCCACAGGGATTTTTTATTTACCATCACAAGGAAATTTAGGGCTCGAACGGCAGATGTGTGCATGGATTAACTCAGCTCAAAGTTTCATTGTGCAAGCAGGAGTTTTGTATGACTGGAGGGCCTCCATTTCTTAGGTCATCAGCTCACTCCACAAACATACTGATTCTGAAGTGTAGGACCTGCTGCCCCCAACAGTTTGCCAAGACTTGCTCCTACACAACATGCCCAGAAGAACCCCAAACAGGTCCCCCTCTGGGTATGTGAACTTTAGAAACTTTCATTGTAGGGAAGCTGCACAGAAAGTAATGAATATACTTGCTGTGTAGGGTGGCAGTCACTGGGAGAAGGGAAAAAAGGATCTATTTCCCCCTCTTATTGACTACTGGTACCTGACAAGGTGAAAGACGAGGCGTTCCAGAGTATTGAGATGGGTGCGAGAAAGCTGATCAATGACGGAATACACCCCACGGATGGCCTCCTTCCTCTCCTGCATGCCTGTGGAGATCACATTCATTCATTATACGGTAGTCAGAACTGTAGGTGATGGCTTGGGGTGGACAACAGAATGTTAAAGATATACACAAAGCCCCCCCGCCCCCAAATTAGAAAAGTAGGATCCAATTAAATGCTTCACACATTACACGTACAACCCACACCTTCCACTAGCTTCATTCCACCTCTCCAAATGTCATCACAAAGAACTTCCACAAGCACCCTAAGAGATGCCCAGGCTGTGGCAAACTGACAAAGGAGGGAGCCATGTGCAGCAGTGAAAGCCTCTCTAAGTCCTTGCAATCCTAATGTGGCACATGGATGGTCTTGTCACCTGGATGCCCATCAATGACCTTCAGGGTCACAATGGGACACAAGGGAAGAAGTAATCAACAGCAGCCTGTACATGGGCTTTCTCTATGGTGGCCCCTACCCTGTGGAACGGCCTGCCTGAGGAGGTCAGGACAGCCCCCACTCTCCTGGCTTTCCGCAAACTATTCAAAACCGAATTATTCAAAAGGGCTTTTTACTCAGATAGGAGGGCTTTTTGTAGAGAGGGGGTCTCAGATGCTTCGCTAATAAATTGGGGACCAAAGACTTCACTACTATGTTGCCTAACATACTATCTGTTGCTTTAAATATGTACCCCTATGTACTACTTGTACTTCATGTCTAATGTCAGTTCTAGAATTGATTATGTTTGGCTTCAGCATTTCTTCAACTTTGTTCTGGATCCTTGCTAATGCTATGTCTTTCTAAATTTGTATTTATTTACCCTGTGGCATTGTTTATGGAAATGTCCTTGACACTGTATGGAAATGTCTTTGATACTGATTGTACTGCTCTCACACTGTGTAATCTGCCTTGAGTCTCCGTGAGAAAGGCAGACTATAAATGACATAATAAAATACATAAGGGTTAATGGGTTCAAACACAACCCCTGGACTTGTGTCTGGAATGCAAAGGAGGAAACTGACATAAAATGATGAAATACGGGTAGAATATGCTCCAAGTGTCTCACTCCCCGCAGCTGGCCATATGATGGGATACCTGGATGTTCCAGGCAGCCAGAGGGTGGTGCATAAAGGGCATTACAGCAGGCCTAGTACAATACAGTTTTAAGATCGTATTTTACATCCTCTCTGTGTTAGATCTAGACTAAATTTCCTGTTCAAAATAGGCACTGCAGTCAGTGGAACAGAACATTCCTGCTTCTGCTCCTGCTTTTGTTGCCAACTCCAGGGTAGGAAATTCCTGGAGATTTGGGGTCAATCCTGGGAAGGGTGGGGTTTGGTGAGAGGAGAGACATCAGCAGAGGGTAATACCATACAGTCTAACCTCCAAAGCAGCCATTTTTTCTAGGGCAACTGACCTCTGTCATCTGGAGATCTGTTGTAATTCCTGGACATTTCCAGGCCCCAAACTCTACCTACTGCTGCAGCCCAATGAGCTTCCTAAAATGGTAATCCTGGGTGGAGGGGAGTAAGGGAGCCTCAGGAACAACATGAGAGGCAAATTGGGTGTTGTAGGCAAGAATAAAGAATTAGTGAAAACTACCCCGCTTCCGTTAGGGGAAAATTTAGTCTGGATCCAATCCTGCAAAAGTCATGAAATGGCAAAGCATTCCTCAAATCTAGGAAACTAGATCTGTTCACTACAGAAAAGAAAGTTGGATGCTCTTAATAGCAAATAACTAAAGCCCCCAAAAGTTATGGTCACTAAATCACAGAAAGCCTTCTTCCCTCTTCAGGTGATCAGTTGCATACACAGCATGTGATGGTGCCTTACCCATTGCTCGTAGAAATTCTTCGTAGAGCTCAAACGTCATGAGTGGATTAGGCAAATCTCTGAGCCACTGTTTGAACACACTGGCAATGACGTGAATGTTGTAGTCATCAAGATTCACACTCTCTAGATCTGGTTAACAGAGAGAAGGAAGGCAAGTGGAACAGAAGGGACAAGAGAGAAACCAACATTTCAGCCTCGGTAAATGACGGCGCTTCTACGCCAATGGAAAAGCTGACGGTAGATGTGGACACACCCACCCACCAAGAATGAGCTAAGAAACACAGCCCAAAAGACGTCAAAAAGAATTTGCTTAGGGGGCACGGTCAGAGCCTAGCAAGAACTTGGTGGGGCCATCGGCTACAACTAACGTTGCCACCAAGTAACTGGCTGTCCGACAGTGTTGCTCCCTAGCTTTCTCATAATGAATGCTTCTATCTTCCCTTCTGAGCGAGGAAGGGAGCAAAAGACTGGAAATCAGACGGAGCACAAAGGCTTCAGTGAAGCACGAGCCAGGGGAGATGCCTGGCGAATCACTCCACAAGACAGACGGTGCAAAGCTCCTTCTTCTCTAGAGGGTCTCCTGCTATCCCTCCTTACCTGTGTCGAGTCCCTGCCGCAGCTCTTTGATCTTGTTGGTCGATCCAGATTTCCGGTAAATGCCCTCTGTGTAGAGCGCATGCATTTCTATGTAGCTGGTGAGCTTCTCAAACACCAATGGCACAGTTCGCTCTTCACTAGTCAGACGAGAGAGCTCAACCCCAAATTGCCGTGAAGAAAGCTCGGGATCGTACTGGAGGAACAGAGGAGAGGAGATCAGTTTCCTCCGAGAGGCCTCCAAGCAAACGCTGCTCACAGTTCGGCGAACCAGGGAATATTTCAGGATTAAATCCTGGAAACAGATGCTAGAACTGGGGAGGCTCTTGGCTTTATAAATACCAATTAGACTTCCTCCAAAATTTCAAAGCAGTTTGAGGCTGTAAAAGTACCTGGGGGAGAGGCTTTCACCTTTAGCTTTTCAATCTCACCCATTCCAGGGTCCATGTAATATTTCTGTGGTTCCCTCACTGTGAGAGCAGCACTGGTGTGGCCCCAGTGAATGCCAAAGACACCCAACAGTGCTAAGAATTGGGCTGCCATTCCAAAAGTGGCTCCGCAGAACCGTCCCAACCAATAGGCTTCATTAACTTCACCCTTTGGCTTAAAGGTTACTGTTTGTTTCACTGAAGGTTCAAGGCCACTGGTGACAGCTGAAATGCCCAGTGGGGAGTGAATGAAGCATCCGCAGCCACACCAGAGAACTTTGAGATACGTTTTTTGTGCAGAGCCACTTTAGAAATCCGCCATCCGATAATTAACCTGAAAAATAGATTCTTACTGGGGAAAACTGACAAAGCTCCAAAGCCAGGTTTGGAACACACAAAGTGCAAAGAGGCCCTCAAATTCAAGGGGTGAATGAGAAAGGGGGCAGAAGGCCAGGCTCCTCCAGCATCTGGGCTTTCTCATTCTGCACCACTATTAGAAGAAGTGAAAATAAAAGGGAAGAGAACGGGACGAGGGTTTCCCACACTGGGTAAATCTCCCCATGCAGGGAAATGCTAAAAGAAAATGGGGCAGCCAATGATGCAGATCTTACAAATGCTTCTATTAAGCAAACAGAGCCACAGGAGGGTCTGGTTTCTGCTGGCATAACCTTGTAAAGAGTTTTTCACTACAGCAGGAAGTTATGTATAGCTGCAAGTGGTCAGTAAAAAGCCAGAGGTCTGTCATGAAAATGGCAAAGACTGATTCTTTATTAACTCCACCACAGTTGATGGTTCTACATGAAGCAACCAGGACATTTGCAGACTCCTATGATTTTTCAACACAGGGCATGCCTTCTCAAATGTTGGTGTTGTTAAGATAACAAATTCTTGGACCCCATTGATCTCTCTCACAAACACACAGGGGTGCAAAATAGCCACACAACAAACAAACTCAGTGTTTTCAAATAAATGCTACCTCATGTCAGTATGATCGATCATGTACGGGTCATCAGAAACTGTAGAAATCTGATTTGTTCACAACACTGCTCATGCACTGAAAGGGAGCCAGTCAGGAACAAGGCAACATGAAAAGGCTTTGAAGAAAATACATCCCAAATGTATTTTTCAGGCCTCACAGAGAAGAAACTGCTAGTTGACAGGGGGGACAGGAACTGCCTTGCACAACTTACACCTTTAGAGTCTCTCAAGCGATAATCACGCCTTTGCCCATTCTACATCCTAATAGGTTACCCAGAGTCACACCAGCTACTGACTGAGGGAACTAAATACAAGAGAAAACGAAAAGATAACGAGTTTAGAGGCTGGGCAGCAACTTGATCCCTTTTCTCCTTTTTTTGCTTCCAGTTCTTGACCGCTGGTGAGGGGAACAACTGACTCTTTAGGAACATAGAGCACGTGGGGATTAAGGAAGCCAAGCGGCCAATAGTATTCCTTCTAACCCACTGCTGAGGCAATGGGACATTCCCCGATTCTGAAAATGGTGTGGGGGAAGGCAGTAGCCTCTCCTCCCCCGGCACCGCAGTTCCAATCCAAAAAGGGCTCCCTCTGATCTTTAGCATGACATTCCCCAGAGCTGCAGTGTGGCTGCAAGGAAAGCCAGTTGGGCCTTTCTTTTCAGGGTCTATTTCGGCCCTAAGAAGAGAGGCTAAGAGGCCTGGGAAAGAGGCAACTGGTAAGTGGTGCTGATGAAGAATAGGACAGCTGAATAGGAAGTTCCTTTAGAATCGAGTTAAAAGATTCCCCTCACCCCTGCTAGGGAATTTTTAAAGCACCGGAGGCTGAAATGAAGACACTTTACCTTTTTGGGGCACTTGGTTGTGGTTTTCAGGCAGCACTTTCTGTGGCATGCGTACTTACACACTGCAACAATGAAAAAGCAATACTTAGTACTTCACAGGCTCCAACTTGGCTGCATCATGGCTTCATTAATGGTGTGTCCTGATGGCAGTTTCCCATACTCACACTTGGATGCTATAAGTGCTCAAACGGGAAGAGAACCGAGACTCAGGGAGGAACGACATGCTTCTACAATTGGTGTACAACGATGCTTGCAGCAGGTTGTAGGGACCACATCATGCCAGTCTTGCTTCATCTGCACTGGCTTCCAATCTCCTTCCAGGCCCAGTTCAAGATAAAGGTTCTGATGTTTAAAGTCCTATATGGCCTGGATCCTGCATATCTTATGGACTGCCTATACCTGTACAAATCTACCCAGCCATTATAATCATCTTCAGATGGCCCCTGCCATCTGAGGCTAGCTGGGTAGCGACTCAAGAAAGGGTCTCAGAAGTGGCACCAAAAGCGTGGCATTCCCTCCCCAGGGAGATTCACTATCACTTGATTTTTTTTTTCATCTTATGCACCCTTACTGGATTCTTCTCCTCATTTGCTTTAATGGTTTATTTTAAAAGCTCTTAAAAGTTATTTTATTCTTTTTTTAATTGTTCACTGTCTTGAGGGACCACATTGGGCGGAAAGGCAGGATACAGATGTTTCAAAATAAATAAATAAATAAAAACAAGTAATGAGTTGGCAAATGTGTATCTCCAAACAAGAATGCAGTTGGCTGGGGGCCGGGGGGTGGGAATTGGTAAGGGGAAATTTCTAGGAGGTAAAGGGAAATTTCTGTCCTAAAATTCTCCCCTGTATTAGCATTACAAGGCAATATCATGGGCTTCCCAATACTATGCCTGAATCTAGGGATTCTACTGCAAGGCCTTCTGGTGTTTGTCGCAGGCCATGTGCTGCAGAGCTGGCAAAGCTTGCATTGTTTTCACCCTTCCTCTTGTCACCCATATGGACTGGGTAGTGGTGGTAATTTTATAGGCTGGATTTGTGGCCTTGGATGCAAAATACTCTCAATCTCTGAAATCAGCATTCTGTAAATATGGCTCATTTACACAATATAGTCTGCTGCTTGCCTTTCTGAAAATACTTTGAATATTTTTTTAAAAATACAACAGT
Organism: Eublepharis macularius; assembly: GCF_028583425.1. NCBI lineage: Eukaryota > Metazoa > Chordata > Lepidosauria > Squamata > Eublepharidae > Eublepharis > Eublepharis macularius. The sequence continues at coordinate 30,542,845 of NC_072807.1, read as the reverse complement.
GAAGACAATTTCGATACACAAATGGCCAGTTTTGCATTCAACATCCCATTTGGTCTCAGACAGAAGGAGCAAAACATAGAAGTTCCAGAGAAGCAATCATTTAGAAAACAGGAAATAAGATGTGCAGGTGAGAAGATGATACAGCACAGCAATAAAGAGGACTAATTCATGCTTACGTTTGCAAACAGAGGCCCTGTCCATGATCCATATCAGGGAGGAACAGAACTCGCAGTAGGTGGGGATACTGTACTGAGTCGCCTTAAAAATGTGACCGTTGTGTTCTTCTACCTACCAAAAGGAACAGCAGTTTGACGTTCAGTGACAACTGAATAATGAGGCTTCTGAGCATTTGCTCTTCTGCTAAAAAGCAATCCTAAGCAGGGTTATGCCCTTTTAAGTCCTCCGCAATCAACGTCCTTGGGAGGGTGTAACTCTGCTTACGAGTGCTCTGCAAGCAACCCAAACATATTTCAGGCAGCTGCTACTTCACCGGTTGGGTGGAACACCAAAAGTGCTTTCTGGGCTATGCTGAACCCCCGGCTCTCAGAATGCCTAGCAGTTGTACTTTGATTTGTTAAAACAAGTTGAGAACATACAAAAATGTCTTACTGCATCAGCCTAACGATTCATCCAACCCTGTAGCTAGTCTCAAGACTTGACAAGATCAGGATGCTTATGAAAGTTAAGACCCGCACAGGACACCAGCAGAGAATTCTCACCCCTGTTGCTTACACATGCTTTTCACAGAAGGCATACAGCTATGCCGTAAGCGTTATAGATGATTCACTTTCATCAGAATATTTACGTATATCTCTAAGCGACTTTTTGGTCATCACTAACACTACGTGGCCCCCTGTGTCTGGATATCTCTCCAGGACACTTGTCCCAAGAGGCAGCATGTTTGCCAATTGTGGCATCTATTGATTTGTTATAGCTTTGCTTTTCAAAAAAAAACTTTAAACTCACAGCAACGAAGAGCCCTGTGGCACTTTAAATGCTAACAAATCTCTTATGGCATCAGCTTTTGTGAGTCAAGCCTGCTTCATGTATCTTTAGTTCATGAATGCTTATGCCATGATAAATTTGTTTTGAGGCATCACAAGGTGCTGTTGTCTTGGCTGCAAGAGACTAACCCAGCTATCCCTCTAGAATTTTAAATCGTGGCAACGGACGCTTAAGAGTTGCAGAGACTTCTGAAAGCCATCTAAGAGAGCAGAAAGGAAGGCTGGAAAACCCAGTGCCGTGCAATTTCTCATCTCAGTGTTTGTTAATGGATGGATCTAAGGAATGCTGAAAGTTCAAAATCCATACTAAATCCTGTACAACCATGAATGAATGCCACCGCCAGTATCATGAATATTGATAAGATGGGGGATGATGTGGTTTTAAGCGTCCCTACCAGCGTCTCTCAGTTCTCAAGAGATAGTTCTCTCCAGAATTGGGAGCTTTAGAGTTCCACCATCAATGATGATTTGTGCAAGGCTGTAGCCCACCAACAAGGAAAGCTACCTAATTTAGAGAGCACAATTAAACTAGAAAATGGTCATCATGTTAAGATATGATAAGCATACCCAGGGCTTTTTTTCAGCTGGAATGCGGAATGCTCAGCGGCGCGGAGGGCAATCTAAGCTCCCCTCTGTCTGGAGATCAGGGGGCGGGGCCACCAGCCATGTGACCATTTTCTCTGAGGGCAACCCACTGAGGTCCGCCACCTCTTTTCCCAGAAAAAAAGCCCTGAGCATACCCATACATTCAAGAACAGCTAAATTAGCGCAAAATAGTGCTTAGAGTTCTGTTAAGTGGGTTGGTTGGAATAAATTGGGTTATGAATGCACATGGCTAGAAAGGTAAATATACAGGCCCAAAATATGTAAGGCTTGCTCTGGATGTTTACGGCATGACTATCTATGGCTAAGTAGCAAAAAAAGCGGAGAAAGGGTATATTTAGTATTGCCATCCTATGGTCACACTCTGGGGCCTGCTAACAATGTGATATGTAAACATCTGTTACTGGCTTGTGCTTCTGAGTTGCTTCACTAGGTGGCACAGCAGCATTAGATCGGATGGCTCAGTCTACAAATGGTATAAAAAATATTTCCTTGCGACATTTCAACAATCAGATACTGCTTTTTCATTTCAGACTCGTGTCCTGCTAAGTGATTCCTAGGTCTAAGTGTCCAGCTACAGTTCAGGCAAATTAGAAGCAACCATACTGGTTTGACACAACTGAGTCTCAAAAGTAAAAAAGTGAATTGATGTGATAAGCACAAAATTAAAGCAAACTCTATTTTATAAATATTTATGGGCAGCAGTTGTAGCCAAGGACAACCCCTGGGGAGCTGTCATTCCAAAACTGGTAATTCTTACCACTCAGATTAAGTCTAAATTAACTTCATTCAAAGAGAAGAATTTTAACTTACAACATCTGCTTCCTTCTTTCTTCTCTTCTTCCTTTCTGTTTTGGTCATCTAGAAGAAAATAAGGAACTATGTCAGAGATCAGAACCTCCTAAACTCTCGATTTCCCATCTGCTGCATTTCATTCTGCCAATTCATATGACCTTCTGGCCCCGACAATGCACGACTAAAACCTTTGACTGAAGTCAGAAAGAGCTTGGCTATTGCCAATAGTCCTTCTTGTGAGAAATTCTTTTATCATACTACTTCATGCCCTCGGGCATGCTGGCATTCCTAAGATATAGGTTCATTTGGTTCTATGATAGAGACCAGGATCCTGGTATCATGGCCAATGCAAAAACAGTGATACCACTGAAATCTAAGAAGTGTTCAAAATGAACAGTAGCCGGCCAAAAAAACACCCTCCCCCAAACACACACACAAATCTTTTCAACATTTTTGCTTCTTAGTGGACAGGTCATGGGAGCGAGAGGGAAAAAATCCATGCTGTTCTTGCTTTTCCCTTTTGACTGCCTCCTTCACGCTGGATCCATCCATTAGCAAATACCTCTTAGCAAATCTGTAACAAATGGACCAGCAAACTAAAGAACAAGCACGCTTAGTTCTGATGCCAACAATTTCCCCCCAACTGTTCTCCCCCCTCTTCCATGCTTCCTGCTTCACTTCCTGTTCTGCCTAACAGATTTCAACCCCTTCCAGAATGACAGATGCATACAGATGCATACAACTGTTGCGTGCAAAAATTATGCAAGGTATCATTTCATTCATGAGCCTTTCCAAACTGAGTGGCTCACAAGTATCTCGGTTATACCGAACCAAGTTACCTGCACTCTGACTTCTTATACTCTATATTTTATGATCTTGCAGCAGCCTAGATGAATTTTCCACTGTCCAAATAAACTGGTTATTTAACATATCAATGAGAGATGCTGTTAAGAAATAATATTAAGTAGTGCAAGAACGTGATTGCAAGCAGTACTGCAGCAGCAAACTCCCTAACATCCTTCAAGACAAGGCTTCAAGAAGCAGTAAAACCACAGCAGAGAGATTCTTTAAGGCATATGAAGAACACAACTCTCATTCCAGGGGGGTGCAAGAGCTGACTACCCTGTGAGACTGCTGCAGGTCAGTTTACCTTTGAGGCAGTGTAATCCAAAGGCATATATTCCGTCATATATTCATCCAAAAACACTTTGAAGGTATTGACCCAGACCCGGACAGGGGATTCACTCCAGTCCCTCTGCTCAAGCCTCATCGTTTTCTCCAGGATCTGTTCAAACAATGCATGGAGGTCTTTGTATCGGATGCTCTTTCCATCGCCCATCTAAGTAGCACAGAGAGGAAACAGGGAGGAAAAAAGGATGAATGTTTCCTTCGACCCTCATGCTTGGAATTTTGAGAGCCAGGAAGGGGATGAAGGGGAGAGCTGCTGGCGTTCAACAGCGAATGGACCCCAAAAAAATCAGTGTGGAGAAATCCCATTTAGATTTGAATTATGCAGATTAAGGAGGCTAAGTTTGCTATTTCTCAGCACTGTAGTACTTTTAAGGTATGAACTGCGCAACAATTATTATCCAGTTCTTCACACAGCACTTTCAAATGCGCTTGACAGTCTCCAGCTACAATCCAGCCAATTCATAGCACAACAGCATTTCTCATTGTGGACTGTGGCACTCAATGTGCTGGCCTCCTCTGCCTTCCGTAGCCGACAGAGAGATCAGGATCTGTGTCTTCCACTCAATCTTGGCCCATCATCTTGCTTTCTCCTCTAGTCCGGTGGATTCACTGTGGGTCGGGACCCAAAAGTGGCCAGGCGTCCTGGAGGAGGAACAGGGTGTGCTGGAGAGGAAGCTCCGGGAGGCTTGATGGCAAACTTGGGCTTGCCTCGGCCTAACATGCACAATGGCCATGAAACACAGCCCGTTGTTCCAACATGTATGTATGGATGAACAAATGAATACTATTATTTATTATTAGTGTTATTTACAGTCTACCTTTCTCGCTGAAGCTGAGTAGATTACACAGTGTGAGACAGTACAGTCAGTTCCAAAGACATTTAAATAAACAATGTAATAGGATATACAAATGCAAATTTTCAGATTTAAAACTAGCAAGAACCCAATACAGAGTTGAAGAAACGGTGAAACAGAGCATAAGCAATTCTATGACTGGCATATTAAGCAACATAGACTCTAGCAGGATCATACTTACAGCAACGGACAGTACATAGTAGTAAAGTCTGACATATAGTGATAACTGATGTGAGATTCTTACATTTGGGGGGGGGGAAGTAGCATGCAATTGTTTGATGCAAGAGGCAAGTTTATAAGTCAATCCCACATCAAAACAACTGTCCTCATCCTTCTCATTTTCAGAAATGTACGGCTACTATTATTCCTATTTTACAAATGAAAACTGAGGTCAGAATTATCCACTTGTTGGCATCACACATGTTGCTTCCTTTGATCCTGAGAAGTAGTCAGAAGTGAACCTAATGCTCCACCTTATGGGAAACAATGTATTGTCATGGTAAGCCCACAAAAATTCCACAGGCTGTGCAGAACTTTGCAATTTGGCAGCACCAAAAAAGTTCCACTCGCAGCCTCAATTTCAAACACAGAAGCCCTGTAACTTACTGCCAAAGCTGAAGAGTAGAAGCTGAAGATATTTTGTCGGAATTCTTTCAAGGCTTTTTTAAACACAACATCCACCATAGTGTCTTTCTTGCAGTCCTCGCTATCTAGATCATTCATCTGCAAAGCACAGAACGTAAGCTGTCATGCAGCGTTAGGTTTCAATACGCCTCGAGTGAAAGACGGAGTCAGAGATGAGGAGCTTAGTCAAAGCAATAGGTCCTGACCCAAAAATATCACCGGAAATGGTTCCCACCCAATGGGTGCGGCCAAAAAACAACATCTGGAGCATAGCTGAGGAGGGCTGAAGCTACCCCCTCTCCCCAGATATTGGAGTCACCAGATGATAGCAATCAGTTCCACTCCCAATGCTTTTCTTTTCTGCATAGGAATGAATGGCAATCGTTCACTTATGTGGGAGAAAGCGGTGCACTTTGGGAAACTGTTGCAGTGGGGCAAAACCTGCCCTCCTCCCCTGAGACTGAGTGGCCTCCCCCCCAGATGTGTATACGTCCGTGTGTACTGTCCGTCCATGTGGACAACACATGAAGACAGATTACCATCTCTCCCCCAAAGTCTTTGCAGTATAAAGGGCTCTTCTGCTTTATCCGACCTGTCATGTAATTAGCAAAATTCCCATCACTTATTTATTTAGAGAAACATCCCTGCTGGATTGGACTAAATTGTCCTTTTCCTCTAACCTCCTGTCCTCAATAGCGGTCAGCCAGAGACTTCTTGGAAACTGGGCATGAAGCAACAATGAGACAGTCAGTGTAGTGTAGTGGCTGGCTAGAGTGTTGAACTAGGATCTGGGAGACTTGCCTTTCAATCCCAACTCTGCCATGGAAGCTTGCTGAGTAACTTGGGCCAGTCATACACACTCAGCGTAACCTACTTTACAGGGTGGTTGTTAGGGTAAAATGGAGGGGGGGGGGGTGATGTGAGCCAGTTTGGGTCCCCATTGGGGAGAAAAGCAGGGTATAAATGAAGTAAACAAACAGCATGCCCCTACTGTCTGCCTACTGTATCTGACCTGGAGGTACCAATTAGCTATTGTGATTAATAGCAAAGGAAAGACTTGTCCCGCCATCAGTTTCTTTATCTGTGGCATGATAAACACAGGCTTCTCATCAGCCTTTTGAGATACCTTTTTCAAGAGGAACTCATCCATGCTTTTCAAGTCACTGGCGCTAGTTATGATCTGAAGAGCATCATTCTGCCACTGCGCAGGTTCCATTGTGACATTGCTGATTTTCAGGCTGCGCTTGCGCTTCACTTTGGGTGACGGCTCTTTGTTCTCCTTACATTCCCGTCGATAGATGCCAGACAGTTCAGGGCTCCTTGGGGGAGTCAAGTGATGTTGGCCCAGCTCTACCCAGTGTAAAGAAATGTAAGACTCTCATCAAGAACTCTTCCATAGCAACACATTTTCCAGCTCAGACACATGCAGTCAACACACATCTCAGTTATAAGTACTAAACCCTAATGTGCCCAGAGGCATCCTTACCCACTGCAGTGTCAGGATCATCTTGAGGAACTTGAGGTTTGGGGTCTATTGTGACCCCATTCTCTTTCTTGGGAGCAGGTATTGAAAAAATCAACCCTAAATCAACATATGGAGGGAAGGCAGCATGGTACAGCCCAACCTTGTTAGATCGTGGAAGCTAAGCAGGGTCAGTACTTGGATGGGCAACCACCAAGGAAGTCTCTGCAGAGGAAGGCAATGGCAAACCCCCTCTGCTTCTCGCTTGTCTTGAAAGTCCTTTGCTGAGGTCGCCTTACATCAGTTACAACTTGATGGCACATACACACTCAAGGAGTTGTGTTGCTCATACATGAAGCTCAAAGAAAACTTGGGAGGTAGGGATGCCTCCATGTGTATGTTGATTTGAGTGTAAAGTGCCGTCAAGTCACAACAGACTTATGGCGACCCTTGCCACTGCCCTCCACACTTCTTCTTTGCTCTTTGCTATCTGAAATACGAACATACATGAACAAAGGGACGTGACTGGTTCTGAGTCTACCCTTTGGTCTTCCTAGCTCAGGAATTCCAACTGAAGAATTCCATCTGAGGGACCGTCTCTCCCTGTATATTCCCCAGAGGACCCTCCGATCAGGAGAAAAGAAATTGTTATCAGTCCCTGGCTCCAAGGAGGCCCGCCTGGCCTCGACCAGAGCCAGAGCTTTCTCAGTCCTGGCTCCTACCTGGTGGAACGCTCTGTCTACCGAGACCAGGGCCCAGCAGGATCTACTATCTTTCCGCCGGGCCTGTAAGACAGAGTTGTTCCGCCAGGCTTATGGCTGAGGCTGGGCCTCCGCTGGCTGGAGGATACAACATCTACCCCCCTCCCTATGAGAGCTGCCCACCACTGTTCTTAAGTTGCTGCTATGTTCAACTGTTCTGTTGCACTATTTGTTATTAACTGCATTGCCACCATCAAGAAAAAGAGTGCTGCTATTTTTATATTTTTGTATGATGCTTTTAATTGTTTTATATGCAATGTTTTAAATGTTCTTAATGCTGTTATCCGCCCTGAGCCTGCTTGCGGGGAGGGCGGAATACAAATACGGTAAAATAAAAATAATAAATAAAAAATAAACTCTGACAGGAGGTCGTTCTCCAGGATCTTGTGTAAAGAAAGGTCAACCCCAACATCTACTGCCTAAGAGCTTTGGCTCAGTTTAGACACTGCACAAAACTATGTTTTATTTTAACTGTTAACAGACCAACTTCAGATACTGGTTAGACAGATGATAACAAACCATGGTTATGTTAGTGGCTTGCATTTAGAAAATTACATTAACCGTTTTTTGATTCCTTTAAATCATGGTTTTGTGTGATGTTTAAATTGATATCGGGGACTGAACATGGGACCTTCAATATGTGAATCATGTGCTCTACCACTGAGTCCCAGCCCATTCCTGAATCTGTCTATCAGACAGCTGAGATGTTTCTTTTATGGTTACCTTCATCAAGCGGCAGCCCAGAAATCATCTCTCTGCCCGTAGTATCTTGATCTGGACACAACTCCAGCAGCTCTGACTGGGTAGCAAGTTTCTCTCTGCTGTTCTTCTTCTCCCCTTGCCTCCCTTTCCCCCAAAATCTCATCTTGGCTCGTTGAGGTCTGTTAAAGAAAAAGAGAGAGGGAGGGAGGGAAGTGAGAGATATTGTCTCATTTTGTTCCATATATTCTTCCTACCACATAAACATCTCCTGCACTTTGGGAAAATAGTTTTGGAAAATGGTAGGAAAATCATTGAATGACTTCACTTATTCCACCCCACTCAGTAATGTACTCTTTCAACAGGGCAGAATAAGGTCTGGCTAAAACATTTATAATTAACGAGTGGCGTTTACACAGAGACTTCATCACTGCAAATTTCTCATGGAGAGGCATTGTTTGGTAACAAACCTGCACACACCAGTCAAAAAGTTGCCCTATCAGAGAGAAAATTTGAAGTTTTACACAAGGGAGCAATTGTTAACGGGGGAATTTGCATTCTCATCACTTCAATTAGGTGCATTTGGATCAGCCTTAAAATAAGTTTCTTTCAGCCTTAGGAAACGTAGACATTCTGCCCAAGACAGCCTTAGTTCTCCCCGGTCATCTTTTTTCTATTGCTGCATTGTTAATAAAGAAAGTTGCAGTCAGCTTTCTGAACTACCAGACCCAAAGTCACTGCCCCATGACAGACTTGCCTATTACTTTTTCAGAGCTAAACCCCAAATTTTTCATTCACAAATGCTTCCCTAATTGGTGTGAAATACACAGCCAGCCACTGAGTATACCATTCCACTGGGAAAATGCCCATGTACAAAAAAACAAATCCGTAACAAAATTTTCATAGCTAATTTATGTTGTTCATCCGTAGGATTTACTTTCAGTTGAAATACTGTTTTTAGCAATGAGTTCCATAGATCAATTTTTATGCAGTATGTTAGGCAGAATTAAATTGTCTGAATGAGATATGGCAATGTCCCACGTGCCACTGGGACTCAGGCAGAACATTCTCATCACTGCTCTCTCCTTCCTGTACTTAAAATTTCCCATCAATCATCTCCAGAGAATGGACACTGCAGATGCAAACTGTTCAAACGTTTCTCTCTCAAACAGTTTTAAATCTGCATCAATGTACAAGGGGAGAAAACCCACATGAATTATTTATGTTTTAAAAAAACGGAGTCAGGCTATGTCAATGGCCAGAAAAAGCTTTGTGAAATATGTCCACGTATAGGAAATTGGTGCACATGCCAGAGGAAAAGAATTAGAAGCCGTTCAAGCTCCCTCCTGCTAGATTTTTATACCTTCCATCTGTAGCCACAGCCTTCTGAGCAGCTGCCAGGTTTCCAATCTCTCCTTGAGACATTGTTTTGTGAAGCTTTGTTTGGCCTTCGCTGGATGTGAAACGCTGCAGCATCTGCAACAATTACAAGTAGGAGAAATATTTCAAAATCAAGGTGCCATTTGATATCCTAGAAGATAATGGAATCTTGATAATGATTTAGATATTTAAGCTGGCTAAAAATGTGGGGGGGGGGCGTACACACCCTCACTAGGAAAGATACTTTCAAGTAAGAACTACTTTGCCTTGACTGCCAAAGAACTGGCTAAATGTAGAAATTGTCTACAGGTCCCTTGTTACTTGAAGAAATACGCAGCATGTCTCATTTCTTTTGTCACAACTGGCTCAGAAACTCAGTTCCAGAGAGGAGAGAAAGGAGCGCAGAGATACTTTTTGTCTATCTGATGCATTCTTGAAACCTACCAGCTGGTGCCTGTGGACTTTAATTGTTGCACTTCGCAAAACATCTCTCACTCCCTGCATATCATGCTGTGATGGCACAGAGATTGGTTTTAACAGCCTTTCTGGGCATAATGAGGAGATTCAACCATTTATAGGAAATTCAGATATGAGCAATAAATACAAAATACATTATTGGAAATGATCTAATTTCTGCTAGGACTGGAGTGAAGGAAATGGGAAGGGAAAAGATCTTCCATCCAGTCTTCCTACATAATACGTCCCCTCAGCAAACTGATGGAACATTATTTCCTATTCCAAATACTGATAAAAATGGAACCAATTCTTCTCAATAATGCTGTGTCTAACACTCCCATCTCTAAAGAGGGCTAGGTTCAAATGCACATAAAAGTGTGTGATATGCAACTAGCACTGTGCATGGGCGTTTGACACTGATGAGCATCTGAGATGTAGACACTGCCATCATTTGTATTTCCTAGTGCACACAAAATTAATCTGCAGATTGGCTCTGCTGAGTCACACTAAGCGCGGTAATAACCTCCATGTACTGGTGGTCCTGTGTAGGTTTGTATGGATGGATAAACAGAGCAGCAAGATCAATAGGTGTTCAGCACTCCAGTGATGCTCATGTCCCACAAGACTGCTGGACAATCAGAAGTTTCATCAGAAGTTAGAGATCACTACATGATATGGATTACATGAGGATGCTCAAGTGAAGGGAGATGCAATGTTAGCCGGGAAGCATAGTTTAAATTATACCTCTCTCTACAGAGAGGTGAAATTCAAAATTCCTCTTTGCCTCCCGAAGGCTGTCAATTATTAACAAACCCTCTGAGGAGTGATCTTTGCCGGCTCTGTAGAGAGAGGTGAAATTCAAACTACACTTTCCAGCTAACATTATGTCTCCCTTCACTTGAGTGTCCTTGTGTAACTCGTCTCGTATAATTTAGCTCTTAGGCAGCTGGGTAAACTAGAGTTTGCTTTTTCTCTGCAAACTAGGATTCTCATTATTTGCCTAGGCACATGCAACCAGATGTCACACCAAATTGTAGTTCAAAGTCTTTGATTATGCTTCGCGCATGAGGGGATGGCGCATGCAAGCATAGTAACAAGCCAGCTTTGGGCCCATCCTGAACGGACAGGTATTTGTTTGTGACATCTGAGCGCAGCCATCATATGATAATATTCTTTATCAGTGATACTCACTCAGTAGCTTGGGACCCACTTGTGGCAATTCTGAGCACTGTTTCACAAAATGTCACCTACCCTATGTTTCAAAAAAGTGGGAAAGGTATCTTTTCTGGTAGGCCTTGTGGTTGGCAGCAGACCCCACACTGAAACAGCCACCATTAGAGTGATAACCACAGTTCTACATTTTCTTGTACTTCTTCTTTGGGATTCCTGCATTTTTTTACAAAAAATTATAACTAACAATTTAATTTCTCTTATCTAAGATAATTCTGACTGATGAAGTAGAACATTGTTACCATACCACAGTAAAATACTGTTTCAAAGGGTAAGGACACCCCAGAATTTCTACAGACTGCAGAGGTAACTTGTTCCTAAGAATTCTGAACCAGAGTTCTATCCTTTATGCATAAAAATACTTTTCTTTCTATGCCACTGGTGCTCTCTCCTTGGTTTGCAGACCACCCTGGACACTCCCACAAAGATACACTAATGATATATAGCACAACCCTTTTACTTGCCAAGGTTTCTTTGAGCATGTAGGGTTGCTTTCCCCACTAGTGGGCGTTTTATTTTATTGGTCAGCCTTCAGCAGTGGTATGCCCCAATCCATCACCTCAGTCAGCTGCATATACTGACCTAGCCTCATACACAGAACCCCGTATCTGCCTACCCTTGAATTGAACATCAACCAGTTGTGTGGCGTTTAAAAAAATAAACGTTTATCTTGGGCCCATGGTAATAATGCCAGTATTCCAATTTCTAACGAAATCGCCCACTTTCAGTGGAGCAGGTGCCACGGGGAATGCTCAGAAGAGCCACAGGTAGCATGTCACAGATCCACATGTGGCTCCCAAACCACTAAGTGAGCCTCACTGTAGTACACATTTTCTACCACTGGCAATAATGTGTACCTCTTGGAATTGTTCCTCCCTACTGCTGGAGTGGGGAGGGTGGAACATAAATCAAAAATAAATAAAAATAAAATAAAAAAATACCAATTGCTCCATTTTTGAAATATAGCAGCAATTCCCAGGCTGTGATGGAACTCACGGCTATGACCTGAGAAATAAGTTAACTGAAATAATTCAAGACCCCTGTGAGCCCTAAGTACTCACAGAGCAGGATGTTTGTTCTGTCCCTGCTTGAATGACTATGTTAATCTTTATTACGGCCCACAAGCCACATGCATGAGTTACTCTTCAACCACTGCTTTCTGATAATGCCCAGCCCAGTGTTTACACGCACTAAAGGCAGACTTTAGGTGTGTGTGTGTGTATGTATGAGTAATGGTTGCTTCTAATTCAGAAAAAGGAGGTTTTTCAGCTATGAGAAGTTTGGGGAAGACTAATATATACACTATCATGTAACCCAGTTCTGACAATATTGTCTGTTTCTTACATCAACAGCCTTCCATATTCTAATTTAATTAATCCCTTAAATGTAGTACAAGATGGCAATAAGGAAGGAAGCTATTAATTCACCGAACAGATTTTTCATGAAAAAATGGGTGAATCTGCAGTTACTGAAAAGAGTACAAATTATGCTGTAAGTATTGTAATTTCACCCAAGGGGATTTTTGGGGGGGTTGTTGGTAATTGAGCTAACTGACAGAATGTAGTGCAGTTTGAAAAGCAGTGTTAATGCACTGTTTCGGAAGCACCCAATATTCAGAGACTAATAATGCAAGACACTCTCACGTTTATGCAATGGGTGGAAGTCTCAGCGAGCACACACTGGATTCAGAGAACTTTACGAAACAAATGAGAAAAAGGCAGGTTGGTATTGCACAGAAGATACTAAAGCCGTCACCTGTTCATTTTAAGTTAGGCTTATCTTAAATCAATGGAACTCATATATGGCATTGCCTGCTGTAGCCTTTAGAGCTTCATGAGATTATGCCCATTTTCTTGAAAGGCCAGAATAGCATTTTCCAAGGCACTGGCTGAAAGCTCTCTTCTGCTATTGAGTGTGAATGTCAGTGTTCCTCTTTGGAAAGAAACCCTCATCTGCTCTTCGCCAGGAGGAAAGCATGGCTTTGCTACAGCTATTTTTGTTTGCTGATTCTTCTTCTTTTTTTTAAAGCAAAGCAACATTAAGCCTTGTGAAATCGGATCAATTTCTATGCTTAGTGAGAAAATGAATTGCAATCCCTACATGTACGGCCCGAGCTGACTCTAATAGACAGATTATTAGAGATGGCTGCTTAATCTCCCAGCCTTCACCACGCATTGAAGATGACTTGGGAAATACATCATGGTGAATCCCGAAGGACGAAAAAAAAACCCCTGCATCTAATTCTCACCCAATAGAGCACAAGGCTAGCAATGTTTCCTGGCACATTAAAATGTGGGATTTTCCACCCCTTATATAATTACTTTATTGGGAAAGGACGTCATTTCTGGAGCAAAACATGTAAGAAGCTAGAGAGATGGTCCAATAAATGCTTTGCAATTAATATTCTTAATTTTGCCTTTTAAAGTCTATTGAGGGAAGCATTCTTATATGGATCTCTGGGATGGGTTTATACCTCACTACTCTGCAAAATTTTGGGCTACCTGGCACATGGAGGGAACAGGTTTTTATCTGCACTACAGAGTGGGAGATGGGGCCTCTCCCACCCTGGCCAGCCTGTTGCCCAAACCGAGCTAGAAATTGAAGGGCTGCCACTTAGAGAGCAATTGTATGCATTGTCATTCCAGTCTAAGTCAATTGAAATAATTAGGCTAGAGTATCTCTGCATGGGATTGCACTGTTCATCAATGTTTCATTTATTTTCTTTAAATCACTACAATGCCTAGAATTGCTTTAATGTAAAAAGCCATTGGGAAACGGGCTCCCCGGGCTTTTTGTTCATTGCCAACTGGTGTGTGGGTGATAATCTATTTTGCTTTCTCGTGAAAAAAAAAATCAACCCCTTGCAAAAACGACTGCCGGACTGTCCTGCCTCTCACACTGAATGTTCAGAGATAAATATCTGACGAGCATGTGCGTTCAAATGCTGTCGCATCTCATAATGGCTGCTGCGCTGCAGGTTGCTTTATCGTTTGATTTAAACAGCTTCTGTGCAGACCAGCCATTAATGTTAATGAGCTGCTGGAAAAATTTATCAGTTGCACGCAGTGTATGTCTTACTCCAAATGGCCAAGCTAGAAAGACAAAAGAGCTCTGAGACACAAGCATCAAAAACTGCTCTCTCTGGGAAAGCAGTCGCAGGTTTATGTCCTGCGATAAAAATACACATGGGGAAAATTTGCAAGTCCAGGGTCATACAGTATTTATATGTAACAGTAGGTGTTGTTTACAGTTCAAAATAAGCTGATTGTGCAAGCAGCTGCCCCGAAGTAGGTGTGCCGAATGCCAAGTGAAAGAGCCAGTGATGGAGCACCAAAAGGCAGCACAGGCAGAACGAGGACAGACAGGGAGATGAGATCTAGGGCTACTAGCATGCAAATGTCATTTGTTAAAAAAAATGGTGGCAGCAGAATCAGAGGAGGATTTGGGAAAGGGGTGCGAATGAGGCTCCCTCCTGAAGGTGTTAAGTGGAGTGCTCCAAGCCAAAGAGTGAGCCCAGCCACCCTCTGCATCTCGGCAGGAGATTCCCAGCGTGAAAAGCTTCTACTGCTAGCAGAACTAGAACTTTGCAGCAGGGTCAGCCTCCAGGAACACAGCACTGCCCTGCCTATATGAGGGAGGAAATGTAAAGCTTCTCTTCACCCCTGGCTCAACGTACTTGCCATTTGTTTCACATGCAAAGAGTTTGTTTGCTAAACCTGCCATCTCTCCTGGGACTGAGGTAGTAACAATACTATATTCCTAAGATTTTTCAACCCTCCTCCCAAGCAAACAAACACTGGCAACTGCTAGGAGTGAGTGAATCTACACACTGGTACTAGTACTGGGGATGCACACGTCCAATGGGTCAGGATGTTGGGATTGCCACCCTACCAGCTGTATCAACCCTTTTGTGTTGACTAAGTAGATGGCCAATAGAACACCCACCCATCGATACAGCATGAACTTCCTCCAAAGAACCTTTTGAAATAAGCTGTTTATTTGCGACAGGATCTTGCTTTGGGTGGTGTCTGTGGGCTGCTCTATAGGCTGCTTCTCACATGCTCTGCATATAATAACCTTTGACAGGCACTGCTTTGGTCCTCGGCGTCCTATGATGGTAACGTGGCACTACCTGTCCCAACAGCACCAGCCTAAGCAGAGTTGCACCCTTCTTATCCCACTGTCTTCAATGAGCTTAGAAGGACAATGCATATCTGCTTAATTCTGTGCTATAAGAGTGTAAAACTCATAACTATGCTTGGTAACTCTGGGCAGCTTTGTGAGGCATGGGATCTAGCAGCAGAACAGTTCTCTTGACAGCCCATCCACCAGGCCTCCTCCTTACTTTCTCACAGCAGGGACTGGAGTGGTGTCAATCTTCTCTAAGGTAGGACATTTTTGCCTTAAAGCTGCTAGATTAAACTGTCCACTACACATGATTTGCAGGGACATGGAATGGCCAGCCTATTAAAAAAAGATACCTTAATCGGAGGATTCCTCCCTTGGATCTACAGCTGCTGTGAATTCTGGAGGGGGAGGAAGTTTGCTATAAATGGAGCCTCAACAAGGAAAGCTCCCATAGGTAGGCACTAAGCCAGTGATATGTAGCTGGCTGACATCCAAAGCCCCAGATTCTCTTGATGGCTCCGAGTGCTTAAAAGCAGCCATGGCTTTGAAGATGAGTTAATGAATCAGAGCTCCAGGAAATTAAAGAAAGGCACTTGCTCATCTCTGCATCCAGATAATGCCCTTCATAGTTTAAAAGAGATGCTCTGCTCAAGTACAGATTCTGTTATTTGTGGGATGGGTCTCACTCATTTGCCACAGTCTATATGTGGGTGGTGGTGGTGGAGAGTGCCCTCAAGTCATATCTGACTTATGGCAACCCCTGGTGGGGTTTCCAGGGCAAGAGCCTAACAGAGGTGGTTTGCCTCTGCAACCCTGGTCTTCACTGGAGATCTCTCATCCAATTGCTAACCAAGGCCAACCCTGCTATGGCAGGCAGGAATTGCTGGCTGAAACCAACAACCCCTTTCCATAGAGAACAGAACTCCTATTTAACATCAGGATTTAAAATGGTCCCTGTTTGCAGCAGTCGCTGCTAAAATTAGTTCTTATTAATAGAAATGCTGTTCTGCAGTCAGAATGGAGGTGTAATTACAGTTTATGTAATGTTCTTTATTGTTTCTACATGTATCAATTATATTAATCTACTGATTTCATTTTACAGTACTGCAAATGTTGTTAGGGATAATAGCTTTGATAATAAAACATTTGTTTCATCTCATCCAACTGTACAGGAGCTAAAAGTCATCATGGGAAGGTTTATGTATTTACTTCCTTGCAAATTTGTTATAAATAATCCACATTGCTTATTAATTTACCACTAACTCCACCTCCACGAACTATGTGAGCCGGCTTTTAGTAAAATAAGCAAATACCAATTTTTAAACAAAGATTTAGTATTTAGGAGTTTTTGATTTACCACTAATAGTTCATGATGCAAAATTTATTCTAGCTTAGTCCTGTGGTTTGATGCATCCTTAAGTTTCGCACATACAAGGCCTCAGTTATATGCAATCAGTGGCAGGACTGGAAGACGCCTCTGCTTTTATATAGTAGAGATCCACTTTTATGTAGGATTGGTGGTACGTTAAAAAATGAACATGTACACTTGACAAATGCCGAGCCAGCTCTTTATACAGAGGAACACTGTATGTCCGTCTGAAGGATCCTTGATTTATTATACTCCAACCCTACTACTTGAAAAGCTCTAAGGGTAGCCCTTGACAATGAGGAAACAGCTGCCATCATCAGGAGGGTAGAAATCACAATACACTGTCAGCAAAGCTAATGGTAGCTTAACAGAACATTCCCAACACATGTTACGGACCTCCTGGGGGATTTATTTCACAGACAGACACACAGTGTTTCTACTGGAAAGACAGAGAAGCTGTGTTGGCAACTACCTCTGTGCCTTGCCTGAAACAGAAGCGGAATACTTCACTGCTAAACAAATGCTGACGTTCTGCGATTCTTGCAGGGAATTTTTCTCATTAAAAAAATGGCATCCTACTGGCATTGCCCTTTGTTTAGTTTTGTGGTTCATCCCCTCCCTCACTTTCCTTCACTCCAACAGCTCTCTCGAGAACCATGCTATACTTTCTCTCCAGTCGTGAATGGCAACCGAGAAAGTCATGGGGCGACAAGCCCAGCCACTGAGACTCCAGCTTGTATCCAACAGCATAGCCCCTTCCTAAGATTTTGCTTCTTGGTCACACTAAAATTGGATGGGATGCTGGGAACTAGGGCCTCTCATTCTCTCTTGTGTACCAGTATGTGCAATGGGTTTGATCAAAAGCTACCTTCTACTGAGTTTGTCCTCAGATGTTCCCATGGAAGCAGGATTCAATGCTATTGGTTTGTGACTGTGTTCTCAGAGGTTAGCCGTCTGCAGTCCTGCTACAAGTTGGAGAAATAGCAGTGGGAGGTGTCAGTACAGCTAAGGGTTAGCCAAGAAATGCTCCTGGCACAGCTGCTTCTTGGGGGGAAATTACCATTTCAGAGTCACTGTGACAGGGCTGCCCAAGTCTGGCTGCACACCCGGGCTCGGGGTCAGGAGGTTGGTCAAGGGAGAGAAGGAATTCAAAACTGTCCTCGCAGTCCTCTTCCTCCGTATCCCCCTCCCAATCAGCCAAAGCACCTCTAGTCAAGAAATCGGAGCGTGTTCGTGCCATGCGGGCTTTCTTTTTATGGGCTGGTCTGGCAACCTGCTTGATACCAAATGATAAAAACAGATAACATGAAAATGTTTCAAACAAAAAACAGGTGATTCGGTTGGTGTCTGAAGCCAGAGAAACAGGGCACATGAAACTATTTTTTTAAAAAGAACAGTCATTTCCAAATGCAACAGTTGTTCAAAGAAAAAATAATTCCATTGATGGCAAACAACAAAAAAGGCAGGACAGCATAAAGGAAATGTATTGCAATGAAGCGGATACAAAATAATGGAAAACAGAAACAGACAGCAAGATTACCTTCGACACAGCTTATCTGAAGCAATTCATGGCAGAACATTAGTTCTTTCCAGGGTGGGAAGTGTGTGTCTGGACTCTGGACTGGACTACTTTAGACAGCAGATGGAGCTTATTAATAAGTTTCCCCATGCCAGAAACTTCCCTCTACTTAGAAAACCAGAAGAGAAGGCGTCTAGTCTAGCTTCTCCCCAACCATGCTTGTTCTCACTACCCAAGGAATTCTGTTGTATGGAGAAGTACTTCTTCATGCAGGGCCCATCTGCAGTCTCAAGTTGTACAATTCACACCCAGGTTTCCCATCTTAATGAAGCCACTGTTGCACTGTTGTGTATGCAGCCCTTCCTTAAACATCCACTTGCTTGCTCACCAAGCAAGACTTTCACCAAGACTTACTATCATATTAAAAGCACAATTTTGAAAGCAGTATTGAAAATCTTTTGTAGGGAAAAAAAAAGCTGTCACTTACCTCTCCCCTGCTTGGCCCGGGAATCTTAAACGTTTTTTTATGGTCATCTTTTGGAAGGAACGGATGAGCTGAAGATTCTTTGCTGAAACTAGAAAACGAGAACATTGAAGGCCCTCAACTGATCCCCTCCTAAAAAGAGTAGCCTGGAAAAGGCAACTTCAGGCCACACACACTAGCCCTGGGTGACACGGTCCAGTTCATCAGACAACTATATGCAAAGTTTACAGGCACAACACGCTCCTGTACAAAATGTGCAAAACAGTTCAAGAGGGCATTCTTGCAGAAGGAGCAAAGTAATGGTTTGGCTCTGCAGATGATTTTTTATTTTTTTATTTATTTATAGTCCACTTTTTCACTGAGGCTCAATGCAGATACACAGTGTAGGATTGATATGATCTCGTTGGCTTAAACAGATGTATCTGCATCCCTTGTTCTGGTGTTTTTCTCCCCCTGTTCTACAATCCCAGCCTAACAGCATTATTTTGACATACCAGAAACTTTCATGGTTAGATTCAAATGTTACCATACCTTGTAATCTGCTCACTGCTTGCCTGATGCTAACATATTTTGTAATCTGCCTACTGATCGACTGGCATTTTTTATTTTTTTAAATCACACTTGTAATCTGCCGTGGGTCCCAGTGAGAAAGGGCAGACTAGGCCCATTGAATATGTATTATTATTATTTTCAGCTTTCTCCATCGAGAGAAGGGCAGCTGCTTTGTTGGTTTTCCTCTGGAAGTGCAAGTGTGATTTTATGTACCTTTCATTACTGTTTAAAGTGGTAGAGATAAAGAGAAGCCTCCACTTCCTCTGGGAAAGAATCCCAAACAGCTCCAGAAGGAAGCATTCCCATCTGCACAGCAGCGTGCTCGAGTGCCACGTGCCCGGCAGAGAGGGAATGCCTATCCAGTGAGCATTTCAAAATCACTACACAAACATCTGCAAGACTAAAACAGATGTTGTGGCTTATTATATACAGCTGACAAATAGGCTACAAGAAAGCAGCCACAGCTTTAAAAAAAAGCAAGCTCGTAGAATTTGACAGCAAAGGCAGCCCTGAGAATATTTGGACAATGCCTAACTAATGTCTCACAAGTCCAAAAGGACGGCGATCTGCAAAAGATGCTGCTCAGAAGCTGCAGTGCTCTGTGTAGTTCTTTCTCCCTTCCTATGGCTAGCAAAGAAATTATGGAAAATAATATATACCAATCTATTTATTGTGTAAGTAGCAGCATTTTGTGTTTCTGGAGCAGAATTTCTTTCCTCCTTATTTCTATTACTCACCTTCAGCTGTCTGTATATATACACTCCCCGTCTTAACATTCTTATGCCTGACAAAACACATGCACACTCAAGCCGTTAACATCACAGGAAAAGAGAAAAGCCAATATACATACACAGAGAACTCCGCCTCTCCATCTCTATCTATCAGCAAGGAAGCACCCGGTACTATTGAAATCAAGTAAGATTGGCTGCAGGCCAGTATTTGCAATAAAATTTATGTATTTTATGTTCATTTTGAATTTTAAGAAAAAGAGAAACCAAAAGAAAAACACAATGAAGAAAAACCCTGCAGTACATAATGATATTTACTTCACAGCATGGAGAAGATGCAAACACTCTCAAAGATATTTCTTATTCTGCGAATTCAATAGATTTCTGTTTTACATATTTACACACACACACATGCACGTGTGTGTATACAAACTGGCTCTTATTCCTGTGTGAGACTTTTTGAATATTATCTATTATCTTTGGTTTTCTCCCAAGTTGCTGATTGTGTCAGAAGGGCGCCATGTAGCAGCCCAGGTTCACATGTTATAATGCCCCGTCACAGTACTCACTTAATGCTCTTGTGACTGTCCTTCGGGGTGAAGAAAATGGAACCAACTCTGGCCTCGCCAGAAGTGCCTTCAGTGCCCTGGTTGGGAATTCGGGGTAATCTGAACCGCTCTTTTCTTGTGGGTGGTTTGCTTAAGCCTTCCTGAGATTCAGCAGCCATTTGTGAATTCAGCTTGTCAAGTCCAACAGATTCCTGGTCAACTGGAGCCTGGTTTTCCCTTCGTTCCAGAGTCACAACAATAGTCCTTTCTTTCTGAGTCACACGAGCAGGTGGGCTTCCTTTCTTCGAGATGGTGAGACCTTTGATTTCCACCGATGAGGTGAGTTCCGTATTTTTGGCAAGATTACGCTCCCCTTTGTTTGGGGGATTGACAATGAGGAGAGACTGTGGTCTGTCTGTTTTCTTCGGTGATCTGAAAGAGGTTCCTTGGGAAGACTCCTTGATCTTGTTTTGCTCTTCGAATGCCTTCCGCTCTTTCTCCAAAATTTCCTTCTGTTGCCGGATCTGCTGCATCATTTCTTTCTCGTTCTGCAGTTGCTTTTGCTTCTGCCGTTCTTCCTTCTCCACATTCAGCTTCTCCAGTCTCTTGATAATAGGATCAGAAGGAGGCATTTCTGAAGCAGCAAGGACCAGGCCACCTTCTATGCTTGAGGGAAACTGACCTCCCCCGAGAGAGGCGTGGATCTCCCCTGCTCTTTGCAACTCAGCATCCTGCTTGGCTTCCCAAGACTTGTCCATCTGCTTGTTCCGAAGGTTATTCTCCATCACTGAATGACCAACTCTTAGATTGTCCTGCGGTGGGAGGTAAAAAGTAGGAAGGCTGCTTGAAATAAGGGGCTCTCTAGTATGCCCGTGACAGACAGTGCTATGGGAATCGAAGGCCAGCCGCTCTTTAGCAGCAAGGCACTCTGGTAACTCGGAACTTGATATCGACCTATTCCTATCAGACATATTTCTATTTACATCAGCAGCAAAGATGGCAATGCCTCGATCATCGTCAGATTTAGGGCTATTGGGTAACGACCCTCTAAGAACCAAAGGGGGATTGTAGTCCTGGGGCAATGCAGGGTCCTGTTTGTTCTTTTGAGTCTCTTCATGGATCAACATCTCCAGACTTCCTTGAGAGCTCTCACTCTCCGGGGTTCCCCTGGGGGACTGCATGCCTTCGGAGGCCAGTTCCGGGGACCACTGATGCTCCTCTGAGGGAGATGCCCCTCCAGTGGACCGGACTTTAAGCAACTCCAAGCTGAAGATAGCCTGCTCTAATTCACGCATCCGCCGACTCTCTCGTTTTGCACGGACTCCTCTTTTGGGGTTGAGGTCTTCCAGCGACTTGGGTCTTTCTCTAACAATGACTTCCTCTTCTGCACTCATTCCACTCTGGCTACTGGCTCTCTCATGGTGTTTGTATGGTAAGATTCTGGAATTATCTGATGGATCAATCTGACCCACCCTGTTTTCCATCACTGACTTACGCTCTTCTACTGCTCTCTCTCTCTGTTCAAATGAACGATCTTCCCATTCAGAAGGATCCGAACCTCTCACATCCATATGCTCTGGCTCCAGTTCATTCTCTCCTTTAACAGTTGGCCCATTTCCCAGTGGCACATCTTGTAATCTTTGCTGTTTTAAAGTTCTACACCTATGCAAGCAAACACAAAACACAAATTCTGAATGCACTGCAGAAGGGCTGTTTCCACCATTGCCTCCCCTTGCTCTTTAAAACTATTGCCTCTTTAATAGTATAGCAGCATTATACATACAAGTAGATACTTGTATGTTTGCTCTAGTTCTATTGTACCAAGACCAAATTCTGGAGGTTTTACTGCAGGTAGAGTTACCACTCCCCTCATGAAGATAGTTTCAAGGTAGGTAGCCCTGTTGGTCTGTAGTAGAAGATTTGGGTCCAGCAACACCTAAAAGACCAACTAGATTTCCAGGATATGAGCTTTCGAGAGTCAGAGCTCCTTTCACCTGACCTTGCAAATCTAGTTGGTCTTTAAGGTGCTACTGGACCCGAATCTGGCATTCCCCTCATGCATCACAAAAGGAACTGGTCACCTTTTTAAACCGTGTTTAATAGAAATGTTCTAAGCTTAACCCATGTAATTCCAAAGCATTTTCCAATTCTGTGCTGATAGAGTATTTTTATGCAGTTTTTAAAAGGGTTATTTATGAGAACAGGAACATTCATAGCAATTTACAGAATCAGTGCCCTCTCCCTTCAGTTCCATTGTGACTTTGTTTCAGATGGGTGGGAATAACAGATTTTATGTCCCAGCAGCCTCTGGACTGCAATGCACTACGTTACATTGCAAGTGGTTGTCTTTGCATTTTCATCCACGTTCACACAAAACAAAATGCTCTTTCACCACCATCAGTCAGGTGCCCATAGTTCTCAAGGCCTTTCTTCATTCAGAAGAGCATCTATCCTTTCACGAAGGCTGCAAGCATTACCTTTGTCGTGCTTTGTATCCTCTGTAGGCTGCTTGCAACAGAACTACTTTGTTCCTTTTGTTGCGGTAGAGGCTCCTGGAGTGGTAGCTTCGCCATGTGGCTTGGATGAAGGTGGCCGCAGCGTGTCTTCTCCTTAAGCACTCCCGCCAGTAGCTCTGGATGATGAAACCTGCAGCCCGCACCTGTTGGAATTTTCTCCTGGCTACGTAGCCTCGCCAATGGGACTGAAGAACAACAGCTGCCTTGTCAAAGAAGACTGTATCATTCAGGGAATCCTCTGCTTCCGCTTGTTTTCTCCGCTGATAACTGCGCCAGTACCTCTAAAGGAGGGGGGGGAGGTGAAAAGAAAGACAGCCATCTTTTTCTAGAAAGATCCATGACAACGCCACCTATTTCTCATCTGGTAGCATCTCCAGAATTTTATCTATGAACACTACTCAAAGTGTCTTTAACTGGTGCTAATAGCCCAAACAACCCATACTTTATTCTCGTGGGGAATCTAACTTTTCTGCCTCTCTGATCCAGGGGTCTCCAACCTTTTCTGAGTCTGAGGGCACCTTTGGAATCTTGAGAGAATTGGCAGACACAGGAGGTGGAGTCAAATCAATATGGCTGCTATAGGAGGTGGAGCAAAACATGAGACTTCCCTCCTCACTTTGCAAAAGAATCACAAAAGGGGAATAAGAGAGGGAGAATGGGAATGGGGAATAAAAAGGAATGAAGGAAAGCCTGAGGGGAAAGGAAGGGAGAAAGAGAGGGAGGAATAAACAGAAGGAAAGTCTTAATGGTTTACTAGTCTTCCTAATTCTCCAGTGGCTGCAGCTGCTGTTGCAGCCATGGAAACCTTTTTCATCTGAATGAGGGCAGTCAATAACAAGCCTTGCTTTACAATAACCCCGTGCACTTTCCAAAAAGCTCGGCAAGCACAGGGGAAATACTGGCAGGTGTCATGGCACCTACAGGTGGCATACTGGGGAGTTCTGATCTAATTTATCTGTGCTGTCCACAGCTCAAAAATCAGTAAAAAAAAGAAAAAGGAAAGATAAGACACAGACATGTTTGATGTATGCCTTTGAGCGCTCCCCTCAAGATGAAAGTGTACAAATCTAAACAGAAAGGAGCCATGTGTGTTAAATGCTGCCCTCCTATAAGTACTTCTTTGTGTGCAGCTGCAAACAGAAAATAGGGGGAAACAATATTTTTTTAAAAAGTTAAATAGCAGGGCATGAATACGACTGAAGATGATGTCTCTCCACTAAAATATTTAATAAGCCTTCCCTCTTCCTTTGCCACACAGTGTTATTATTGTTTGTGTAAGTCTTAAAGTGTATGTATTACAAAAACAGCTTTTATACTAATGCCAGATAGATCTAAATAGATGGGAAGACGGAGATGGGCCAACAGACATGAATGTCAAGAGTTCTAAGTTCTTACACTGCACACCGTCTGCACTTACCTGTATGATAACAGCTGCTTGCTTCAAACTGAGAAAGTGCCTTCGGTAGAGCATAGCACGGAACCAGCTCTGCAGCAGAGTAATCCTTCGTACCACCTCCTGGTGCAGAAGGCCCTGTAAAAGCTGCCGTTGCTGCTCCTTCATGAACACCTAATGTGCCCAATACAGAAAGCAACAAGAAATGCACAATTATCATTCGCAACTAGGCTAATGTCACTTTCCCCACATACTGACTCACCACAGGGAAGACTTCTAGTGAAACACCAGCAATATATTGTTTTAAAATGCCCTGAAAATCGTTGACTCTGTCTGCTTCCCTGGACATGTCCGAGCCTAGCTCCAGGCAAAAGGTATATAAAAAATTGCCCCACAGATGCATCACTGGCTTGGACTTTGGAGGTGGAGGGGGGGGGGGTCCACTTAAAAAGTAATACTGGCAAAAACACACAATCTGCAATAAAACTTGAAGGAATAGTAGTGAAAAGGAAAAGCAAAATCTTTGAGGAAAATTGGGCTCACTTGTGTTAAGTGAATCACCTCCCAAAGCAGAAATTGTTATTCAGATAGGTGGAAGCAAATAGAGGAAGGCAAGGCAAAAGAGAGCAGAAACTTTCTCCTTTTGAGCTCTAACGGACATTGCATCTCAATGACGGCAGGCTATACACAGAAGTGTTATCGTGAGTGAACACTCAAGGAAAAGCCGTAACATTCTGTCAGGGAACAAGCAGCGGCTGCAGCCTGGAACTTACCATTGTTCTACCAACTTGATAATTTTCAAGACTGATCTTTGTTTTCCTGAAGAAGTCTTGGATGTTTTGCTTTGATGGCTGAATTCCCCGTGGGAGAAGAACATGGAAGTGATCGACAAAGTCCTGGAAAATTAGATATACCCCCATCATCAACACACAGTTATAAGCACAGATTTGTCAGTTTATTGGGCAAGGTGCTGTTGGTTACTGGTATCTATGGAAACACATCCAAATAAAGCCTTAAGCGCTGATATATCCCAGAATCCACAGGCTTCATTCCCCAGTGCATTCATAGCTTTCTGGTATACATAACAGTGTTAATCAGAAAGACTCTGCAGAGACATTCAAGTGTTTCTTCTTTGGGCTGAGATTCTCCCCACCTCACCTGACACAACGTATGTGAAAAAATGTAATGCTGGAATGCAAGAGCCAAATGCACTTTTCCAAAGAAGCTGCATGATCAATGAAATATAGATTTGACATTCCAATTTGACATTTTCCATATGCTTTGCTGCACAGAAAAGTAAAAGAATCTGCCCTTTACACCGAATTAACAGTAGAACAGGAGATTAAGGCATGAAGCTTGGGTAGCAAAAATACAGAAATATCTCTGAAGAGGGTTCCCCCCCCACCCCCCCGTCTTCCTTCAATGGCTTCTCAAATCACCAAGTCAACCAAAACTTTGCTAAATGGTAAGTGTGCTCACAAAAAATGTGTCCACTGCACCTCTATATTCTTTCCAGCACTAATCTGAGATCGAAGCAGCAGCCTTGCTCTGTCACTTGCGTGACGCTGCAACATTAACACATTCCATATGGTTTTTTGGAGGAGGCACTCACTGACCTTCAAAGAACAGCATCCGCACACAAACCAACCTGCTTAGCAACAGGCTGTTTAGCTTGTTGTCAGGGGAACTTAATCTAACCTGGAAAGAATATTTGCAGCTGTATCCTGACTGCCGAATGCGCACCGTCTCCAGCATCCCTGTGTACCGCAGCTGCCGGAGCACCAGGTTGTCGTTGAATCTCAGGGGAAGCTGAAAAAGGCAAAGACCCAAAGGCCAGACAGTTGGATATTTGGATTTATTCATTTACTAAACTTATAGTCCACGTTTCTCATTGACACTCAAGGCCAATTACACAGTCTGAGTTGATGCAGTCAGTAAGATATGACCTAATAAACAATGTACTAGAACTAAGATTACAGAAATCTGAAACAAGCATAGTATATTAGACATGATTTAGACTGCAAATTCAATGCAGAAAAATGGCATCACATCAGCTGGAAACGATGCATTGGCAGTAAGATAATATACACAGCAAATTAACATTAACTACGGTTAGCTTCAAACTACAGCTTGCAACGGTTTGTACACTTTGGGTAATGTTTCCATCAGCATGTACTCTATGCTCCATCACAGTCAGCTCCAAACTGAGAAGGGGGGGGGGGATAAGTAAAGAGAGTTTGTGAGGTTTTACACAGTTCACATCACTGTTCATTGTATATTTTATGTCGTTTGGAGTGTGCTGGTCTTAACCTTGCAATCTGGTGTCATTGCATTGTTTGTTGTTTATATAATACTGTCCTTATTTGCCTTGTTTTTAACTGTGTAATCCACCTTGAATGCCCGTGGAAAAAGCAGGCTATAAATGACAAAAAAATAAATTTTCTAGCCACAGTTCAGGAATATTTGAATGCAAAGGGCTAGAAGTGATAAGGCAAGGTTAATCCCACTGTCACTTTTAGACAGATCAGAGAGTCCTAGATTTATTAAGCCAATATTCCCTATGTGGAAAAATATCTGGGGGCAATCTGGGGGCTGGGAGGGAGTCATTTTCCAAGAGAACACCACCAAATTTGCAGGAAACCTATTCATGACTGTCCTCTAAATACCCCCAAGTTTCAAGAAGACTGGACCCCAGTATCCAATTCTATGGATCCCTAAAGAAGGTCCCCCTCGCCATTCTCCATTATTCCCTATGGGAAAAACTATCTGACGGCTATCCAGGGGGAGCTGGGGGGGGGGGGCTTTTTCAAGCAAACTCCACCAAATTTTCAGGGAATCTGCTCTGTTTGCTAAAGCCAAGTTTCAGGAAGACTGGAGTCCGAGGTCCAGTTCTATGGGCCCCTGAAGAAGGTGCACCCAGCCACTCTCCATTGTTTCCTATGAGGGAAACATTTCCAAGCAGGCTCTCAGGTAGAAACATGCAGGGACAAGGCTACCAGTGGCCAAAGGCACAGATGCAGGAGGAAGCCCAACAGAACCAAAATGAAGAAAGGAAATGGATGGAATCCTCCCTGGATCAAGGGACTAATAACAAACCAGAGAATCATGTCAAAACAGAGGATTCCATCCAAACCAAATGGAAGCAATGGACTTGAGATTTCTTACCTTATCAGCATTCGAGCGAATGCACTTGACGAAATAGGGCTCTGCCTGGCCAAGGGTCTCCATCAGTTTAGTAAGTGATGCCTAAAGGAGAAAGTGAAATACAGAATTACTTTTTAAAGAAAACATTAAGTTTAAAAACCACATTCAGCCAAAGGCCCTTCTTAGAGAGCTCTGCCTTGCATTTCTTTCCAAATTGTGAAAAGGATGATTCTTCTCTCATACTTTTGGCAGCCCATTTCATAGGGATGAAATTGCCACAGCAAACATTCTTACCCAAGCTGAGGCTGTTGTAAGCATTCTTTAAAAGGGAACAGAAAGCGGGCCCTGGCTTGAGAAGGTCCGTCTTCTCTCTCCCTCATTTACCCTTGACACTAAACCTCCTGGGGTAAATTTCCATACAGCTCTTTTCTGAAATTAAATTTCTCAAACTTAACAATGGCAAGTGACCTGGAACTGCGCACTGATGCTTGGTGGCTTCTTCTTTTTGTGAAGATGAAGAAGAGACTTTGTGATGCGATCGTGCAGCGTCAGATTTGTTAGGTGCTTGAGAGATTTCACTTCCAGTAAGTGCTGTGGAAACAAAACAGTAGGTGCTAAATTTGCTTATGCTAATCTGGAAAACCAGATCTGAATGTAAGTCCATGCAAGGAATTTGCTGTATAGTGTCCAAAGGCAACAGTAAGCATACACAGCCCCTGAATATTACTCCTCAAGAACCACATTCTCTCCCCACTTCCTGCACGCAACATGTGGCAATCAAGCATTGACAATTCACACAGTTGACAACAGGAATCATGATTACCTTCTTGTTTTGTTTTGTACACCAAGGCAGTAAAGGGAGACAAACTGAGGCAACAGCATTAAATGCACAACTTAATATAACAGTTGCAAACTTCCTCAACAAAAGCGATCAACATTAAATTAAGAGATGAACTTGCTGTTCCTTTTAGATTAATGCCTGATAGATCTTTTGATAAACTTTATCTTACTAGAGCACAGTGATTGATTCGACCCCAAACTCTGACACGTATAAGAGTTGCTCCATATGTGACTTTATGCATGGATATTGCTTCCATGTCAGGAAAAAACGTACGCAAACAGCATACATTGTCATTTGTGAAGAATACACCACTTGTACATATGATAAAACAGCTTAGTGTGCATTTATAGATGAAGAAGGCACTTCTGCATTTTTCCCTTACAAAGTGATGATATAGACTCATAGAGTTGGAAGGATCCCGAGTCATCTAGTCTAACCCCCTGTGCAGTGCAGGAAATTCACAACCACCACCCCCCCACACCTCCAGTGACCTCTACTCCATGCCCAGAAGATGGCATATCTGTATCCTCTTGTAAGAAGTAACCTTAAATCAGTTAAATCAGCAGAGCTTTGGGACCAAATACTTGAATTTTCTCACCTTTGGAAGGTTCGGTTTGACTTTGAAGTTCTTGTTTCGCCTAATAAAAAAAATGTCACAGAGGTTCATATTAAAGCACCAGGGACAGTACACTTTTTGCTCACCTGCAAACTTCCCATGACATAACTCTCTGAACACAACTGCTGAAGAATTAAAACCCAGACAAGAATATTTATGGGAAGGAAAGGCAGACAGATCAGCAGAACATGCAGAGAACTAGCAGTCTTCTATTAGGTACTGGAATAAAATTAGGCCATGGTATCATACATCCTAATCTGGATGGCCCAGGTTAGCCTGATCACATCAGATCTTGGAAGCTAAGTAGGGTTGCACAGGTTAGTACTTGGATGGAAGACCACCAAAGACCAGGGTCATTATGCAGAGGCAGGCAATGGCCAGCCACCTCTGTTAGCCTCTTGCTTTGAAAACACTAGCAGAGGTTGCCACAAATTGGCTGTGACTTGATGGCACTTTACACACACACACCATGGGATAATATAAGGCAAAATGTATTGGTGCTTATTAAATGGGGCCTAGAGAGAGGATCTGTCCCTGACCTGGATAGCTTAGGGTTGCCCAATCTCATCAGATCTCAGAAGTTAAACAGGGTCAGCCCTGGTTAGTACTTGGATGGGAGACCACCAAGGAGGTCCAGGGTTGCTATGCAGAGGCAGACCACCTTTGAACTTCTCTTGCCTTGAAAACCCTACAGAGCTACCATATGTCAGCTACGACTTGTCAGCAAAAAGAGACACATTTCCTGATGTGCCAATGCTGTAAGAATATGTAAGTAAAATGAGTAAAAGATTCTGAATTGGCAAAGGCTAATCAGCTTCAGGGGCCTCTAATCAAAGCACCCCACTTGTAGAAAAGCTTCTTTACAATCTACCTAAGGCTAGATTCTTATGCTGGGTTAAGCAGCCTGAACCAGACACCAAATTATTTTGCTTGGGTCTGTAAAAGAGTTGTGGGTATAATGTGGGAGAATCTAATGGATGTTGTGTGCCAGAGCAATTTTACAGAGTCTAAAAAAAGTACTATTCAACACAAGGAATGCTTTTAGTTTAACCACCACATTATGTTTGCAGTAAAAGCTTTGCCATTACTTACTGAGACCATCTAGTTCAACAACCATATCGTGTGTGGGGTGGAGTGGGGGGAGAAGAGCTAAGAGCCCCGGAACAGCTCATAGATTTTCTCCAAGCCCAGTTTAGACAATCGTAGCTCTCTGACATAATTCTCTAAATGCTCCAAATATATCAAATATCCCTTTTTATAGAGCTCCACAGGTATTACTGCCTTACCTACACATTACTCCCAAGGAGTGCATGCACCACCAAATATCAATGCTAAAACAGTGAAAACAATTTAGTTTAAGGTACAATTTACCTCTTGGGAACCTTCAGAGGACATGTTCCTATGCCCCTTAAGGGGCAAATGCTGACAATCAACATGGACCTCTATTGCCCTGAACAGTGCCATATTTATTCTTGTATTTACCAATTAATTTTTCCTGAGAACAAGGACAAGTTTGCACTCACATGAGAATGCCATGGGCTCTCTCTAGGAGCTTGCTGTTGGTTGAATTCACAAATATCCCGTCTTTGTCAAGGAGGCTGCCATGGTTGGAGAGTCTGCTCTGCCGGACACCCATCCTACTATTCCAGCCAACTCCATATGCATCCCTGGAAGGTGGGAACACAATTCATGTGTTTAAATTTTGACCAAGAGAATGAGAACACCAGAGACTAAAATCTATTGAGAGACAGAGACAGACAGCAATTTCACTTACCCCATGATCCAACTTACCGTTGAGCTTTTTCATTGATGGTGTTAACTCCCTGCAAATCTGAAAGGGGTGTTCTTGGACGTTTCCGGGCAATACCTGTGGCAGCATATCAAGAAGAGTTTTAGCACTCTGTTTCATGCTACAGCAATTCACTGCGGTAAATGAAAAAAGGCCAAATTGCAACGTGTGTTGAACATGGTACATGCTGGGAACAAATAATAATAAGGATCAGAAAGGAGGAACCATGATTGAAAATGATATGATATATTTTACTTAAGCTAGGAAAGCTACATACTAGTCTGTTGGTATGCTACAGAGAATTTGCAATCCCACACATGACGCTGAATTATTTAAACAAGGGTACATGTTTATTTCACGGCAATGAAAAATAGGGAAAATAGAAATGTCAGTCAGGATTGCCTAGCATCAAAAGCGCCATCCTCCACCATCCAAATACGATGAAGAATCAACATAAAAAAAGTATTACTCCCCCTCCCTCCCGCAACCAGGAATTCTCCACTCGAGTAAGGGTTCATAGCTAAGTGGCATAGCATGATTTGTATACATAATTTTGATAATAGAAGGTTCCTGTTTCACTCCCTAGCATCTCCAGATAAATGGGAAGGCCAGGAAAAGCCTTGGACAGAAGCTATCAGTTACGGTCCTGGGCTAGAAGGACCAACATTCTAGACATTCCTCACCTGGAAACAGTCCTTTTCTTATTGTGTGCCAATTGCTTATTCCCATCTTACTAAAACAAATCTCAGCCAATACAGATCACAGGAGCAGAACGAATGCTACAAATCCATGCAAAATTTTCTACAGACAGGGATGGTGTCAGGGTTCAGCATAGCGTTCTGCTGAGACATGGAACCTAGCAGTCAGCTGACTGAAGTTGTCTGGCTTAACTAGGAATTCCTACCACAAACAGGAGATCACCCCCAGAGGTTGCAGCAGGGTCCCTCTGATGCAATCTCCCACTGGATTCTGGGAGAGGTGCCAGAAGGAGCATAGTTTTCGCACTCTTTTTGGTCTCGCTAGTGCCAAGAAAGCTTAAAGGAGTGTGAAACCTTCACTCCACCTTTCAGGAGGGTGTGCCATGTATATATACACATTAAGAGGCATCTTGTTTGGGCAACGAGCTAAAATTGGGAGCCGGTCCTTTCTCTGGATGTTACTAACAGCTCAATAGTGGCAGGTCTATTTGAAAGGCCTTCCTAACCTGGCATAAATCCTAATTGTTCTACAAGATGTGCTGTAAATAGCATGGTCTTATCATTTTATTCTACCTAAAGCCCAGCTCCATGAAGCTTAGTTTTACCAACAAAAGACAAGCCAAAAAGATTCTGTTTATTCAAACAGACGATACAGGGTTGGATTCACACTAAATTTTCCATCAGCGCAGCACAACTTTCCTGCCTCCTCCCTCCCACTGTAGTTCACTGGCCTCGCTCAAATGCTGCTCCTGGAGGGATGGAGAATGATATGAGGGTGGTCTGCAACAGGAAGGGGTGAAATCAGAGGGAATGGCCAATTTCGTTGGGACCCGACCCATCCTCCTGCCTTGTTCTGTGCATAGGTTCATTTTATATCACTGGATTTCATGAGCCAGTTAAAGAACTTCAGCCTCTGGGACACACAGTCCATTAAGTCTAGTATGTAACTTTCTAAAGAAGGTTTCACTTCCTTTAAGGCAGAATGAAGTGATTTTATCTTAAACTGGTTTACAGTCCAGGAGCTGCAGTTATTCTGAGAATTCTCAGTCCCCTCAGAGAATCCACAAGATTCTTGGTGAGGAAGCCATGACTGTTAAAAGTGGTATAAAATCAATTCAAGCATATAGGATATAACTACACTATAAATTTCACAGCTTTCATGCTTAGGTAAGAAAAAAAATCAGCAAAGGTAGGTTAAAGAGTTTATTCAATTGTTTCTATACCACCACCACTGGACATGGCACTTAACAGATTAAAAAACAAAGTCCCTACACTGAGGCGTTTACAATAAAAAAAAAATTAAGGCACTAGTGGAAATGCAACTCTTCTGTCCTTGGGTCTGGTACAAACAGGTATCACTGACACCAAGTTTGCAGAACAAACTGACCTGATCGCTTTTATTATCTTTATAATGGAGAATTACTGAAAGGAAACACACCATTTTATACTCATTCAGAGGAAACTATTCAGCTAATAGCACGTGAGGCTGAGTACAATGGCTTGGGATCAGACCACACAGATGTGTGGCAAAACACTCTCTCAATATGGAGGGAACAGAAAGCTCTTGGACTTGCTGCCTGCAACAACTGAAGTTCTACAGATCGTAAATTTAGACAGAGAACCATTACCAAAGTGACACATTAATAGATGAGGTGATTCTGTACATTCTAGCCTAGCAATGAGCTTCAAAAGTCTGCATTCTTGCTGTATTTGGCTATAACAGATTTACGTTGTCATCTGGTTAGTGTCAGACTAGGATCTGGTAGGCCCAGGCTAGAATCCCAACTCTGCCATGGAAGCTGGCTGGGTAATCTTGGCCAGTTGCCCTCTCTTAGCCTAACCTATTTCACAGGGTTGTTGTTGTGAAGTTACAGCGGAGGAATGATGTTGTAGGTCACATTGGGTCCCCATCGAGGAGAAAAGCAGGATATAAATTTCCAAATAAATAACCCAATCATCTTTAGAACACTGAATTGGTACATGTAAATTACATTATTTCTCTTGTACTATTTAAACCCTGATGACTCCTCAGGAAATTCAGTAGTCATAGGAATAAGATGACAGGTCTGCTTACGTAGCAATAATTGGTTAAAAATACACAGAAGGTACACAGTTTTACACAGTTTTAACAATGGAAGAAAGTAAGGAATGTGAGTCCCCCGGGGACTACCGGAAGTAGTGATACTTAACTTACTCATAAATGGCCTGAATTAAGTGGTGAACAGTGAGATAGTTCTGGTGGAAGAGAATATCACTCTATAAAGGACATCCTAAACAGGCTAAAGATTAATGCAGCTGACCATTTACCAAATGTTAGCTTGTAACAGCTTACTACCTAATAGCTTGAAACAGCTTACTACCAAACACGTTAACAGATAACCAGCTTACCAAGAGCTCGCTTTTATACTATGGTAAGTTAGCACTTGGTAAACAGTTGTCTATATTCATTCTATGAAGAGATAATGCACACGAGATATAGTCAATCTACATTTATGGCTTGAAGTAATGAAGACTGGGGGAAGTGCCAAACTCTTTTTTCCAATAAACTAGATGTGACTAGCTAGAAAGAGAGATCTTGGGATGCACTGAACATGTCGAATCCTTTGCAAATATAAACAAGACAACATTCTATATCTCTGAAAAAGTATAACAGCCAGTATCATGATCTTTATATAATCTGTAGCGTAGCTGCATTTGAAATACTATGTAATGTTCCATTTGCCCCACCTCAAAAAGCATATTGTTCAAGGTAGAGAAAAGGGTAACCAAAAATCACTGTGAGGTTGTACTGCCCTAGCTATGAGGAATGTCTAAAGCATTAGCTATGATAGTAAAATTAAATATTCATGTACAGAAGCCGTATGCCTCTCTACAAAGCTTGTGGTAGCCAAAGAGGGGAGGGGCAACTGCATTCAAATTCTGCTTGCATGCTTTCTGGAGGCACCAGGCTGGTTGCGGAAACAAAATGGTAGAGTAGGTGGACCCGTGATGCAATCCAGTAGGACAGTTCTTACGCAGTTTCATCCAGAATCGAATTCAGAATGAGTTACTATAAGGTTCTCTGCTTAATTCTGTATTGAATATCCTTAAATATAACGCATTGTTTTCAGGAAAATCTGTGTCCGCTCTACCCATACAACTCTTCTCTCAACTCAAAACCAAAACATAATTTTGTCAAGTGATCACTTACCATCCATATCCCCTTCAAAGAAGAGCACCAGCCTTTGTGGGGGATAGAATTCCCGAATATACTCAAGCATATACAACAGAAGTATTTTATTTATTAAGATCAGTGGCAGTTCAGCAGCTTTTACGGTACAAACGTGGCCCGTGAAGGCTTAAACTTTCTGAATGATTAGAACTTATTGAAAAGCTGGAATGTTTATCTGCAAGGAATCAGGCAAACTTTGGAAACAAAACTCTTGATAGCTCCTGTTTGAAGAGTCGCAATGCTGATGTACCTGATCGTTAAGGTGAAATGGTTACTGCATATGCAAAAGCTGTTTAATGCACAAGCTAGCATCCTTCAGCTGGCACTCAATGTAGTTATGGCACTGAAACACCATGTGCTACATTTCAGGGCAGAGGGTGTTACGTTTCATGCTGCTGGACCCCTTCTCCTCCCATAACAGGAATCCAGCCATAATTAGTAACAAAGGCAAACGGGCCTGGTTGTCATGCAGGGCTAGTTCATTATGTAACAAACAGAAGTGAGGCGAAGGAAATGGAGACCAAGTGCATCTCTGCTATCCTCATCTATGGAGAAAGTTCTTTGAGACCACAAGACTTCAGATTGGTCTTGGAAAAGTTGAGGGAAATCTTCTCCAAGATAATTCCATATGTAGATGTAATTATATAGAACGGGGAGGGGGGGGACTTCCAAAAAGATCCTAACTACACCTGGAACATTAATGCACATTACAATATCCTTCTATGTGCCTAACTACTGCTGGCATCCAAAAGCTCTTAACCTCAAACTTCTGTGACACTAAGGAGATGAAAAGTAAGTATGATCAAATACTGAAGATATCTTTAAGATTACAGTGAAAGACGATCCTGGCCATATGTTTCAAACCTTGAGGCCCATCCTGCCTAGAAATTCCCAGAAGGAAGGGACTAAAAACTATCCCGTGCTGTAAGATGCTATTATTCAAGATGGCTTCAGCATCTGCCTTAGACGGTTCTGCGTAGGGCTACCCAGAATGCTCCTGGTTTCCATTTCCTGCTGTGTGAGTGTCATGTCAGAGAGATGGTGGGATATGGCGCCTTACTGTACTTCTCCTCTTTGCATCTCTGCAGGATCTCTAAGCTCCTCTGGTGAACTGGGTGATGGAGAAAGCTAAAACTATCCACATTTTTCAAAACCGCATCATCATCATGCCCTTGGGGAAGCAAAACAAAAACAAAAACATGGAGAGAAGAGAAAGATTACATAAGCAGAAACCAAGGAAGAATACAGAACAGTGCGGACAACTGCCCTATTGACACAGAATTCTTCAAAAGTCATACTTGCTTCCTGGCTACGGACAATAACTTTGCTGTTTCTGGAATTTCTAATGAGCACACACAAGACGGGATGAGTTCACTCTTTTATATTCAAGCACTGCAAGACTAGTTTCTGATTCTTGGGAGCAGTTCTTCAAGTATGGAAAGTTCCATCCTAAAGATTATTATCTGGACCATTTTTCTTTTTCTTAAGCTGTATGCCATTCAAACAGTATTGCAAAATCAGTGTGCACTGTTTTGTTATAGGCTATTTACATTCTGGCATTTTACAAAGCATCATGGTGTACCTTATAATCCCCTTGGATATTTTATAATGGGACTGATCACCTCAGTTTATATGAATGCTAATTCATGATTAGCAGAACACAATTAATTGACATCAGCATACATTTCAAATGCAGTAATAGATAATGTCCTTAAGAACATTTGATCTTAACTAGTTGTGCTGGGATGGGCCTCAATGCAAGACCTAGCATAATGTGTCAGTTCACCACATCACAAATATAAAACATAAACCAGAATAGAGAGGCAAATTCATCTGGATGGATGAATGGCTACAGTCTTTAAATCCAATACTGATCATCCATGTCTTCAGTAATTCTAATGATTATCTTCCTGGTAGCTCCAGGCTTGCATGATTCGAAAAGGCCCCATCAGGAGAGGTAAAGAAAATTTCTCACATGCTGTAAATGGTCTATTCTTCAGGATCAATCAGCGGACCTAGAATTCTGCACTAGCAATCTGAACTTCTGCAACAGGAATTAATTATCCAAATTAGGCTTAATCTGAAAAGTTTATTTGGGGAGCCGCTGCCCCCATTAACTATTCACTTTCAGATGCTTTCAATGTAATATTAGTTCAGGGCATGATGGCAACATAATGTATCCTGCAAGATACAGATGTGTTGGCAGGTCCTCCGCCATGACATTCAAGCCTCATTCAAGGCAATCACTGCAACATAGATTTGGCAGGATTAATTCTTGCCTAGAGACCAGGGTGAGGAAGGTACCTGACAGGGCATGCAGCCACTTTGATGCTGTAGGACCGGTGGTCTTTGTGCTCCTCAACAAACAAAGATTTGAGCTTAATTTTAGATTGGAAAATAATGGCTGAATATGACTAAACAGATTCTGAAACGAGAGCAACCTAGATCTTGATATTCAGCAACAATAAAAGCTCCTTTGGAGCTGCTTGCTATATTTTGTGTGCTTGACAGGGCAGTCTCTCTTTGAGAGTAACATTTTCATGTCTTGTCTTCAAGAGAACTAATATTACGAATCCAAGCATTCTTGCTGCCTTCACTGTCACTAACCAGCACAAACAGTTATGTAACAAGAAACAGGTAGTATGCTAACAACGCTGGAGAGCTAAACACAACACACAGGCACAGCCCTAGACACAAAAACACATTTGATACCCAAGAGAGGGTCTTACACAGCAGAAAAGGTGATTTGCTTAGTTCTGTAACCTGGTTCTAACCCAAATGTTTAGAACAGAGTATACGCCAAGAAGTCTACCACCGTAATGCCACAAAAGCCACCTTGAATCACATGAAAAGGCAGAGTATAAATATTTTAATTAATAAATAAATACTATAATGGACTAGCGTTGGTGCATTATATTGTGGAGGCATTTTTAGACCCAGATCTATACTTCTTCGATTTACAGATCAGAGGACTGCAAATATTCAATAAAATAAAATCAGCATTTGCATCCTCAGCAAGTTGACATTCTTCTTTCAATCTGCCCAATTTTTACATAAGAAAGTGATTCGGTTTTGGTACAGATGGCTGCTCCACCCTCACAAAAATCTTCAGGGAGGGAATGAAATCTGCATTCTATCTGAATATAACCTGCCAATATAACAGGAAAGCTATTTTAATCACCTACTGAGTAAAAAGAAAAGCAGCACAGCAAAAAAAAAAAAAAAGACAGTTGCATCTCATTTACTTTAACAGAGCTCTCAGATGTAAATTACAGTACAGCGCAGAATGTAAGTATGAAAAAAGCTTCAGGAGACAACAGTGCAAATCAATATTAACTTCAAGCCAAAACCATTTAACAAAGAGCAAAGAGGCAGATTTTGCTGCTGTTCAAAGACCACCGACACACACAAAAAATCAACAAAATGGGGTCTAACAAACCCAACCAGGCCAAGGTATGAGATACTTCTCACTTGTACACTAGTACAACACAATGTTTTTTCTGAAAGAAGGAATTCTTTTTTTTTAATGTTCATAGCACTTAGTGATGAGCTCATTAAGTGATCTGCAAACTCACAGTTAACTACCAGATACACAATCGTCGTAAAGACAGTTCAATGACAGGTTGTGTGCTGCTGGGATAAGTGTTGTTAAGCATCCATATGGAATATTCAATGTACCAGAAATTCAAGCTACATCAGGCGCAAACCCCAAATACATTAAAAAACCTCAACAGTTCCACCCATCAAGCCCTTAGATAGGCTCCAGTTTACAGCCACGACTATTAAGACAGAGTATGAGAGCTTCACCGTTTTCCTCCTGGCAATTGCCACCAACAGGATTAGAGTCGAGAGAGACACTCAAAAATTTCCTCCTTAGCAGTAGACAGGAAGCATTTTCCACTAAGCAAATACAATATATTATGTTGATGACTGCGGACATGTTTAATAATGGGCGTACATTACAACAGCCATACAACTGCTGCTTCTAAGGAAAAGCAGCTTTCAAGGGGACGATTTTCAAGCAGGGAAGGGGTGGAGATGGGAAGGAAAGAGTGTTTTTCTTCTGCAGCTCAAGAACAACCCAGTTAAGTGTTCATCCCTTACAAACATGCCACTAGAACCCATCCCATCCCTGTGAATGGGTCATGCAGCTGAGGGGGGGGATGCAAACAAAAGAGGAGGGGGTCAAGCACTGCTACTTCTTCACTGAAGACTGCCCCCTTGGAATTGGCTTTTCTCCCATTATTTTGGTGTGTGAGATATATGCAGCATAGCTCAGAGTCATACGCTTTTTGTGAGCAAAGATACTCTTTTTTACCTATGCAAATGGTTGCTATCCCCTCCCCGCTTTTGCAATCAGGTAACACAGACCTGTCTTACATATTCAAACAACAGCATCTCATGGCCTTGGAAATACTCACACTTCCATGTTCTAATGCAGGAGAGGTTGCAATCCAGTGGGACAACCCACAGGCTGGTTTTTTTGTGTGTGGTAGTTGACCATTGAAAATAAGCATCTTTAAGGCTATGTTTGTTGCTTTGTTCACAGAACAAGGCAATATGTTATCTACCAGGACCAAATTTAAAAGGTCTAAATGCATTATAGATAAAAGTGCGTTTTGAATAAGGATTGTTTCCCACACTAATAGAACTTCTAGATTACATATGTATACCATCACAAGGGAAGAATGAACATGTCTGGGTTGCTACCTGGACCAATGCTAGAAAGTCATGGTCTATTGTGACTTTTCACCAAATGTACTCACAGCAAAACCGTCACCTGTACACATTTGCTTGTGCATGCTTTTCCCAACACAGCAGTAATATTTGAGTAGCAGCCCCAACTGTTGGTCTGCCAACTGGTCAACAGACAAGTTAAAATACCTGTACCACAAGATGATTTGTTTTTGTCAACTGTGGTTTCCTGAACAATGCAAGGCTGGAGCTCATGAATAATGAAACTGACCAGACCATGCAACATCAGTTCAGCTTTGCTCTCTCAGTAAGCAATTGCTAATTTGTGCAGTATCTGTTGGCTGGTATACTTACAAAAATGCATCATCCAGCATATCCTGCATAACTTGCGATTAAATGCCAGAGAACTTTTTAAAGAATCTCTTTTTTAGCTGTAACTGCTCCATGTAACTATCCTGTGCAAACCGCTCCAAAGAATATTTGTTGTACATTTCTTTCAGACAAATTTTCTAGAACTCTGAAGGAAGTGAAGACATCCCCCCAGTAACAACTAGCTACCTTACTGCTTACTTGTTGAAAAAGTAAAAATATAGTATATATATTTTTTCTAAATAAATAAAGCAAACATTGCTTTAGCTAAAATAAACTATACACAATGCTGTGAACTTTGCACGGAGGCAGCAGCCCATTAAAATATGGATCTACTGCTTGTTCTGCCTGGATTAGAGAATAGTCTTATGGAACTAAGATAAAGGGATATATTTTGGAAATTCTGAACTATAGTTTACTAGCCAGTGACCAATCCCACCCAACACACACACACTTCTTGTCTCCAGCCAGGAGGCACTTACACAGAGGCATTAATATCGATTAAATGCTTAAGAACGGTTTTAAAACATTTCCCTTGTACATAAACGTTTATACACTTCAACTGTATGTCTTCGATAACATCTGCGTCCTCAGTAAACCCCCATTTCTCACCCACATTGGGGTCTGCATGACTCTCCTTGTGGGGAAACCAGTCTACACATGTATCTTACCATTTGCAAGCACAACAGTGATGTCAGGTGCTTGCTGCTGGCTAGTTTTAGAGATCTGATACTGACATGCCCCTTTGGCATGGCATTCAATGCACTGAAAATAGCAGGACATATAAAACTGGTGAGAGGCTTCCCCATTTGAGTGGGCATTCAAAAACTTCTCTCTCCCAGTTGGCTAGGCTGACATGGGCTTTACCACCTCAAACAATGACCAGGGTAGGTACAGCACGATGCTTTGGAAAGACTGAAAGGGGAGAGGAGTGGTGCTTTCGAGCAGCACGGGGCTTTCCTCATCTGTGTTTTGAGCCCTACAGGGCCAGGAATGATTCTAGGCCTCTTTTCTGAGGTAGCTGCACCACTGAATTCAGAGTTTTCATTCCAAAATGAAGAGGGAGGGAGGACAATGCAGTTTAGTTAATTTGTTTTTAGGAACTCTAATCTACAGAAAAGTCTTGTAAGAAAAGTCAAGTAAGTCCTTCAATGCTCAAAGACGCATTAAGGCGCTCCTTTAATTTTATGAACGCTTGTTCCACATGAAGGCACAAGATAGGTTCCAGCTGACTAGGGTTTAAAATGCTCTTTGCAGTTAAGACTTGGCTATAGAAAAATATATTTCAGCTAAAAAAACTGAAGTATTCCTATCATGTGTACTTAAACATTGTTTTTAATAAGTCAATACAAATCCCATAAACTTCCTGAGGAACTAATCTTGCAAAATAGGATATTTTTCTTGTTAAAGTCATTGAATCAAAGCACCCATCTTTAACATGTCACAGGCTTTCCAGAACATTTTAGAATAGTTGTGTATGCTTTTGACTGTACCTTTGAGTATTTCTTACACTGGAACTGCTGAAATCAGAGGCTATGAAAAGCACAGTGTGCTCATGCACGTGACAGATTCAAGGGAAGCACAAAATTGCATCTGAAGGGAGAGGTACAGCATTATACTCATACCAGTTTTCTTCTCAATGTACTTCCTTCCAGCTTCCCTAAATGCAACCACAGCTCTGAAGAAAGCTCTGAGGACTGCCCAACGGAACACAGCCACAGGATCAATCCCTATCAAGCCACAGATAAAGGCACTTTTGCTGCTTCTCAAAAGAGCGACAATGTCTGGCCGCATATGATCAGTATTTTTCTCCCGAAAGTCCTACAGAATGGGAAGAAGAGAGGCAGCAGTCAGCACAGGCTCATGATATCCATAACCCCAGCCACCCCTTTTTATTAAGGCTTGGATGGAGACTTCCTGAAGGGCAAAAGGCTTTGGCTGAACATTTAAATGCCACTTAGCCAGCGTGGTGAGAATGTTAAGCATGGTGGACAGGGAGCAGGGAAGCCCGGGTCAAATTCTCAGTTTGAAAGGGTTATCTTGGGCTGGTCGCCCCCTCTCAGCCTAGAGTACTCTACAGGATTGTTGTGAGGATAAAAAGGGGAAAGAACATTTACTGCTCTGAGCTCTTTGTAGGAAAGGTTAGATTAAAAACTCTGGCGGGGAAGTATAAGAGAGACAGTGTAAAGTTACCAGATTGTGATTACAAGCGACTGCATTTGTATCAGGGTAGGGTCTGAAGTGCACTCTGACATCAGTGCCTGGACGGCTTCTTAGCGGCTACAGGTTTCCTTAGAAACCTAAAGTTCTATTTTTAACGCAGAAAACGTCCCGCTTCTAAATCAATGTAACCATCACAGTTCTTTAGTATTTTTAGACTTGCTTACATGTTCCAGTTACTTGGACAGGTAAGAATGTAAGAGCTCCTCCAAAGATGGTTTAATATCGCTTTCAACTATTTTTGTTTTAAAAACAGTTTGCAGATTAGATTAGAATTTATTCAGTGTTTTTCTATGCTAAGACTAGGTAGGAATAAGAGATGGAGGGAACAGAAAGAATCAGGTTGTGGTATGACAAGACTGCAACAGGACGCTTGTTTGTGCTCACATCTCCATGAAAGAATTACAAAACTACCATCCATCTTAAGACATAACATGTGCATTCATGTATATTCTTCCTGCATTCTACATACAGAGCAACCACGTGCTTTTCCTACTGCAGGCTGGGCAGTACTGCAGAACTAGGCCAATGTTAATTTAAAAATTAGGACACATTCAAGCTACCGTATATACACAATAAAGTGCTGCTAAAATCAATGTGACAAAAGCAGCCATCAGCTGGCCATTTTAATTAGGATAATAAGGAAAAACAATGGCAATCAGTGATGAGGTTTAAATTAATCTGTTTTGAGCCCAGCCCAGGAAAAGAAGAACCCGTACCACGCTAAAGCAGAGGCCCCAAATCCATGTCCTACAAGCAATAAACCTAACTTGGGGATAAAGCATTTTGATGAACAACTAGGGGGTCAGCAGGCATTAGTCTGAGTTTTCGAAAACTACACCAAAGGCGTTTTACAATAAATTGGGAAGAATGAATAACATACAGACCTTCACACCATATTTAACTTTCCCAGCGTAGTGCTTTATGATGAAGGCAGGTTCCATCACAGCTGGAAATTCAATATAAGGGTTTCCTTCATGCTGACGCTTAAACTTGTCTAGCAGCGTTTGATTTGTTGCTTGTGGAAAACTGAATAGGATGAAAAAGAAATAAAAAGCCTGTGAAATACAGCTTTGTCTCTGATCATCTTGATTGACTATTAATCATTTTTAAAAATGTGAAGTACTCTCACTCGCATGAAACTTCTAATTACAGACAGTTACTCAGGTCCTGATCCTGCTAATTAGCAAATTGAGAGAGGCAACAACACTGTACACAGAATTCTTATTATGGACAATGCCATGTCTTTAGGGCTAAAATTGATTCTTCTTGTCTGTCCCCATTAACAAAGAGTAGGTGTCTAACAGCTGTTTGGTGCAGGGGCAAAACAGTGGCCCAGTGGTTGCCTGACCAATGTACTCTCATGCGAACACACAACACATTTCAAACAATAATGACATGCTGTTTATTTAAAATATTTATATCTGGCCTCTTTGTTAAATTAGTTACCAAGACAGCCTCACAATCTTCTATAATTAATACAACGAAACAGTAAAAAGAACATTACTTAAAAGACCAGCTAAAATACTAGGCAACATCATTAAAAATACTTTAAAAGACTAACAGCAGCAAGGTCAATGTCGAAAAACAACACAGAAGGCAGGATTGATGGGGGGACACACAGATATATCTATCTAGCAGCAAGAGCTCAATAAGCTCAGTTTCTTGTGTTTGGCTGAGTTCCAGGGTCAAGGTGCCATGACTTAAAAGGCCCTGTCTCTGCTGACCACCTTAATTCAGAAGGAAAGGACAGACAGATCACAGCCTCTGCAAAGGAACCAGGCAGGATCAGCTGGAAGCAGGCTATTCTTCATACAGGCTGTCCTTTACACTCTGTTACTGTTACTTATTTCAAGGCAAGAAAAATATAATGTGGGAAGCAGTACTAAGAGCATGCCATTTTACTTTCAAAATTACACAAGAGTCCAGTAGCACCTTAAAGACCAACAGCATTTATTTCGGCATGAGCTTTTGTGAGTCAGAGCTCACTTCCTCAGATGTCTCTGAGGAAGTGGGCTCTGACTCATGAAAGCTCATGCTGAAATAAGATTTTTTTTTGGTCTTGAAGGTGTCACCAGATTCCTGTGTGAGTTTGCTACCCCTCTGGAATGTTATTTTCCAGTATCACTACAGTAATTCTCAACCGTATTTGACTGCTTGCAATAATGGCAGAAGCACCATAATAAATTGAAAACGTATACCTCCAAGCGCAGGGAGAGAGCATACTCACTTGCTTTCTTCGTCCAGTAAATGAAGCAACCCGGTTGGCTTTTTGCTGATGAGGTTTATGCACCCAGAGTTGTCTATGTAGTCAATGTTATGCCAGCTGATGCCTTCGAGTCTGTACTCCTCCTGGTTGTAGGGGCAGAAGGGGAGGAACAGTTTACATTCATTATCCAAGTTACATTTTAGCAGCATTCACAAAGAAAGCAAAGCAAACTATCAACTGTCACCACTTGTAGACACTCAGCTTTTCTCTTCAAATACACAGGAGCAGAAAATCA
This sequence comes from Eublepharis macularius, assembly GCF_028583425.1. NCBI lineage: Eukaryota > Metazoa > Chordata > Lepidosauria > Squamata > Eublepharidae > Eublepharis > Eublepharis macularius. Next base: position 30,498,462 of record NC_072807.1, on the reverse strand, counting down.
GCTCGCCTGCTGACAAACCAAGAAAGCCTGCACGCGAGAGCTGTTTGCAATCTGCCTTCTCAACTCCCACAACAGCAGCAAGATGGGCATACACACAGGTTCCAGACATGGGGATGTACAAGTTTTCCCCTCCCTCCCACACAAAAGAGTTCTTTCGGGGTTGGACAAACTTCACACATGAACCAGCCCGTGCTGAACCTGTGGCATATCCCTCACACCTCAGATTGTACCCACAATTACCTATTAACCTATATACACTAGAACAGCTGTACTAGGGGATGGATATAATGCAGTAAAGTTGAATTTGGGAAACATTTATAATTAAAAAAAAATTAATGAAAAGGTAGTAACTATATAAAAATTCTTTCAGACTTACTTGCTCCAGTTTAAAGATGTGTTGGTTAAAATAATGCTGTAAACGTTCGTTGGCAAAATTAATGCAAAATTGTTCAAAGCTGTTACTTTCATAATCTTCAAACCCAAAAATATCAAGTACTCCAATGGATAAAGTCTGCAACATAAAAGAGAAACAGTGAAATAGAAAGAACCAGTGCGGTACAGAGGTTAGAGTGTCTGACTAGGATCTGGGAGACCCGGGTTCAAATGCTGACTCTGCCATGGAAGCTTGTGGGGTGATCTTGAGCCAGTCACACAGTCTCAGTCTAACTTACTTCACAAGGTTGTTGTAAGGAAAAAAATGGAGGAGAGAATGATATAAGCCACTTTGGGTTATCACTGGGGAGAAAGGAAAGATATAACCAAACAAACAAATATCAAACCGATATCTGAATTTGCCAGATGGCCCAAAGACATTGGAACAGAAGGAAATATACCAAGCAGCCTTATATCATGGGTACACCTCTCACAATACAGTCTATTTGGGACAATGCTGAGAGTTTTTCACAAAGTTGCCTTTCAAAGGCAAGCCCCCACTATAGGTCTACTTCGATTTTACTGAAAATAGCAGGTGTAAATTTAGAGCATATCCAGTTAAGGAACACGTGCAGAGTTGCATTGTAAGAGTTGAGAAGAATCTGTCAGTTGGCAAGGGGATTTCTAAGGCTATACCAGCAAAGAACAGCTCTGGACAGAAGACCTACACAAGGATATGAACAAAGCACCAGCCCAAAACAGTAAAGAGTCCAGTAGCACCTTTAAGACTAACCAACTTTATTGTAGCATAAGGTTTCAAGAGCCACAGCTCTCTTCATCAGATGCAGGAGAGTATGAATAAACTGGCCAGAGATATATAGGTGGTGAGGGGAAGGGGGTGCAGGGAGTAAGGCTCATGTAAATGTAAATAAGTCACAAGAAGTCATGAAAGAGGTGGAATGTACAATCCAGGCTTGGTGTGACCCTTCCCCTCCATGGCAGAATCTGAACAGAATGCCTGAAGGCAGATACTTTTGGTAATGAGATAACCATTCATAGTCTCTATTCAATCCAAGTTTGACTGAGTCAAATTTACATATGAATTCTAATTCAGCAGCTTCCTGTTGGATTTTGTTTTTTAACTCAAAATAGTTTTTCAAAGTAGCTTAATAAAACTGATGTTCCCATATATTGCTCCCACATTATTATAAACTCCCCCCCCCCTTTAAGCCGAAAGGTTGTAAACAATTTTCAGCAAGTTATTTTAAAATATATTCAGAGAAATGGCTAGGCATATAAAAGTTTATATGGCTAATCTCTCCGCTCACTAGTATTTTTAGATTTGATTTTTTTTTATAATGTTCAAAGTTTCCCCGTCTTTTGGTATGAATTATGGCCATTACATGTGTCTGTCAAAACAGAGCATTTTAGCAAACTAGACTTCATATTTAGTTTCACTCTTCCCTTCCTAAGTAATAAAGATGAGTGGCAGCTAGAAGTTGTCATGCAATGTTGCTTTTTAGGAATGCAGCTAATTAAATGTCTATATTTCCCCATACTCGTGGCAGGGATTTACTTTGAACTAAGCAGTTTTTAAAGAAATGACTAATATTAACTTGTAAGCCACACATTTCAGGCTGAATCCTCTTTGAAATTATCTGAATTACACTTCAGTTCACTTTGAAACAGTTCACAGTATAGCACTCTTCCTTTCCCTCATTTTAGAGAGGGTGGCTTCTCGGCTGTTGTCTGCAGAGTCCCTTCCCAGTATCAATGTGCTGGGTAGGCACAAAATTATTGATGCAAGTCCATCAAGATCTTAAAAATCGATTTGGCAAGTGGCCTGGAAAAGGGTGGCATTTTTTAAAAGGTGGCAGATCTCAAGTTCTGTCTACATGTGTTAAAATGTACAAGATGTAAAACATAAGAGGAGAAATTCAAGAAGTGTGCCAGTCATGGTACATGCTGTAGATTGAAAGCTTTAGATAAAAGCATGAGCTGGGAAAGGACTGAACTGTTTTGCCATACCATGAAGACCATCTTATGAGAAAACCAAACCAGAACATGTTACTGGCATACAGAATTAAGTGCTGCAAACAGCAGGCACTGTCATCAGTACGTTACTCGGGCGAGTATCACATCAACCATGAAACAATGACCTACGGTGAGCCTGACCAATGGGAATTTATTTCTAATCTGCTAAGTGCTGAATATTACACATCAACCTTGGAGCGCATGAAGCATATAACCTTAAACTGATTGGTGAAATCACAAAAGGTGACGCATTAATGTTCAGCAGTAAGGACACTGGGGGCTTTTAAGTCTTAATATCATTTGAGAGTAATTGTAGCAATCTTCCAAATGAATCTGGGGAATCAATCCACATGCACACAGAATAAAATCACAGTCATTCAAATGGTACTCGGGAAACTAATCATCGCAGCACAGAGGAGGCCTACGTCACCCAGGGCCTCAAAAAGATGGCTCTAGCAATACATTTCTGCACTGGCATGCACTCATCTTAACAAGCACTGTGCAGTCACATAGCAGCTGTGGGGAACTGCATCTCCGCATGAAGCATCAAAATCAGCAAAATAACACCCCCACACAAGCTATTTTCATTCAGGACAATGGCTTGGGGGAAAGGCAGGAGCTCTCTCTGCCTTCGTGATGGTGTTTTGAGCCTGTTTGAGTTCTCCCTTTTTAAAAAGAAGCAGTTCACCACAGCTGTCATGTGAACATGCTGAGTAGTACATTAAAACGAGAGCATGTCTATGCAGAAACGTATTGTCTAGAGGAGCCCTTAGTTCCCAGAATTGACTGCTATACTTGGAACTAGGAAAGAAAGAATGTGAGGAGGGCAGAGGCTCTGTGGCCGGAAGCCCCATTTCCCATCCCAGCACCTCCGGTTAAAGGATTTCAGGTGGGGAAACATCTCTTTGTGATTACTGCAGAGGGGTAGCCCTTTTAGTGTGTCACAGCAAAATAAAACAAAAATAAGCAGGTTGTGTCCCATAAAAGCTCATATCAAAACAAATGTTGTTAGTCTTTTAAGGTTACACTAGACTTTTGTTTTATTTTGAAACCACTCTCTGCCTCAGATATTGGAGAACCAGGTATAACGGACAATGCTGAGGTTAGATGAACTAGTGGCCTGATTCAGAGTAAAGCAGCATCATGTGTCTTTCCCTCTGAAGCAATGCTAGTTAGCAAACCAGGGGGACTTTCTCATGTGGCAGATCAAGCAAGTCTGAAAAAGCAAAGGAAATAAACATAACGGCAGCAGCACATTCTGATGCAAATCTCTCTATATTCAATGTTCAGAGAAAGATTTCTTACAAGTGCCAGGCTTTTTTTGCCTCTCTGTGCCAAAAGGCTTGACTTGGCTACATGTACAATGTTCGATGCTGAGAAGTATGCACATTTTACACACAAGTTACCTTGGTGCTCTCTTCCAAGTCCTTTGTATTCAAAAGTGCGTGATTAATTCTAAAAACTATCCAATCAAATAGGGCACTGTACAATGATTTAGCCATGGAATTCCGCACTGTCACAGCCTAAAGGATCAAACAGAAATAATTAGAAATAAAGCCTGATTGTTACAACGGGTTTGCATTTTAATAAGTCAACCAGGTATTCCCATCCATTGATATCACTGAATAGAGTTTTCTTAAGAGCGCCATAATTCCAAAACACAATTACAACCAAGCTCTGGTTTGCTACCAGGATAGTATCCAGGCTGAGACTGACCGCAGGCCTCGGGCTCCCCACCAGCAAACAGAGATCCTACATTCACCAGTTTCCCTTTTACCCATAGTGTGTGGGGGGGGAGGGGAGGTTAGTTATAAACAGGTAGAAAGAACAGAATAATTTAAGAGAGGGAGAATGGTAAGCTTTGTACTTATTTGCAAGCTTAGTCATCTGTTACAGGAAGCTGTTGTGTTGGTTTCAAATAATGTGAGTCAACCATGCTTGGGAACAGAGCAATAGTTCCCAGGACTCATTCTTGTAGGAGTCTGAGGGAGGTCATGTATAGATTCGATCAGTGCGCCACCCCTGAGATCAGACCAAAGGACAGAGGACATGGGCGCAAGTATGATGCAGTGCTTAGACTAGGACCGGGGCCACCCAGGTTCAAATCCCTATGCACGATGCTCGTGAGTGACCTTGGGCCAGTCACCTTCTTTCAGCCTAACCTCCCTCACAGGGGAGATCCATACAAGCTGCCCTCAGTTCCCTGGAAACAACAAAGCCTCCTGAACAGCAATAAGCCAGAGCAGGTCATGTGTCAAGGCAAGTCCCCCTATAAAAGCTTTGACGACAAAGTTGTAATGGGGGCTTTGTTGCTGTTCCTTGTCAGAGACTTGCTGTTCTTCTCCTTTGCTGTCCAGGAGCTGATCTGGATATCAATGCACAATGGGAGTCGACTGAAGGTGTCAGAAGTGATCAAGGGAACCTGCCTAACAAACAGCTTACATCTCTCAAAGAAAGCCTGTCTCACATTGGGGATCCCTATACTGAGAACCATCATCCTCTATGACTTGGGCAACATGCTTTGACATGCACCTGTATTCAACAAAGGTGACAAATAGGGACCATATGTTATTTGAAGCAGAATGTCTGCAAGCCTGGAGAATAATTTCTCCATACATGCACTCTGCTGGTTATTAAAGTGACAGTAGAGAACAGTGAAAAGTAAAAGTCGAATATATTTGTGCTGGCTTTGAACACCGGCAAGGAATCAAAATCAGCTTAATCCCCAGCAGCATGGGCTTAACAGGATTGTTAAATGATAAGCATTTTAAGTATATGAACTAAAAATAAAAGAGAAACAGATGCTTGCCATATTGCCCACCCCTTCTTTCCTGTTTCTTCATCTCATTCTCTTCCTCCATTTCCTATACAGATGTCATTTCTTACATATGCTACCAGCATAGCAGCCAAAGGCAAATGTAAAGAAATCATCAATGGTATACTCTTGGATGACATTTCTGGGGCCGCTCTTTGGCCTCAAATATTTAACTAAGCCCTGTTTTTTAATAGGGCCCCATGCAAAGCCATTTGCTTCAGTGGTGCGTGTTTCCATGTGCACGAAGGACATGCTCATTCCAAGAGGACAGAGCTCGTACTTGACATTTTGCTGATTCAGTTCTCCCCCTCAAGTTGCATTTCAAAGGGCAGCATTGTGATCAAAATGCCTTTTGCAACAACAGCATCCTCATAATAGAGACAGAAGCCTAGCTAATCTTTGAGATATTTTCAATATAATCCATTGGGGGGGGGGGGAGAATACATGTTTTCTACCCTTTGTGCCTTCTTTGTTTGCCTGTTCTAGAATTGACTCAGGGGAGCCACATGATTTCAGAAATGGAATGAGCATTTTGAAAGAAATCATGACGGAAACAATAGGGAGGAGAAGAAAAGTACAAGGAGAGAAATGGCCCATATTATGTAAATCCAAAGGCCATGCCATTTTGTGTGCCGTCACCTGCAGCTTAGTAGAGCACTTCCTAACTGCAGTGCAAAATGCTAACTATTCGAAAGCAAATGTCCTGCTTCCCAACCGCTAATCCATAAAGAAACATTAACAGTGCAAACACATGAGTTAAGAATGAGCAGCGAGCACTAATGCAGGCAGGGAGTCAAACCATTAATATTTTAAAAATTCCATTTCAGCTGCAACTGAAGCTTTTCTGGGCAGCTTCGGTTCACTCTAATAAAGACTCAGTAACCAATCTGGCACACCTCGAAACCAAATGATTTCAATTCTAGGTCAGGTCAGGGACTATTTTTACTGAGAGCACAGGATAAAAGTATTTTAATCAACTGAAATGTCATTCTCATTATAATGCCAAATTACTTAGGATGAGACAGCCGACATCATCGTGACATTACACATCCTACACTCAGTTCTACACAGCCAAACATATTAGACAGAAATAAAAAACTTGCAGTTGGAACCTGGGAGAGGTGGGTCGGGGAGAGAGAGATAAGGAATCCACTGGCCAAAATTATATTGATCCCGGATTATTACTTGACCTTAAATGACTGTAAGGCCTGAAAAAATTAAAAGCCAGCATCTCATTCTGCCATAACTCTTCCCCCACCGCATTACTGTCTAGAAGCAGTTGGACATTGCGCTGCCTCTACCCAGGCATGCCTCAGGACTGCAAAGGAAGCTGACAAGGATCGCAGGGACTCCAATGTCAGAATGTTAAAATATTCCACCTGCTGGCAAAAACTAAGGTCCTACCCTATCCTTCCACTCTCCTGAGGAAAGTCAGAAGCCTTCCTTCAGCCAAAGGAGCCTTCCTCCAACTTAAGCATCTATTCAGTTGGAGGAAGAGCCACTTAAGTTGGAGCAAGGTTTCTTAGATCCACCTCCAGAGACTAGCCAGGCATCACAGTATGCCAGTATCTCTCTGCCAGCAGCTTTTGTGATATCTTCTCCCACTCTTCAGAAGAGAGTGTTCTTGGCGGGGGGGTGGGGGGTGGGTACTATAACTTTGAAACAGCAGATTTCCATCTGGCTGGTTGCATCCCTGGCTCCACCCAAAAAGGAACAAGAAATCAGCATGTATTGCTGCGACTCTTTTTTGTTTTTAATCAGATAATTACATCTTACGTTTGGGACAAGTCATGCAAAATAAATACTTGTTTAGAAAGGCTTTCAAGAGTTTTGAATCCAGTGGAGCTTTGAGAACAAAACTGATCCTTACTTTGTGACTGCAGTACATCTAATGCTAAGAATGTGCTGATAATGGGAACGGCAAAACCAGGCCATCCACAGATCTGGCTGGGGCTGCTACGTCCCCAGGGAACTCCTTATATGACTTTGTTAACTACACTTACAAAAAAAAAGAACCCCCCCCCCCCCAAAACAGTCCAAAGATGAGTGAACATGATCCAGAAGAACAGAATATTGAAAGCCTTTGAGAAATTATCTGGCTCAAGTCCCTGAGAGATTATAGAATACTCGGGGGGGGGGGGGGTGTCTAGATGGCTCCTCCTATGTCATTTCTCACCAGCCCCCAGCTTGTTCAAACTAAAACAGAATTTGTCCAAAGTGAAAACAGATCAGTTCAGTCCTTAAAAATTTTAAAATCTCAAAATGCAGGGGGTTTTGTCTTTATCTCTTTCACTTGTCTCCAAATAGTTCTGAAATTATTTCTAATTTTAGTAGATAACCTGATCATGGAAGATAAGCTATCGAAACAGAAATTTGAGATCTGATGTGGCCTAGCTTGGAAAGGTGTCTGGAACATTTTGCTGAAGGATATACACTATGATAAACACGCTGGAGTAAAAGAGCATTAAGGCACACATTTATAAGCATGCACTAAAGAGAGGCCGTCCACTGAACAATGGAAAAAGCAAATAAATCCAATGCAGCTATTAAAATTAAAGACAGTAGATAAATCCAATGTTTGGTTTCATTCCAACTACAAGGAGAGGTTAAAATTCATTCATGAAAAAGTATCACATGTGACATTCACTCTGATGCATCTTTGCTTAGATATTAATAAACTACAGATAAAGTTAAAACAGCTTCATTTGCCCCTTCTCAGCTTCCCTCTCCCAGACTCTTTCCTAGCCTGTCCCTTGAAATTCTGCAAATGCAAATGTTGATACCTCTCCAAGTTTGTAGGGTAATACAAGCTTCTCTCCCACAGTCACCGTCTTTCTTGTAATGAGTGCTTCAAATAACATTTCTTCTTTTACCTAAAGAAAAAACAAAATTCACCATCAGTTACAATTCTGGAAACAAATGTAAGAAATTAAATCTTCAGACAAATCTAGACTGCGTGCTCAGAGTTCCAGTATTATTCAGATTATAAACTCAATATTAAAAACAGTTAAACAAGCTCTTAGGCAGCATTGTTTTCTAATATCTAAATCACTCCCTTATGAATTAATGTCTGCAAGGTTGACTCAGCCTTCCAGCCTTCGGAGGTTGGTAAAATGAGTACCCAGTTTCCTGGGAGTAAAGTGTAGATGACTGGGGAAGGCAATGGCAAACCACCCCGTAAAAAGTCTGCCAAGAAAACGTCGTGATGCGACGTCCCCCATGGGTGAGTAATGACTCGGTGCTTACCTTTACCTTTATATATCTAAGAAACGTCACATACATTAGTGTGATTGGAGTAATCATTTATACAGCTCTTAACAGGCAAAGCGCTTTACAATTTTGCACTTCTCTGTCAGCATTGCTCATGTTAGGGCTCTGCTCCTCCTGTTCTGTGAGGGAAAGGCTGCCCCTGCCCACATACCTTGCCTGTGAGCTAAAATCATCCACTGATGCGCTGTTCTGTATGCCTTTGGTGAAAGAGCTGAGATTGGTAAACATTCAGAGCAAGGCTTTTTCAGTGATGGCCCCCAGATTATGGAAACGTCAGCTTGCCCTTCTGCCTTTAGCCATACAGAACTGGTTGACTTTGTGTTCAAGGGATTTTAACATTCCCCCCCCCTTTAACTTGTTTTATTGACATTTTAATTTGCTCTGGGGTTTTATTGATGTTGACAAACTGTTATTTTAAAGTTTCGCTATTACTTCCATTTTTCTCTGTGAACTAGATTTATTGTTTCAGTTGCCATATGCATTTTATTTGTTGTTACGCCGCCTTGCATGTTATAACAAATGTAGGATATAAATCTTGTAAAATAAAATCAACACACACACAGGATGTATACCAACAATCAGCCAACAAGTATATGAGGCAGCTTGGATATTAACCAATGTGTCCCTGATCTAAGTCCACATTCTAAGACAAAATTGATCTGGCACATGAATTAATATTAAAGTAACTCATTTACCCCAAAAGTTACTTTGTAGAAAGGCCACAAAAGAAAAGAAAAAGTACTTCTTCATATACTTCATAACTGATGAATTGAATTCTTTAAAAGGTGGCAATTCCAGCAGAGGCAGCATTTTTCTTATTATTGGGTTGCTAGTTTGCCAGCACTGCCCCAGCAAATGCCAGGAGATTTTGAGGGTGGCACCTGGGGACGGGAGGATTTGGGGAGGATGTGACATCACTTCCAGCTGACACTCAAGGAATCTCCCCAAATCTCTATGGTAAAGATGTAATTACTTGAGGACATTGCTACAGCATTGGTATGGAGGCCATTTTTTCTTCCACTCTTTAGTTTATCAACGGTGTGGGACGGTGGCCAAGGACGGAGGTTTACCCACCATGGGCAGACAAATGACAAGCCTATCTGATTAATGGGTGTAGAGGATGCTGATCTGCTTTGTGCCCTGCTTGTAACCTTCCAGGCGGATCTGGCTGTCATCTGCTAATAGTTTTTGCTGAAAAGAGCTACTGAACATTTGAAGATGCCTTACACCAAGTCAGATCATTGGTCCATATAGCTCACTACTGGTTACTCTGACAAGGCTGCAGCTTCCCAGGGTCTTTCCAAAAACTTGCTATCCAAGACCCTTTAACTGGAGAGTCTGAACCAGATATCTTGTTTGCAAAGCTAGTGTTCATCTGCTGCATACTTTGCATGCTATCTGTATTTCTTTTTCATCAGTGGGGAATATGGGATTTCTTTTTGAAGGATCAAGGGAATAACCTCCATAGCTTTAGGTTGTGGGTTCTCTCAAACAAATCCAGAAAAGCTAGAAACTAAGTGTCCTTTCCATCCAGGGGCACTCTCCAATAATTATGAATAACCTTGCCTAATGATTAATCCAGACTTCAGCTAGAAAACGTCACCCACAAGCCAGGCCAAGCAGCACCTCTAAATGCAAATGGGGGTGTCCCTGCAGCTGCAAAGCCATCCAGACACATGCAGCATGAGCTAAAGGGTCGTGGCAGAAATTGTTAGGCAGAGTTGTATATTTGGAGAGGTTAAACTCCCCTGTGTGTTATGATTCAGCTGAAAGCATTTCATTCCTCTTGGACACAAGTTCACATTCCTCTCGCACAGTATCTGTAAAAGGCACCATTTATAAACCCTGCCTTCATAACACTCTCAGGCTAGTAAAATAAAATGAAAAATATAGTCTCAAATAGTTGGCCCCTCTGCTCATGATCCTAAGTTGGTTCCAAATTCAAAACTGGCTCAAGCTAGCAGATTTCTTGAACCTTTGACCTCGGATTCCCTTGCAAAAGGCCAAGATGAACACGCTGTACTTTAAATGACTGCACATTTCACAGCAAGAATGGCCACAGCCTGCACAGCTAGATCCAGGGTGTATTTTATGGACATTACTGAGAACAGTACCTTGATAAATGATCTTGTTACTGTCCTGTTGCTTATGTTTATTGCACGAATGACACGCCAGTACCTCGGCTTGCCAGCTGGTGCTACACGTTTGCTCCTACCCCACCTGTAAAGTACATAAGCACTTTGCAAGAGCACGGGGACTAGGCAAAGAATCCGGCAAGGGCCAACGCTCAGGAAATAAAGCAAGGTGGCCCCAAACCTTATACTGCTGCAAGCTTTTCCCCAACTGTGTTCTGTACCACACTTGAGGGAAGTGACAGCGGACATCAGAACTTTGCCCAGGGCCAGCACAAGGTTTTTGGGCACCCTAAGTGAGCTATGACTTTGGTGCCCCCATCTGAAAGTGAGAAGTCTAAAATAAATGTTTTACTTACTGAGCATTCAAAATGAACGTGAAAATAAAAACAGACAGGTTGTTCAAAAGCCCTCCATGTTCCATGATGGCAGCTAGAGAAGACTAGAATCAACAGATACGGAGATTCTAGAAGCCACTTAATGCTAAACCTACCTTCAAGCCAGTAGAGGTTAATTATCTAGGTTTGCTTAGTGGCCGGCCCGGCCCTGGCTTTGCTCTCACTTGCCCTCTTTTTCACCTCCATTCCCATTCACACCCACTCCAAAGCTCCTTCAAGTTTACAAGCAGAAAAGTGCTTTCCTCCAGGGCTTGAGGAAAACCATATACCTTCTGTTTTCATATTGTGAGATTTCTCTGTCTGTCTCTCTCTCTGCCTGTACAACCACATTCTTTGGCCTATCTCAGATTTATGACATACTTTACGAGCAAATAATATTCTAATATAAATGTCTGTTCTCAGACAGACATAAGGCAAAAAGACAGGCCCAAAAATGATGACCCAAAATTCCTTTACAAGGAAGGAAAGCAACTGCAGCAGCCATGGAGCTTTGATCCCTTGCAATGAATTGATAAGTATTATATGTTTAATGGTCAAGAAATTGAAAATAAAATTATATCCCAGGAAACGCTAAGTTATTTTCTATGATGTGCTATTTAGGCTAACCAGGAGGGAGGGGAACAGCAAAATTATACCTTGTTCAAGGCGGCAAAATGCCACTTTGAGTTAGGAGGAAAGGTGTGGTATAAGTATTTTAAGTAAGTAAATAAATAAAACTGGCTACATAAGAAGGAAGAAGATTGCTGCTCTCCATTCCCTACCAATATAAAGAAACAGCGCTGATCCACAACTGGGTTCATCCACCGTGGTTCAAGAAACACCTGGCAAAGAAATGATATTCCAGTGCCTGGCTCAATGTGCCACTAAGAGTTAAAATGGGGCCTGCAACACAAAGCATTGGAAATTGACCCAAAGGGGAGTGCAGCACCAGTCCCTATACTCCAAGTAGTAGGAGCAGGATTGGGGGGGGGGGCAGGATGCTATTCTGGGTCAGCCACTCCTTTAAAGCTTCACCTGCTAATGAGACAGACAGCTACTATGTCACATAAGAATATCAACAGCCCACACCGAATTAACACTCTTCACTCTGATTCTTAATAAAATCCTCTGTCAGAGATGGGTTTTTTAAAAAAAATAAATCAAGTCCAGAACCAAAACATTTGCTAAAAATTGGCCCGCATAACTCAAACCTAAGAAGCAAACTCCTGCAAACCAATACAAATTCTAAAATGGGAAACCAGATTTAAACTGGTCTTTTTCTTGGGAGAGTTACAGTTAATCCACTCTATTAGGTTTTGCTTAAAGAATAATGCTGCATGTTTGCTTTAGAAAATCAGTACAGATGTAGACATTAGCTATCTGCCACATGTAAGCCAAAATAACAATGAAGTGCTATGGAGAGTTGTTCTTTAAAGACTAGTAAAAGAAGACAGGCACCTCCTCCGTAGCTATAAATGTCAAGCAGCTCACAGACAGAAGAGCAGAGATCAGGCAGCCAGACTCATCCAAAAGCTGGTCAGAAGCCAAGACTGACTTAAGATGATTTCTTCAGAATTGACAAAGCTATTTCAGTTGAAATGCAGACTTTAAAAAACCCCTAAAACTAAAACTAATTTTTGATTCTGAGGATAGATCTTGTTTCTGTGAATCTGAGTGTTGGAAGGCCATTCCTATAACTGCTTGGTACAAAGTAAAAATGAGCAAAGCTACCTTACATGCTATGTTCCAAGGCTGAATGAAAGTACCTGTCTAACAAACACCAATTTATAAACACAAATAAACCTCAAAAAGAGAAATGTATTCTGAAGGGCCACCGGCTTTTGATACCCATAATATGGTATTAGACACATTCATGAAGACTAGAATGATCAGCAAGACAGGTAAAAAGAGTAATGCTTGGCTTACTGAATACAATCTTTAACACCCAGACCCTGTAGCGTAACAGTAAATTAGATATCCTCCAATTCCTATTCCAGGAAATGTATGAAGTAAACAGCTGGGCATAGCTTTCATATCTGTTATTTTCCTGGGGAAACTTACTGTCTGTGACCCAGAATGTTGTGATGTATAATATGGCACAACCCATTGGCTGCCAGTGGAGTACCGGATCAGGTTCAAGGTTTTGGTATTAACCTACAAAGCCCTATGTGGACTGGGACCAGCGTATCTGCAAGACCACCTCTTCCCATATGTGCCCCAGAGGATGCTCTGATTGGGAGAGAAACATCTATTGTTGGTTCCTGGCCCCAAAGAGGCCCGCCTGACCTCAACCAGAGCCAGGGCTTTCTCGATCCTGGCTCCTGCCTGGTGGAACTCTCTGTCCACCAAGACCAGGGCTCGGCAGGATGTGTTATTGTTTCGTCGCGCCTGTAAGACAGAGATGTTCCACCAGCCATATGGTTGAGGTTAGGCTTGGCCTCCACCAGCCGAAAAAATGGAGAATAGAATCTGAATCCCTCCCTACTAGGGTTGTCCACAACCTTATCTTGTCGAGCTGTGTCTGCTCCTATTGATTACTGCCATCTGAATGTATATTTTTGTGTGAAGTTTTTTAATAATCTATTTATGGTTTTAATTGTATAAATTAATTTTAATGTGTTTTTAAAATGTTGTAATCTGCCCTGAGCCCTTCGTGAGGAGGGCGGAATAGAAATCCAAATTAAATAAATAAATAAAAAATTCTCCTGAAGAGATTATTCAAGGATTCTTTCAACATCAGCAAATACGTGACATATGAACATAGCAATAATCTGATCCAAATAATTTTCACTGGACACAATACTAAATACTGCAAAGTTCTGATGCAGTTTTTAAAAATATGTTGTCCCCCCCCCCCCCGCCAGATTTGATCCTTGTTCTTCTACTCCGGCATGTGGTTCATTGGGCTTTGCTTTCATGCTGTGATGGCTCATAGTTCCTAGCTTCTAACATGACCTCTGGACCATTCTCTTGATTTTTATCCAGCCTTGCATATCCCAGATTGACCTTAGCACAAACCACTATTTTCCTTAAATACTAATCCCAAGGTTGTGCCTGTGTCCAAATCCTGCTGCTCTGCATTAATGCAAAGACTGTAAAATTCCAGCTCCCCAACTAAGTGCTGGGAAAGAAAAATCCAGATGTGTTGTGTGTATCAACTGCTACAGTTTTAAACAGGTTATTCAACACAGGTCCAGCACATACCACATGTGAAATGGCCCTAAAAACAGCCAAATTGGAAATCCACTGTGAAGTCTCAACACAGGTTCTCTTATTAGGAATTACTCAGCTGTTTGCCTGGACATCAGACCATTTGAATGTCATAATCTACCTCTGTAAAAAGCTAAATTTGTAGTAAAAGCTAACAGTAGCGTACAAACTTATGCACACATGATGGTGGGAACACCACTGTTGACACACTGGGGTCCAGGGTAGGGTTGCCAACTGTGGCTTGGGAAATTCCTGGAGTTTTGGAGGTGGTGATTGGGGAAGGAAAGGATGTCAGCAGGGATGTGATATCATTCTTAGGCTTCCATTTCTCTTGATGGTATACGACGTAATCTGCCTCCAAATCAGCCATTTCCTCTAGGGGAACTGATCCCCTGTAGTTGGGGATCAGTTGTGATCCCTGAAGAACTCTAGGCCTCTACCTGGAGGTTGGCAACTCTAGTCATGGGTAGGAAGACAGAACGTCTCCCTTTAGCTGAAGGAAGCTACTCAGATGGGCCCTACAGGAGTCAATGTGAACAGCAACAGGCTCCTTGTAGTCTATCAGCAACAGATCAGTCAGACTTGCTGGGTGTGGGGGAAGGATAGTAAAAGCTCCCTCCATGCTGTCCACGGCACGCCTAGCAGAGCCAGCTCTGTACTGTCAGGCATATCCAAGTTCCTGTCACAGCTATCCAAGATCCCTAACACGAGCTCTCTCTCTATCCAGTATAACTGAATAAACTAGTATGTCCAGTCTTTGGAAAATGTGAACTCAATATTCTATTTGCCCTTGAAAAAGCTTGCACGCAGGCGCAAGTGAAACAAACCAGAGCTAGCAGTTTGTCGGGCAAACTTTGCATTTCCCCGCAGAAAGAGAGGGCTGGAAGAGGCAATCTAGAGCCACAAGCTCTGCTCAATTAATCCAGCAACCCTCAAGAAAGGCAATTACTGGCGAGTGCAATAAGAAACGTGTATTGGAATTGATTGAAATTGACAAGAACGATACTGAAGAGGATTGTATTTCGTAAGGACTACACTTTGAATGGACTACCAGACTTGGTGAAAAGCGATAGAACTCATGTGTTTACGGTTGTGTAAACTGATTGATTGCAATGGTGGGAAGTGATATAATTCATGAAGTTGACGGCTGTGTAAATTGATTGTATTTACGACTGTGTAAATTGATTGTTAGAAATGGTTTTGTGATATTGCATTCATTAACTTGTTTATGTAGAATGAAATAAGAGCACAGAGCACTTTATATATTAAATAGTTTATTAAGTACAAAAAGCCATACTAGTTTATTCAGTTATACTGGATATAGAGAGAGTTCGTGTTAGGGACCTTGATAACAGTCGCTCTAAGCCTCTTTGTTTTGTTAAACAGCTATCCAAGAAACAACTGGTGACGGCAATGTGTCTTCCTGCTCCCTGGTCACATCAGACCTGCCGCTGAGTACTTACACAGGAAATCATTATTTATTTATGTATTTAATTAAGTTTTATGCGGCTTCTCTTCAGTTAAGATCTCGAATGCCCAAACACTTTTTAAACATTACATTTATAATGCTAAGAAATACTGGTATCATTCTCCCTTTTCGTCTGTTTCTTTCAGCACCCTTAAGGGCTTACATTTTCAGACTTAAATTATGATTGCGGTTTTATTTCTTTATTTAATAGTATTTTGCCTTCCTGTGAGTTTAGGTCCTAAATGAAAGTATGATAGCAGAGACAGATTTCTCTCTCTCTCTCCCACAATGGAGAAAGTCACTGTGATAAAGATTTGAAACTACTGCTAGAAATTTCTTTTTTGGCTATGGAAGGTGACAAGATTATCCTCCGTCTCTGTATCTGGCCATGGGATCAAACTCCACCCCCAACCCCAACCCCCCGCTTGACAGGAGGAAGTGGTACAAATCGTCACACACGCTTGCTCCTGTCTGTTCTGAACTTTGTCTAGCCATGAAGCAGTGATAGGGAAACAAAGTAGAACAAGTGGTAGGGTGAAGTCTACTCTGGGCTGTAGAACAGACTCTGAATTGAGGCCTGCCAGCTGCTAACAGACAGGGATAGACTATATTTGTTGAACTGTTCTATTCCGTTCTGTTCAACATTCTGTTCAAGAGAGAATGTGGTTAAACAGAACAGAGCAAGGCCTGTAAGCATCTTCTGTACTCAGAGGAAGGGATTCTAAAGGGTTTGAAGTACATTAGCAGGTCCTGTTTAGAATTCCATCCGGTGCTCACACAACAGAAATTGTGTAAAGAGCCACTCAAAAGATCACCAGACCACCCCCAAACAATGATTGCAGATCAGAAACAAAAAGAAAGAGGAAAAAATAGGAAGAACTAGTTAGTTCTGACCAAAAAGCTCACCTGCAGCAGTTCTGAGACAACAGGCAGGACTTCTGGGTTACAGACATCTATGGAATCATCTCGGTAAGTTTTCTTTTTGTAACAGATGTTACCCAAGTGCAGGATTGCCGATAAAAGGGAAAAAATCCTAAACACATAAATGCACACATTTCTTACTGTTTTCTCTGTAACATGAAATGCAAAAAATTGAGAGCACTAATGTGAGCACTAATTCATTACTGTGCTCTGCATCTTCACATCACCTACAAATGTTATTAGCAACACGTATAACAGCAGTTAAGCAAGTGATGCATTCAAGGCTCATCATGGAAGAGGCCAGCTTTTCCGGTTTTAGATATGATGCTAAGATTGAGGATTGTCAAGACTCAGATGATGGGAAAACTCAAACAGGTTCCAACCACATCCAATACATTTTGAATTTTGTCAGGCATGCTTGATCTTTAGCAGCATCTCGACTTGGTAAGGTGCAATTAGCCATTCAGTATACCGGCTAATTATATCTCTGTTTCACTTGTTGAAGATTATATTTGTATGAGCAATCGAAAACTATACAAATTTGCCTGGCCCACCCCACCAATCCCAGAGATGCTAATCAGACTTCAACACACTGAAAACCAAAAATATTGTCATACATTCACAATCTAGCCGGAGCCATTTCACAGCAGCTAAAAAAATTGACAAACACTCTTACGATGTTCAGTGTCACAAATGCAGCTTAATCCACCCTGTAAAAGGCTTCACAGACTCAGATGAAACAGGATGAAACAGGGAGATCCAACTATCCTCTAAGGAGCCCTTCCTCCCACCCAAGGAGCCTTCCTCCCACTTAATTAGCTTTTCCTCCAATTGAAGAGTGACTTAAGTGGGAGGAAGTTTCCTTAGGTAGGAGGAAGGCTCAGTGGAGCGGTAGGATTAGTTATGTCAGTTGCTTGTTTCTGGATGGTAATCTTTCACTGACTGGACCCTCCTACCTGCCCTTACCTTCAGCCCAGCAGGAAAACAGTGGAGGGCAGAAATGACATCACGCAATGTGTCAACATCACCTCTGGATGAAAACCATAGCATTTCCTGAGAGTCGGCTGATGTGCTGACATCGCATCTGGGTTTTCACTTGGACATGATGCGGATGCATTGAGCAACATCATGTCCGCCCCTTCCTCTGCCCCCTAAGATCCTGGGTGTGCCAGGCATCCCTAAATACGATCCACCCCAGTGAGTTTCAAAGCCAGTCACAAACACAGTGATCCACTTACTGTCTGCGAGTCTTGGGAAGAAAGCCCACCATTTCCATAGCTAGCTGCAAACGCTCAAAGTCATGCTTCAAGTCCTCTCCTTCAACGGAGAAGCAATCCTATTAACGTCAAATACAAGGAGTGGATATTAGAAAAGATGAAGACTGCCAGGCTGGGGTAACCTTACGTACAACACTGCTAATCTGAGGCTGTCCAGTAAAACCCTGAGTAGTGGACACTGAAATGGCAGCAGAATCCTCAACCCCCATCTGTACCTCCTCCCTCACACTAGACTTCAAAATGCACAGCAGAGAAATAAGCAAGAACAGCACAATGGGAATAGTGGATAGTTCAGAGTGCCACAGCAGCGAAAAGGCAAACTCTGTATTGGGGATAATTAAGAAACGGTCTGAAAATAAAACAGCCCAAATTATAATGCCCATGTATAGATCCACGGTGTGACCTCATTTAGAATACCGTGTGCAGCTCTGGTCACCATAGAGCTGGAAAAAGTACAGAAGAGGACAAGCAAGGTGATTAAAGGGTTGGAGCACCTTTCCTATGAGGAAAAGATGAGTCTGGGACTTTTCAGTTTAGAAAAGAGACATCTAAGGGGGAACATGATAGAGGTTCATAAAATTATGCAGGGGCAGAAAGAGTGGACAGAGAGAAAATGATAATGTATCTGTGAGGAACAGACCAGCGACACAAATAGTGCTAAGAAAAAAAAACTCAAGTACATCCAATCTTTGAGTATACTAAAAATTCAATCAAGCTTGCAAGACTTTTTAAAAAAAGTTATATTCAACTGCTCAAGACAGGCATCTTTCCCTCATCACTTTTCTTGACAGGATCGGACTGTGTCAGCCAGAAAGTGAATTCCACAGATACAAATTTATGCTTTGATATTAAACGTTCAAGATTCTTTTTCCTACAGAACTGAATCATGTGGTACTTGGAGTTTGGAAGGTGAAAAAACTTCAAAGCAATGAGATTTAAAGTAAAGAAATCAAGTAAAATATAATGACTACCATCCCATTTGAGAACATTTTCTTACAACCAAATATAACCCCCTCCTAGATAAATTACTTGGTCTAGATCATATTAATGGGGAAATAGTAAATCAAAGTTAGAATTGTTAACATGCGATTAGAATCATCATGCCTTCTAAAAGGGTAAAAATAGAACGGTCCGAAGACTAGCCAAAGCTGATTTTTAAATTCGAGCCTAACCACCTGACTTCCCCCAAGAAGGAAAATATTTTCCCTTTTATGGCCATTTAAACCAATTTGATCAACTACTTCCTTTCAGGTGACTCTGTTGCTGACTCTTTAGCTGAACTAGTTGCATTGAAATTAAAAGTCCAAGGGAAAATCCCCAGTTATAGTGGTATTGTTCATAAAAGCTGGTAAGGTTATTTGAGCACTGAATGGATTGAAAATTACCCTCCACAATGCTATCTTTTTAAAAAGAATCTGCTGTATCAGATATTGCCTTGAGTAGTTAATTTGGGTAAAAAATGTTTTTGCTCATCTTCTCAAAAACAGAACTGAGGAATGTGACTTCATGAGAGAAAATGTCACATTATTTCAACATGTACATATCACATACGTGGAATGCTTTAAAAAAAAATGCAACGCCCTATATCCATAATAGTCACCTGATTTCCACTTAACATGATCAAGGGCTAACTGTATTCAAAATTAAAAGAGATGTAAAAATGTACATCCCCAAACATAATCCAAACAAAATTCATTTTGTCTGCCTCTTAATCAAAGCAGGCTGGTTTTGCATTTGTGCTAAACCTTGGGCCAAAGTTTGTTAAGTGCCTGTCACCAGCAACTGAGAATGGATGGATGGACTTGTACTGACCGGCTCAGAATCATAGTAACAGTCATCCCAGCTCTGTTTGGGGGGTTTCTTTGTCATCTGAAAGTAAGGCAGATTGGGTGAGTAGTATCCCAAAGTCCCACACCACCCTTTCTTCCCACTTTTACAAACAGGAAGAGAATGCAAATGATCTTACGTTGATGTGAAGACAACATTGATGCATTTAAAAAACACATTAAGCACTAAGTGTTGACGGCTAAGCCCCTCTTCACCTAATGAGAGATGATATAAGAATGCATATCTTAAGCTACTTCATCGGTTTTTCAAGGGAAGCCTTTCCAAAACCAGTTATCTACTTATAATTAAACTTAGAAGCCTATTGTAGCAAAGTGCGCTTAAATTCCATGATATCTAGTCTAACAGTGAATTCTATCCCAAATCAGAGAGCAGCATAATGCCACTGAAAAGCCAACTTGAAAGCAAAAGGAATATAGGTTACAATGCTTTCACATTTCTGCATTGCTTAGGTTCCAAACAATCCTGTGAGGCAGATTTCCTCCCTAACTTTACAGATACTGAACTGGAGATGGCAGATAGGCAACCAAGAGTGAAATCCTAAACAGAGCTCCTTAGACTGGAGTAACTCTGCTTAGGATTTCGCTGTAAGTCAAGATCTAAGTTCAATATTCCACCTCATTAGCCACCAGTATCTCTAACTCATCTTGTTGTATTGGGAACAATACGCAGTATTTAATAGTTCTGGAAAAGACAAGCAAAGCTTCAGGCTTCTGCCTTGTTCAGCTGTTGTTTTTAACCATTCTCAAATGCTGAACATCCTTCAATACATCATGCTTTACCACTGCAATTCTAAGAAAAGTTACTCCAGTCTGATCCAATGGGCTTAGATTGAAGGAACTCTGTTTAGGATTGCACTGTAAATCTGTAAGGGAATTTGGGGGTGCAATGTTGTTTTCTTTAAGTGGCTCTTTGTGGTCTAAACTTACTAAAGAACTTGTGAATTAAAGTATTTTTCCATGTGCTTATCATCCCTCATTCCATCCTGTATTTTGGTTGAAATAACACGAAGGCCTTGCTGTGTAGAGTCAGTTTGCACTCTGAGAAAAATGAAGGCTACATGTTTCCTTCCTGCCCTGTTCTCAGCCTTGGGGATGCTTTTCCTTAGCAACGTCAAGATAACCACAGTGTCTTTCTGACAGTTTGTTACATGACCTGAAATGAAACATAATCTTGACCTCTCAATCTATCATGTTCCAAACATCATGAGACATTTACTTGATTGTTTATATATTCTCGTAATAATCCTTTGTGCTGTAAGCAATTGTTGTTTACTTGCATCATACCTGTGTGATGGTATAAATGTAGGTGCAGCCTGGTTGTTGGCATGCACTCTGCTGCAATAGTGTTTGCATCAGGCTTATCTGAGGACTTCTCATAATAAACCTTTTCTGCTTCTAAGATCACCGTCTGAAGCCTTAATTTATTATTCAGACAAGGAGAGAAGGGGGACCTTGTAATTGGCAAACAGAGGTAATAAAAGTTCCTCACAACAAAATCGAACTAGAATTTAAAGCAATCTGATTTTGTAAATAGTTGATAATGCTAATTATCATTTATATATAAGTTATTGTTTCCTATTGCATCTCTCCCAAGAAATGTCCAGTGGTCATTTCTATACCTTCTGTAATATAGGTTTTAAACAATGATGACAGCCAAATTTGAAAGGCTGGTTCCTCACCCGACCCCAAAATCAAACAACTGCTCTGAAAGAAAACTTGGGCATCCACAGAAAGGGGGTATAATTCAATAGCTGCAGTAGAATTTGAACTCTACAGTGCTTCAGAATAGTTCAGCAGACGTTATAAACTGTCATACCACAACAATGGACATTAGACACTAACATTACCTATATTCACCTGCAAATCCTATGTCTGATTTTTCCACTCTGTGTTAGGGCCACTGACTTGCCACCCTAGTTTGCTGATATGAACTGAAGTTTTCGATTTCTAAAATTCACGTTTGCATTTATTAAGCAACAGTGAACACAGGAAGATATACTTGCTATCTTCAGTCAGAGCAATAGCACTCTTTCCTTGTGACGTATTTCTGAACTTTGAAAAGAAGCCTTCAGCGGGGATCCTCCATGTGCTCATCCACTGATGCAACTCACTGTGTAGTTTCCCAGATAGGCAATGGGTTTAGGATTCAGTATGGAATAATTGTGGTAGGCAATTTCACTTGAGAACAAAGAGGACACAGCCACCACAATTATTCCTTCCACCTGTTCTATTGCATCAGGAACTCTTGCACCCTCAAGGGATCAAATTATATAAATGTTGCAAAGTATCTAGTTGAGCTGTAAGATCTTCATAACAGGTTTGCAATTGTCTGCATATAACTGGGATTAATGGAATCTTAAGTTTTAGTTAGCCTTATGTGTAAGGTACAAAGATATCATGCTGTCAGTTAGAAGAATTATAAAACCATGCAAGATGTTATTAACTGATATATCTATTCTTGAGCAGGAATACTGGCAGAAGCCTAATTTTCCAGAAGAGAGATATTAGCTGTTAATGTTTACTTGACTGGGAAATGAAAGTTAACATTCTTAGAAAAAAAGCAACCCCAAAACTGCATTCTTTCTTTCCTGCTGCCCACTTAAGCAGAGAACCATCGAACACACTACCTTTCTTAGATACATTAATATCACCTGTCATGAAACTGAAATGTGATTAGTATCACATCCTGTCATGAAACTGATCAGCAGATAGCAGACAGTAGTTTACAAAGTACCACCAGGGATGAACAGCGGAGTGCTCCAGGGACGAGCATATAAGCACTCTAAAAAGCTGCTCATACATCCCCCACCTGATTGAGATAATGATATTCATCAGGCTGCTTAAGGTGAAAAGCTGATCTCTCTTCTTCACTTGCTCCGGCCAGAAGGTAATAAAAAACATGGTAGTTCCTGGAAACAAACAAACAAAGAAGGGTGACAACAGGTAACACTACTACTAAAGAACACAAAACATAATCCCAATGAGCAAAGGCAAAGCTTTGATGCTGCTTACAGAAACAACCCCATATAACAAAGTAGTTCACTCAATGGGATTGATGCTTATATGCATCGATTTCCATATTTTGCCCAATTTGGATTCCACAAGCCACATGTCTGCCTCCATACCAGGACTGGAAACATGGTTTAGCTATGATGTTGTAATCAGGCCACTGTCTCTGGTTAAATCTTTGTTTGGCTTCCTAAGCCTCTGAAACTACATATTCAAGACAAATGTTAAAAAAGACCTAATAAAGAGAGAGAGTTTTCCAAGTGCCTTATCATAGATTATATCTTGGAGTGAAACAAAGATTTAAAACTTGAGAGCAATCTTTCAACAGAAACCTAGTTTCTCTTTCAACTTGGCAGTTGTCCAGAATAATGAAGATCCACCTAGCTCAGTGAAATACATTAGCCTTTAATGAAGAGCATATGATGGACTAATACTAAACATGACAGAAAAACGTATGGAACTGAATCCACTTGAAGACAAGTCGTTCCTTTGACCAACAAATGTTCAAATCCTTGTAGTCTCTCAGACTTGTAAACAGCCATTTGCCCACTCACCTTTAAGAGTTATCTCCAGACAACCAAGCAGGGAACCTTCTCTAAATTGTAGGCATCAATCCTCCCTTTTCTCCCTATCCGTTCTTTTCTTCCCCACCCTACTCAAGCTATCAGTATGTCAAAAACAAGTGTGGATGAACAGCCTAGCAGACTTTTGTGGCTAGTAACTTTTGTGGACTTATTAGCAAGACCAAGGTATCGGGATGAAGGAAACTAACTGCTTATTTTTACCCCAGGAACACGAAGTCTAAATATGCTATTCCTGTACTGCATTCCTTTGTCACTCAAGTGGAAGATGTGCACCCAGGGTGCAAAGCAGTAAAATCGGAACTACCTGGAGCATGAGTAAAGCAGAAGTTGCTGTGTTTATAAATAGATGACTTCTAATGATACTGTAATTAGGGAATTGTGGACAAACATCATGTGGTCTTAACAAAGAAGTCATTGCAACAGGAGCTGTAGTTGCATTTTCAACTTGAACCTTGTGTCTAGGGCATCCTTAGAGTTTGGGTGTGTATTGTTTTCCCGGCTCTCTTACACATTTAACAGTTCATAGGATTGATCCATTCACACATCAGGGCAGGGGAACTCAATTGATTAAGCTGTCTTCCTCAGCCAAGATTCCCGATTCTGAGGCTGACTGATGGAATTCTAGGACTTCCTTGTGCCAAAATGACTTTGTTCCCTGAAGTGAAACATTTGGGTGAGCTGCTAAATATCAAGAGAGGCAAGAATATAAATGTACAAACCAGCTCAGACTTAGGGCAGGAGCTTCTGTCAGTAATAATGGCAAGTGGTTATCTAACCTCATCTGTTTTCAAAAAACAAAATACCTGCACACACAGCATATAAATACCACGCATTAACATTTTAAATTATTATTTTGGTTTGTCTTTATTTCCCCAAATAATTTATGCTTATTACTTCATCCATTACTCACCTCTCATTATGTTCCTGATAGACTAGCCTAGATTTTTCCAGTAGATACTTTTCAACATAAGCTCTACAGGAAAAAGAAAAAAAGAGATTAGCTTAGTATTGTGTGAAAAGAACGAATTTATTTTACAAAATCCTTGACGTGTACAGCTCTGTGATAGGGGGAACCCTGGTGTACACACATGGATCTATGCATGCAAGGGGATAGATTCAGAGGGCACCTGCATTGTCATCCACATTTAATCAGGCTAAACCAGCCTGATATTGTCCAATTACCTTAAGGTTACAACCTGATACAAAATCCTGAATACAGATGTCAAAACATTCAGCTTCCTGAGTGGCGACTGGTAGACAAATTTAGAAAGAAATCCAAATATTACATTACTATTTTGTTAGTTTGTTTAAAGTCTGCCTTTCTCACTGGGATTCAAGGCGGATTACACAGAATAAGGCAGTACAATCAACAGGATGGGACATCCAATAAACAATACAATCGGATTTGGATTGCAGAAATCTTGAACCAGCCAGAAATCTGACAACAGACCTGAAGCAAAGCATAAATCTTAACATGATGCATTAAACAATGCAAAAATTACACATAGGATCCTACTTACAGCAACAGGAATTACAAACTACACACAAACCTTTACCTAAGTAGATTTCTCATCCATTCTGTATGGCACAACCCTATTACCTGTGTGGAAAAGTCATCTTGAATAATTTAATTTTGTATATTTTGTGGAAAGCCAGGAGAGTGGGACTCTTCCTGTCCTCATCAAACAGGCCATTCCATAAGATGGGGCGACAACAGAGAAAGCATTTGTATGGGCAGTTGTTGAATCTGCCCATCTGCAGGTTGGAACCTGCAGAAGACCCTACTCCAATGAGCAAAGATGTTGTGGAGGAGCACAAGGGGAGAGGCAGTCCCAATTCCTCCTTATACTAAACCACCTGAGAACTGGGTCTCAATTTTGCATCTTAAAACCCTCCCAGCAGTCAGGAATCTTAGTTCATTTCCCTAGCAGCATATAACCTGCCATTCTCATCAAGTCCCCCTTTAGCAAAGGCACTGACAAGCACCAAGGCAAGGCAATAAAAGGCAGTGATGTCATGCCTTGCAGCAATGGGTTCAGTGTGTTAATTGTGTCTTGCGCTAAAAGCCCCTATGTGAGAAGGTGAAATGTCTTTATTCGCTTTTTCTACATGCCTTAGAGATTTCTAAACCCCTTCAGTGATCTTGTTTTTCGATTAAGGCAGCCCAAATTCATTGGATTTCCTTGGAAAAAAGACAGCCCAACCCCTTGGCCTTTTAAAATCTCTTTTTATGCTCAAAAAGAGAAAGATGAGCAGGAAAGGGAACAAAACTCAAGATATGGCAGAACTGGCAACTTTTGAATACAATTCCCACTATAGTTTCTGAAAGTGAAAACCATTTTTGACACAGGCTTTCAGTTGTTACATTGCTCCCTGAGATTCCAGCTGGAGTGAAATGTTCAGGCTTTTATGCTCCCTTCCCTACCTCCTCCATCCCCAAATATGGGAATAAGATAGTGAATGCACTGGGAGAACTCACACTTATTTCAATGCAAATAAACAGGCTCTGTGAATTTGTCAGACAGATCCCACCAAACATACCATTATTCTGATGCCTCCTTGGTATTTTAACTGGGAAATAAAAGAGACTTTAAATAATCAATGAGAGGTTCAGCACTGAGCATCTTCCGTTTCATCTAGGCCACAAGAAAAAAATATCCATATGGCACATCTATTATTAGAGGGGTCTTTTAGCATTTAATAGCAATTATAAACTTGGCAGATACACAAGTTGCAGACTATGGAATATTAGCCACGAAGCACCTTGCTTTCTGCCAATTTAGCAGCCCAAATATAAAGCTCTTTTTCTACAGCATTAAAGAAGGGAAAGAAATCCCACCCCTCCTCAAAAGGATTGGTTCTGCTCTGCCTTGTCTAGTTGCTTGCCAGCTACAACAAGACTCAAATAGATTCTGTGTCAAAGGAACAAACGCCTGATGCCCCCTCCATCCTTGGGAGTCACTATTATGGCAGTACAGTTACTCAAGGTAACCTTAAACAAATATCTTCTCCACACATGCTAATGCATTCTCAGCTAAATTATTTAGGGCCCTGAACATTTCAATGTTGACAGCCCTAGATGTAACAACAAACAAGCACTGGTGCATAGGACTCTCCTGAACACAGGGTGTACCCATCAACAGTAGGATATTTACATCCTGTCGGACTTCAAGACTCCTTCCTTCTCGGTTATATAAGGAACACAACATGGACTGGCAGCATGCACCGTCAACACTGAGAGCTACTTGCTTATCAAACGATTATGCTAATGTACAAGAAATGACTGACAATGAAAAACAGCACCCAACTTTTTAAGAAATCAAAAACAGGGAAGAACGGAAGCAATGAACAAGGCTGCCTCTCCTTTTATAGCTTTCCTTAAGATGGTGGAGCTTTTAACTAGATAATAAAATACAACCAGAAGATTCCTGGTGGCTTCAACTGTTGCACATCCATCAGACTAGATAAAGCCACTCAATAAACTAGGAAGAGCTGCAGCCTTCCTGGTTAATGATGTAGGAAGAAGCGAAGCCTCCCAGCTTTCATGGGCGGAATGCTTTCAGGCTCTCAAAGAGATCAGGCAGCTGTGTGTGTAGTACAAGGGAATCCTGCAAAGTAGCAGCTACCATGTGGAACAGATTTCCAACTCTCAGACCAAAATGACAAGAAATCTGGGTGGAAATAACACAGAACAATTTGGGCTGAAAGCAAACCACTAGCTCTGGTAACCTGTCTCCAGCTTTTATAAAATTCTAGCAAATTCAGAAAAGCATTTGCCCTAGATTCAAGCAGCAGCAAATGTTATGTGCCCTCCAAACCTGAGCAAAAGCCAAATAAAAGCTAGCAATAGATTCCTCCTGACTTCAAAATAGACTTTGCTCAACAGTTTCTTATATCATTCAATAAAAAGATCAGCTCTCAGTACTTTATCTCCCTGCTGTTTAAACAAAAAGGACAAAAAACTGCTATGAAGAAAAGAAAGCCTCCTTAACCAGAGATACTGTAGACAGTCGAAGGTTTGCACCCACAGCTTTCTCAGACAAGCATCTAGGTTCAAGATTTACATGGGATGTATCGCATTCCCATCAGATTGTGTGCACCTGCCAACACAGGCCCTAAGTAGTGGCTCCACGGCACTTACCCACGCACAGTGCCCGTCTCTTGGTAATTCACTTGAATAAACTTGCCAAAGCGACTGGAGTTGTTGTTGTGTGCTGTCTTTGCGTTCCCAAATGCCTGTTGAAATAAGAGGTGATGTAAGCGTACAGGTACTTAGAAGTGGCTCCAGGATATACATTTCCTAGACTCACTTTTGAATTATGGGTTTTAGTAACTGAATGCAGGAGGAGAAGCAAGGGATAAAGACTCAGCAGAAATACTTCAAGAAATAGTCATGTTTAGCTTGCAATCTTAGACAGAAATATTAGTTTCCGAGAATAAAAATCACACCTGCCAAAGACAAAATCTTTGCTCAAAAGGAGTGAACTTTTTTCATTCTGTATTCCAGTGAAGTGTAATGTTGCACAGAAATGTCATCTCTGGGGTCTGGTTTTATAATTTCATCAATTATTTAAATTTAATAAATTGGACTTGGGATCCTCCTTCTCTACAATTAAAGATTCTGCATTGTTGATAGAATTTTTTTGATTGCCCTTAAGGACTCCAATCTCAATGCACTTCAAAACTGCATGGAGTAAGACAGCTTGAGGGGGATTTTGCTTTTACAGCAAGCTTTCTCTTTGTGATGACTGGCTGGCTTTAAATTTCTGAAAGATTTAAGCAACATCTGCAAAGTGACAAAGATCACAACTGGATTTATAAGGAGAACCAAACATTTACTGTGAGCAGTACGTTATTTGAAGCACAACACTGCATCATGTCATAGCTCTAGTGAAACAGTACAATTTAGACATAACCAATATTTTTAAAAGCCTAACTACTGCGTGGGGCCTAACACACTAGAAACTGATTTAATTTGCCTGATTCCTGCCCCCACCCCCCACATTAAAATATATCATATCCTGTTTTATTCATTGTGGCTTCTGCCTAATGCTGCCAGCTGTGCAAAATGAGGTACCAAGGACAGCAGCCGGGAGGTGACACGTATAACTATCTTGGTGCTATATGAAGTCAATGGGTTTGCCAACCCATATTTTACACAACCTGTAGTTGTAATGTGGCAACAGATAGCTGTGTTGGTCTGCAGGAGAAGAGAAGATTCGAGTCCAGTAGCATCTTAAAGACTAACAACGTTTCTAGGGTATGAGCTTTCAAGAGTCAAACTCCCTTTGTCAGATAGTGACTGACCCCATATCAACTGCAGTGCACACTGCTGGTCTTGGTTTGGCACAATACAATTAAACAAATGAAAAGCAGAATGCTTGGTTCTAAAGGAGTTCATGCATTTAGCAATGAATAGAAGCCCAACCAACAGCAAAGACAAAACAAAAGAACACCTTTGTGGACAAAGCATAGGACAAAGCCAGAGATCATATATCAGGAGTGACAAAGGAGGTCTATGGGGCTACGGTCAAGGAGAAGGAGATCCCTGAGAGTAAACTCTGTACTTGCTCAAAGGTGCTCCTTTCTTAGGTGTGCAATGACAAACTTAGGTGTGCTGCATGGGAATTTTGTTCTGGTCCTCAAACTCACTTCCACTTGTTGACTGTGGTAAGCAACTAGCTTAAACCTTGCCAGTTTCTCTATGGTCAAGGACTCTATGAAAACAGAAACACACTTTCAAATGGCAAGATTCATACGCTTGTTAAAGGGAAGTTTACTGACCCCTCTCTATTCAGCCAAAGGAAATCTGAAAGCGGATAGCCACTGGAGAAAAATGACAAGCGACAACATGCCTGACCCCAAAAATATTTCCCCTGTGAAAGCTCCAGCAGGCCTGGAATGATAACATAAAAGGGACCCCAGATCACAAACACAGCTGTACAACATTCCCAGTATTAACCCATTCATCCCAAGATCTGGTGAAAGAGCTTCAGATCGGGCACACCGGCTACAATGTCAAACACTACAAACATAAACCAGCTTAACCGAGGCTTACTCAAGCAAAACATTAAATTTTTTAGAAGTAACGTTAACATATTTAAAACAAATTTCAAACATTATATTGTACATAAATGTTATATTATCATCTAAACTTGGACCAAAAAAAATCAGCACTCCAAATGGCTCATTGTCAAAATCTAATATAAGTAACAATTAAAATTCAGTACAAAACAAATCTCCTGGGGAGGGGGATTCTCAGCTGGGTCTGGGTTTAGGTTCTGCAGAGCTTGGCAGCTACCTCCTTTACTTCCAATGAAGTCAGGAAGGCTCCCATATTTTCATCATTCTGTATAACAGGAAAAATAGAATTGCTCAGAGGGCCTTTTTCTAAAGGGAACTGGGCCATAGTTAATGTCTGTGAAATTTCAGGCAGCTCTCACTGCTTTGTTCATTTTATACATTATAATTCTTTCTCTAATAGTTCAGGAAGGCCTCTTTGTAAAGACAACTGGATCACAGTTAACGCCTGTGAAATGTTAGGTAGTTTTCATTGTTTGCTTTGCTGCATACATCATATCATCGTGCCATTTCTCCAATTATGTAATAGAAATATAGAAACATAGAGCTGGAAGGGATCCCAAGGATCATCTAGTCCAACCCCCGGAACAATGTAGGAAATTCAAAGCTACCGACCCCCAACCTCCCCCAATGACCCCCTGCTCTGTGCTCAGAGGAAGAGGGGGAAAGTGCCAGGATCCCTAGCCAATCTGGCCTAGAAGAAAATTCCTTCTGGACCCCAAAGTGGCAAACAGCATTACCCTGGGCACATAAGAAAGGTTCATGAGAGCCTAGCTCACCCCCTCCCTCTCCTGATCTGTATACATTCATATGGAGTCACAGAACCATCACTGCTGTCAGATGGCCATCTAGCCTCTTCTTAAATACCTCCAAAGGAGATCCCACCACCTCACAAGCAAGTCTGTTCCACTAACTGTCAGGAAGTTCTTCCTAACATTTAGCTGAAAACTTTTGTTTTAATTTTAACCCACTATTTCTAGTCTGACCCTTACGGGCAACAGAAAACAATTCCGCTCCATTCTCTATACGACAGCCCTTCAAATACTTGAAGACGGCTATCATATCACCATTCAGGTGCCTCCTCTCCAGGTTTTTTTCCCCTTTCTTTTTTGTAGGCATACTGTTTTATTCTACATAGCATACTGTTAAGTGCTCTAATCTAGTTTTGCAATAAATTTTATTGCATCATTGACTGGATGTATACTGCTCTGATTGCATTGTTTTTAACTGCATGATCCACCTTTGAGTGTTGGTGAAACAGGTGGATGATAAATAAAGTACATAAATAGTCTCAGTGATGACAAAATGGTAGCGTGGGGGGGGGCATTCACAGCTGGAACTGGAACCAGGCAAAAGAGAGGAAGCCCCGGCTGCTGCTCCCCCTCTCCCTCCAATGGAAGATGGTAATGGTAGTAAAAGGGGGGCAGAGATCATAACATACTTTTTGCAGCAGTCATGATATGGTGGCATAAAGGTATCTTAGTTGTGTTAGGACAGGCACATCCTGTTAGCAAGGCAAACCCAAAATAACATTGTTAGTCAGAGCTGAGACAAAAAAGATGAATTTCAAAGGGCTTCAATTTCAAAGAAAACGGTTTAGATGAGAGAGATTTGGAGACTAAAGAGTTACCAGGAACACAGACTTTAAGCACCTTGATACTCAAAAGTCCTGTGCTAGATAGAACCCCTTGCTAG
This sequence comes from Eublepharis macularius, assembly GCF_028583425.1. Lineage (NCBI taxonomy): Eukaryota > Metazoa > Chordata > Lepidosauria > Squamata > Eublepharidae > Eublepharis > Eublepharis macularius. The sequence continues at coordinate 30,467,370 of NC_072807.1, read as the reverse complement.
CAAAGTCAGCACATCATCTCCTTCCTGCCTCCCTCATCCCCACAATATATCTACATACCAAGGAAAAGAAGTTTGGGCTAATGTCTGATGGAGCTTTTGCTTCCAAAGTCAATAGGCCACAGCACAGGTTCTGGAAATCACATGGGTTGGGAGGTTACCTGCTGTTCACAAATACAGTTTGGTTTTAAAATAAGACGGGGGTGGGGAATAAACTTGGATCCAAACTCTCGGGGTGGTTAAGTCTCTGGACTATTTTCCCCATCTTTTGAACTGCTGGTCTAGAGAGAGGCTTTTGAACCTGGAATATATTTATCTATCTATCCATCCAGAAGATTTTTATCCTGCCATTCCAAAATATACCCAAGGCAGCATGTAACTTTAAGTGTTTTCTGGCCTGAATTTCAGGACTCTAGCTGGGTATTCTCTTGTTGCAGCAACTGCTCTGCAAGACTGCTGCCTTGGCGCAAGCCCTACCAATACTCTGAAGAAACAGTAAGCCAGAGCATATACACATTTTTTAAAAAAAATTATTAATGCCGCAATTAGTGCTTCTGACCTGTTTTAATTAATATTTTTATGTGTGTCCCATTAAGTGTTTTATGTTACCCCTTCAGGCTTTTGCTTGCTTTATTCTTTTTGTGTACCACCGTGAGAGCTGGAGAGTAGAAGCAGTGAACATAACTCTTCTAAACATAATATTAAACTAGGTTTCTAAAAAAGAAATAAAACCAAAAATAAATACACTGAAATGTTTGCCTCAGATTTCCTAAGACTTAAAATACCCCTAAGTACACACACTGTTTTAGTGTCCATATATTTCTTAGAGAATTGTTGGATGATTTCACAGCTTACAGTACCAAAGAACAAACCTTGAGTCTAACCCGGAGTAGTTACTACATGTTTATTCGGGTTGGGCTTCCTTCCTAGTTCAATATAGTAAATGGCAGACTAAATTTTGAACATAGCCTCCCTAACCAAAGCTCCCCACTGTTTCCTGAGTTCTAAGGGACCGCTTCTGCTCCCTGTTCCATCTTCCACCTGAACAAAAACTAAAGAGAGCCAGTTTGGTGTAGTGGTTAAGAACGGCAGGACTCTAATCTGGAGAACCAGGATTGATTCCCCACTCCTCCGCTTGAAGCCAGCTGGGTGACCTTGGGTCAGTCACAGCTTCTTGCTGCTCTCCCAGCCCCACCCACCTCACAGGGTGATTGTCGTGAAGACAATAATAACACACTTTGAAAACTACTGAGTGGACATTAAGTCGTCCTGAAGAGCAATATATAAATCAATGTTGTTATTATTTATTATTATTAAAAAACTTTAAGGCCGAAGCAAGCCCAATCTTGTCACATCTCAGAAGCTAAGAAGGATTGGCCTTGGTTAATAATTGGATGGGAGACCTCCAAGGAAGACCAGGCTTGCTATGCAGAGGGAAGCAATGACAAACCACCTCTGAATGTCCCTTTCCTTGAAAACTCCAGCTTGCCATAAGTTGGCTATGACTTGACAGCACTTTCCACTCCCAAACAGCAAGGCCCTTGCCACTGAGGAGCAAACACAAGGAACTCCTAACCAAAGGGAACTTGCCTGGCCACCTCCTTGTCGTCCAGGCAGCAAATGAAGACAAGATATGCTGATTCTACTGTTTGTGGCAGTAAATATCAGATGCCACCACCAATGCAGATGCTTTGTTTTGTGTTCAGTGTTTATTTCCGCTTTTACTGCATGTTCCCCAATTCAACTGACTTCTTGTCTGATAGTCTACTGCTTTCATTCAATGCTGCCATCACTTTGGCTGGGATGGTATGTTTTGTTGGAGTTTAGTGTTAGCTAATAACATATATCACCTCAGTGCCATTGGGCAGAAAGGATACTTGATAACATTCTCAGGCATTTGTTACACAGAAGAAACATGCTATATGAAGCAGCCCTCTAAGTATCATGCAGGTACCCACTACTGTAGTTCTCAAACAGCCCTTAAAATTCTTTAAGAGAATCTTTAAGGAGTATTTAGCTTCCTCCCCTAACTAAATCTGTGTAGCCCAAGGACTTTCAGATGCTAATCATGGTGATTCACACACAGAAACACTGAGTCTCCTCAAAAAGGGTTTATTGTTTTCTGCAGATCACAAATGGCAGTTATCACAATGATTGCTTATGGAATGAATGAGTGTTTTGTTTCAGACACTTGGTTTAATCAATCTAAATATAAAAGTGCACTGGAGAAAGTCCATCGGCTGTCCATAAATAGCTGGAACAGTCTAAAATAGATGCTGCCTTACCAGACACTACATTTTCATCTTTATTTTGATAGCTCAAAGAATTCCCCCAATCTCTAGGCAAGCAGGGGGAAATATGAGATGCGGAATCCGAGGACTCTCAAGCAAGTCATTCCCCCCACAGAAAGAACACAAATTGTGACTGGTGACAGAAAGGAGGGTAGACAAAATTTTCATATTTTAAGGGTGAAAGGATTAGGGGTCCAACTGCAAGACCACGTAAAGGGGGGAAAACAGCAAGGCCAAAGGCACCTAAGGAATTGCATGGGAAATGGGGGGCATGAGGCAAAAAAGGCAGGCTAGCAAAAGGGGGTGGCTGGCAAGGGAGAGATGGTGTTGTGACTGGGAAGGAGAACAGCCAACACAAACAGGAATGTAGCAGTGGGAGCGAAAGAAAGTGGCCATGGAAGTGCGGAAGCTTGCTCAGTTGTGAGTGATGGAGGATAGAGGAGAGAAATAACTAAGTGCAGATGTCTGAGGAATTTAGCATCAAAATGCATTTATTTCTGGAGCTCTGACACCTAAGTCCTCAGACATTTCCAAGATTCAAATTGGCCCTTGGCAACTGCTTAGTAAAGATCACCAGTGTCATCTAATACAGCATAATTCATTTCAGTAAGTGATTACATAAATATATATTCTATTCTCTCTGAGGGCCAGCCCATTCCCAAATCTATTAGGAGGTGGTTGTGGAAGTTGGGGACCTTGTAATGCTGATGGGCTTGAAGCATGCAACTACCACCACCAAGATGGTCTGAAAAATACTGACTCTTAATGAAGCTCAGTTATGTGACACATGGAATTGTGTAATGCCTTAGGTAACTAAATGGTATCACCAGGGAAAATTTCAATGAAATGATCAAGAAGTAAAAAATCCTGAGGCTGCATTAGTCTATACTTTGACGATAGAACATCTTGTGGCCACATGTGCGGATTCAGGGTTTTTTTTAATTCATAGAAATAAGGCCAAAAGGTGTGGAATTATGGAACAAGGGGATTTAAAATAGATTCTCAGGATTTATAGAGGTTCAAGGGAAAATCTGTGGTCTTGTCATAGCTTGAATCCAGTAAGACTGGAAAAGCAGGCAGACTTGGCTTCAGAGACACAGGGAGGCAGCTTTTCAACATATGATGAAATTCTTATCATTGTGAAGTTAAGTGGAGTTTTCCCATTGACAACAGATTTATAATTAACAGCGCACACTAGATGCAGGGAAGTATGAGATAAGAAGCCCCATGTCAGCATTGCACAATTTTTGCACTGCATAACACTTCCTTGGGTATGTGATACCTTGGGATACTCAGTGAATTCTTCAGAGCTTGAGACCAAGGATATAGTGATACTTTGGCAATGCACAACACTGCCTGAGAAGGAGTAGAATTTTCTCCCTAAAATAAAAGGGATAATCTCAAAATCTCTTGCTACTTTCCATGCATCCCACAAATAAAGGGCTGGTGTTTTGTCCTTGCCTTCTGTACGGATGTGTGAAATCATCCTCCTATCAAGGACGCTCTGCTCCTCCATGTGAGAATATGCCATCTCTCCCACCATCCCCACGCAGACTTCCCCCTTGCTTGTCTTAACAACAATAATATTTGATTTATATACCACCTTTCAGGACAACTTAACATCCACTCAAAGCAGTTTACAAAGTGTGTTATTATTATCCTTCCAACAATCGCCCTGTGAGGTGGGTGAGGCTGAGAGAGCTCTGAGATAGCCGTGACTGACCCAAGGTCACCCAGCTGGCTTCAAGCAGAGGAGTGGGGAATCAAACCCAGATCCCAGTCCACTTTTAACCACTATACCAAACATAACTAGGATTAGTGCTAACAAGGTATTCCTATTAACCAGAGGTCCTCCTCAGGTCCTCCAAATACCAGATAAACTCTTCCTGCTTTGGTAACTGCCTAGAGCAGATCATTTCCAATGACATGTATATCCCTAAAATCTAACCTCTAAAAACTGCTCCTCTTCTCAGAACCTGGAGCCCATCACTGCAGTTCCTGTCTGTTATAGCTTTTGATCTTTCAGAAGCAGAGAAAGACCCTACATATTTTCCCTCATAAATGGTAAGACAATGGGGTGAAATATTTTTTTCAATGAACAGATTTGCAGGAACACAAATACTGAGAAATCTCATTCTTCATCTTTCAAGAATGTGAAACCACCACAGTCATGGATTGTTGGGCAGCTTCTAATCTTTTGAGATGATGTCAGTAGTGAAGCCACTCTTGTCTACTTTGCCGCCAGGGCTAGTTGAGACCTTGCATGTTTTCCAGCAAATGGTGAACTGAGACCTAGGAGGCATACACAATAGTCACCATCTCAAATGGGCACCTCAGGAGTTGGCTATATAAACGTCAGTAACTTTAAACTATTATAATGTGATATAACAGACTCAAGGAGCCATAAACTTTCATCCTCCTCGATTGTTTTAATGCCTAGGACAGGGATCCTATGGGCACCACTGCACCCGCCAACACTTTCCTGGTGCCTGCCAAATGTTTTTTAAAAGTGGGTGGGGCTTTTGCCCAGCAGGGCTTCTGATAGGTCACTGGAGATTTGATTGGCTGTGCAGATTTTTTAAAATATTGCTTTGGCAGAAGCTGCCACCATAGCACAAGGATCTTCACTGTATGACTGAAGGTAAGCTGTGGCCGCCATTTTGTAGCTGTGCCCACCACACTGTATCAGAATTCCCAATGTGCCTGCAGGCTGAAAAGGTCGGGGACTCCTGGCCTAGGGGAAAGTCTAATGTTTTGTAGAACCACCACAGCCAAAACAAAAGCATTGGAATCAGCACACATTCCTTTGATGTTCTAAACCTCCAGAATTTATCTCCAACACTGCTTAGAACCAGGTGAGTGTTGACAGCTGCTGAGGACAATGCTTCAGAGTCCAGTGCTACTGCTGCTGGTGTAGGTAGCAACACTGGCAAAGGATCTTTTCCTAGATGCCCCTCTGACTGGCAAACACAGGGGGATGCGAAATGGAGGGTCAAAAGCTAATGGACGGTAAATAAAAGCCAAGCCAATAGCTCTAAGAGGAAGCAGGAGAGAATCAGAGACAAATGCTGCCCCCTCACAGCAGGCCATTGGATGGTCTATGGTTATCTTCATATACCAGGACTTAATGAAGTTTCATATCTTAAACTTCACAATTGGAGGAGCAGATAACATTTTACATAAGAAGGCAGAATAGTGATCTTATTTTTAGCTCACTCTTCCTCCAAGGAGCCCCCCATCCTCGTAAGAACCCCTGTGTGGTTAGGATGAGACAGTGCCTGGCCCAAGAATAGTCAGTGAAGACAAACTTCTGGAAGAATATCTAGCATTGCATTTTGACTTTTGTGCTGAGCCCAGTGACAAGTTTTCAGAGATTAAAGAAGTCTTCAGATAAGCCTGTTAAGAAGACGGCCTTGCCTTTGTAGTGGATTCTCAGAAATGTCCTCTTCTGTTAGGTCTACTGGTAAGACATGAGTCAGAAATGAACATGCAACTTCGGCTGATGCTTTTTTTTCTCTTTTGCCAGAAAGACATTTATTGAAATCAGAGTTGAATTAACTGAACTTCAGTGCAAAAAAAAGTAATGGTATTTTATATAAGTTCAAGCTTGTGTTTCTGTTTTGTTTGTTGTTTGTGACTTGTAACAGCCTATGGCTGAATACAATAAACTTTTCTACTGATTTTATATAAGAAAATGGAAAGCTTTTATCAAAGTTTCATGGTAAAGTCTTCAGCTTTGCAAACTGCCCTATCACAATATGGACGCTGGATAAGCACGTGTTGCTGCCAGCTGTTTCTGCTGCAAGCTTGAAGAAGAACGCAGATAGCACAGGATTCCCCATACTGAGCCAGAATTACTCATACAGTTGACAACAGAAGCTTGTTCAGACCTGACGAAAGTCATTGGTTTCAATAAACAGCTAGTTCATCTGGGCAACTGACGCAAGGGGTTGTTTCAAGGAAGGATGAAAGATATTTCCTAGGGAGAGGTCTGCTGCTACTCAAGAAGAGCATGCGTTTGTTACGTCACTGCTGTTGAAAAACAGATTCACTGCTAAAATGACCCTGGCACAGGGCAGATGGGATTTCAGAGCCACCTTTACAGTCAAACCAAATTGCTTTTCCAAGAGGCTGTTAACACTCACAAAATTTTACAAGGTTGTACAAAACAAAGAGGAACACAAACTGACCATACAAGCAGTTAACCAAATGTATCTCCATCACCACTTTTACAGCCATTAACATTCATTTAAACAACTGGATAGCTGTTAGCTGCAGACACATTAAGCAGTGCAATTCTTCTACCAATATCCCATAATGATAGTTTGAGGGTTTCACACCAGAAAACCTCTAAATTGAATTTGAAGCAGGCATACAATTTACTGGTTTTATAGGTCAGGAGTAGACATGGGCATGAACAGTATTACGAACGGGGAAAAAAACCACGAACAGAGTGTTCGTCTGTTCGCGAACAAGGCGTTTGTGAGGCCCCATTCTAAAGGAACAAGTGGTCATTGCAAGCCTCGTTCATTGCCTTCGTTTGTCAAGCCAGACAGTCTGGCGCCTTTCAACCAATTCCCCTGGCAACGGAGGCAGAGACTGAACTCTGTCTGAACTCCTTCTGACTTTCCTTCTGGCTTTAACCCTTCAAAGTACTTCCAGAAAAGAGTCCCGTTTTTGCCACTGTGAAGAGAAAATGACAACAAAGGGGGGGACCCATGGATCATGCTTTTCCTGGGGTGCAATCTCTCTGAAACTTGGGAGGTCTTCGGAGGACAGTGAGGACTATGTCCCCTGCAAATTTGGTGGGTATTGGACATTGGGAAGGTCAGTTTGTAACCTCAAAGTAGCTTCCAGCAGAGAGTCCCATTTTTGCCACTGTGAAGAGAAAATGACAGCAAAGGGAGAGACCCATGCATTATGCCTTTCCCAGGCTGCAATCTCTCTGAAACTTGGGGGGTCTTCAGAGGACAGTGAGGACTATGTCCCTTGTAAATTTGGTGGGTATTGGACATTGGGAAGGTCAGTTTGTGGCAGGGGGGAATCCCCCCTGCCACCTGCCAGGTGATAGTTTAAAGGGATCTTTAAAGGGCCCCGAACAACGAACATGTTTGTGAACAGGGTCATGTTCATTACAGTTTGTTGTTCGCTGTTCGTGGATGGCAACAAAGAATGAACAGCTTGTTCGGGGTTTTTTTTCTGTTCGTGCCCATGTCTAGTCAAGAGTGGCCCACAAGATTGTATACACCTTTCTTTGCTCTTCTCCTACTGAACTTGAGTGTCAGAGGGTATCCAGATTGGTAGAGGATGCACAATTCTGAACTCAAGCAGAGAAGGGCCAGAGCCATGCAAAGCACCTACAAGGCCAAAGGAAGTTCTCTAAACCCAGTTTGAATGCATATGTGCGCTAAGCCATAATCATTAATATACCTAAATATTATTACCATAATGAAGAATGCTTCTGGAAAATGTTAAGATAAACATTTGGAAATGTTATTTCTACGTGAAGAAATCTAGGAGTTTCACAAGTCCCTGATAAGTTGCTGTAGAATAGTGGTGAAGTGGCTAGGTTTCAAGTCAGCACTCTGCTAGTTTGAATCCCCCTACTACCATGAGCTCAGTTGGTGGTCTTGGGTAGGCTACTCCTCTCAGCCTCAGCTATATAGTTGTATCGTGGGGGTAATAATAAAACTGACTGATCACCGTTCTGAGTGGGCACGAATATAAGAACACTATTATTGTTATTATATTTTGTTTAAATTTTATATCTAAAGAACACTTTAAATATGGTTGTAACAGTTTGAAAATGTTGTATTCCAACACTCAATAACACATCCATTTTTTTAACAAATCTGTTTGACTAAGGACTTCTTAATTTGCTTTTATAACTAGACAAGAGCCCCATGGCGCAGAGTGGTAAGCTGTGGTACTGCAGCCCAAGCTCTGCTCATGACCTGAGTTCAATCCTGGCGGAAGCTGGGTTCAGATAGCTGGCTCAAGGTTGACTCAGCCTTCCATCCTTCTGAGGTCAGTAAAATGAGTACCCAGTTTCCTGGGGGTAAAGTGTAGATGACTGGGGAAGGCAATGGGAAACCACCCCGTAAAAAGTCTGCCAAGAAAATGTCGTGATGCGACATCCCCCTATGGGTCAGTAATGACTTGGTGCTTGCACAGGGGACTACCTTTACCTTACCTAACTAGTCAGTTTGATCAAAACTGCTGCAGTCCTTTCATACCCATCTGTCACTGATGGTGATTTCCTTGATACAGCAGCAATATACATTTTCGCTATAATCTCCAACGTTATAACTATTCCCTTATTCACCTGAAATCCAGTGTTTCTCAAACTTTGGAATTTGTGTTGGGGAGGTATCAGATAAAGTTCAAAAGAGGAGGCCCATCATCGATAACCCGTTCTGTGGGTGAAGATATAAAGACCTCATGTGCAGCTGCATGCAGACTTCTGCCACTGCATATAAGATCTGTGGACTAGGGGAACTCACTAGACATAGGCAATACCGTGAGATATCTGACCCCATTCTAGAACCACACCTGAATAACTATTGTTAAACAAAGCATCAGCTTTTCCTGGGTGTTGAGATAATGGAGGAGGGAGGCAAAGATTAGACCATTTCATGAATACAGTGCAGTTCAGTAGGCTGAATGTCTCTAGCAGGAGACATTCAACCCACTCCGGTTTTGACTAATAATAAGTGGAAGGCCCCATCTGTTTCAGGACTCTTCTCTTCCCTGGAACTCTGTGCCTCACCTCAGACATTCTGAACCTACCCAACCCCCAGGAAGTCTGCTCCAAAGTGTGAAGACTGCACTGAACCTGCCATGAAAAACCTGCCAAAGCTTTGTTACAAGTGATAAAGAGGTACAAAAATACAACTAATATATTATGTTTATCCCTTGATAAAATAATGCAACAAAAATAAAATTGTTATAATGTAAACTACAATCTCATTTACCGAAATATTGATGCTACTGAACTGTGTGCAGCAAACTTTGCTTCTGACTTTTCTGACTTCTGATAATTTACTAAGACAAAGTAGGATTTTCAGAGAGAAAGAATGGTACCTAACAATTATTTTTAATATTTATTTATTTATGTCATTTATATTCCACCTTTCTCACTGAGACTCAAGGCGGATTATATAGTGTCATAAAGCACAACTACTTTTAGGTCTTGTTCAGATTTAACAGCAAACCACAGCTTGTTAGTAAATGAACAAGACTGGGAAATCCTGTTACCCACTCTCGCCTTCTCCTTCCCCATTCTGGGTTTGGGACCAACTGTAGTATGTCATTACATCCGAATGGACAAACTATGGGTTGTGCTTTCTCCTGCAATCTAGGATTTCAAATGATTTTCTTCCAGTCTGAAATCCATTTTTGCTAGGAAAGCGCAAAGCATTTTAGCAAGCTATGGTTTGCTATTAACGCAGAACAATTTAATTAGTTGACTAAGCATTTGGGGAACCAGGGGGACAACACAAACGAAACCCACAGACCTTCTGGGCTTGTTCATAGCATGCCTCAGACATGCAATAACAACTCCCATAATAATTCTGGCCAATTCCACTACTAGATTTTCTGTTTACAGGAATTCTCACTGACAAATACATATGGAATGCACAACACCACAACTCCAGGTCCACAAGGATTTTCAAGGAAAGATTTGCAAGCAGGAAGAGGTGGAACAGTCAGCTCCTTGTAGTTCTTTGACATAAAATCCATATGGATTTAAAATTCCAGTGTAATATTTTCCATTTACTTCAACAGAATCATTACAGAAGCAGAAGAATCTTACTAAATTCCAAATTATTCCCAGATAAAGCATAATTTATTTTACTTTACTGATACTGTTCATTTGGCCCACCCGGCTTGAGCAGGTTGTTTAAAGCAGCACAATGTCACTGTTATCACACACGTAAAAAACAACTACAGCTGCATCGTAAAACTGCAGCATGCTTTCATCTTACCTCAAGCACTGGTCCTGCTCCTAGAATGATCTGCTCTACTCCACTAGCAAATCCCTTCTGACTAAGAGCAGTGAGATGATGGATCAGAAAGTTGGTGCTCTGCGTTTTCCCAGACCCGCTTTCTCCAGAAATGACAATGCACTGATTCTTTCGACGCTGAAGCATAGCATGGTACGCTACATCAGCCACCGCGTAAATATGGGGCTCCAGCTTCCCCAGTTGGTGGTTATCATACATTTTGACATACTTAGGGTTGTAAATCGGGAGAAATTTGAATGGGTTAATAACTATTAGTATGCTCCCAACATATGTGTAAATTTTTTCCTGTTTAAAGCGATTTCTGAGGTTTTCTAGGAGTGTTCTCTCATTCAAGTCTGGCAAAGCACACAAGTCGTCATAGTCCTTGTATTGCGGTTGGGGGAGGAAGCCACGCTCCATCATCCTGCGTCGCTCTTCCGTTACCTGCAACCAGGACTGGAGGCTGGCATAATGTATTGACCCATCGAGATTCTTTTCCCTTAGAAGAAAGCGATAGTCCTCCCCGCTCAAACGATTCTCCAGGGCCATCCGGGGCCACAGCATCATGCGCTGGACTGGGCAGTCTGTGGGGTTGAGGATCCATTCTTCCCCACCAAATTCCTTCACTTCTGCCAGAACGTAACATTTTGTTTTGTCCAGCTGAAGTTTAGTAATCAGAGACTCTATCACCTCAGCTGCTGTGGAAGTTTTCCGAGCAATAACAGGACAATAGATGGTCCCTTCGGCAATGCTCCCAGGATAGATGTGTAGTGTGTGCTCACTGTCCTCAAAGCGTCTTCTTCCTCCAACATCATTTCCACTCATATTGGACTTCTTCCCATTAGTAACAGCAATCCATCTTTAGAGTGGCGGAATAATGGATCATGGCATCAACACTGTGACAAGAAAACAAAAACTGTTTAAAGAGGGAGCAATCAAGGGACAAGCTTTTTCCAAAACCAAAAACCAGTTGAGGTTTCAGACGAGAAACTGCAGGAAGCTATATGTTTGTAAACTGACGTCTTATCTTGATGTTTAACTGTTATGCAATCAGTCAGGTGCTCCAAGGCCTTTCCTTAACCATAGAGACCTGCCTGAGTATACATTCTACCCCAAAGCAGAAACAAGAGCAGAGCTCATAAAGATCTATTTTCATATTTCTAATCTGCAGTGCAAGCTCTGGAGATAAAGAAGGCCAACTAGCTCTTTCCAGCATCTCCCTCAGCCTAAGAAGTCTAGTTTTCACAAAGAGGCTACAGCCAAAAGAGATGCTAGAGATTATGATGGAACATGCTCTCAGGCCTAAACCTCCTTTCCTGTTGAAGATCCTCCAAAACCTGGTCCTAATGAGAACAGCACACTCTGGTATTAAGCTGCCTTGTGTCTCATGGGGTAATGTGGAAAATACGTAGAATAACAGGTTGATTAAGACTGAATGAAAAGGCAGTGAGGAAAAAATGTGATGACTTTAAATCAGCAGTCCATTTTCCTTCATCTCTAAAACCAAGTGGATATGAGTCTTTGCCAGCACTTAAATGGGAGACCACTTTGGCACGGATACACCAACAGTTCTGAGCTGCTTAGCAAAAAGGCAGGAAGCAAATGTAAGAACAATACCCACAAATCCTCAGTACAAGTTAAGCACTCTGCGTCAGCAGGCTTAGCTTGATTTTAAAGATACTATACCTGAGACAATTTAATGAGAGCAAATTTTTAAACACTTTCAGGTTACGGAGAATTTTCTGACAGTCGAGAGGGAAGATACTAATGGGAGTAGGGCAGATACTTAGCCAGTTTGACAAGATACAGGTTTTGGTCAAACAACCTCCTCTGCCTGCTCACAATATCCCTTTCAAATCTCACTGTCAAAATTCTGCACTGAGATAAGACCTAAATTTAGAATGCTTAGAAATTATTTCCTAGAGGCGTTCTATTCAATTTGAAATGGGCAAAACCATTTTTAACAACTGTCACACTTCTAAAGAATACAGTTATTCAAAATGCTGTCCTGGTGACACAAGAAAACCAGTTCTATTCTGGTGATTTATTCATTAATTCAGCCTGAGGGTATTATTTCCTTGCAGCTCCCTGTAACCTACCTATTAATGTACAGATGATTCATTCTCCTGCACAAAGCAGAGGTTTGGGGTGCAAACAACTGCCTTATTTGCTCAGAAAACCCAGCATGTCAAAGAACAAAGTTAGTAAGACGCTCTTTTACCCTGCAGGAATCCAGTACACATTAGGAGATCAGGACTGCTGCTATTATATTTAATGTGCAATAACAAATGGAAATACTTCCTGAAAGCAATTTCCCATGAAGAGTTATTATATAGATACCTACGCTTGCCACCTTATTGCCAGGAAACTACACTGAACCTTCACAAAGTATCAGAAGGTACAACTGTGTACAATATGCCAATGGCCCAGTATCCCTAAATATGACAGGATGGAATAGGATTTTTAAATTCAGTATTTGATCTGGCATGTAAATGGGGATTGTTGGAGAACAGGGAAGGCAATCAGACTGACGAACATGTGACTACACAAATTCCAATGGCCGGTCTATTCTATAGAGTTGCTGAGAATCCAATATTAGTTAGCTTTCAGGACTTACCTTTTAGAGCATTTTAAAAGCTGGATTTCAGTTATTTTAATCATTGTAACTGATATGTTCATAGTTTTAATTGCTTCTCAGGGACACTGATGGCTTGACCAAGGAACTTCATCCTTAATAGGCTTCTCTAGATACTAACCATTTATCTTCCTCAACTGTGAGTCTTGATACAATAGGGGATCTGCGCTGCCATTTTGCATGGCTCTGATTCTCCAGTGCAGCCTACGGACCCCTGCCTGGTTAGCAGTCGTGCTGTTGAATTGTCGCTGCCTCCTTCTCAAAGCTTGTTTGCCCTGCCCATACCTCCCGTTCCTTGCTTTTCTGTATTCAATCCAACCCATCCTCAGCCCGCAACCTAGAGCAATTGGGGTGTCTAGGACAAATCTGGCTCTCAAGAGATTCTGCCTTTTCACCCAGTCAGTCGAAACAGAGGGATGGCTACAGAAACAGGATTTAACAACAAGCCACTTTGAGAAGGCTTCCACACACCCGAAATGGTCCTCCAGCAAAGCCAGCGTCGCCACTCGCCAGCAATGATCCATGCTAGTATGTGGTGTCTTTTGGGGATAAAAAACGCAGCCCCCTAGTGCACAATTTAATATTTCAGGAAACAATACTAAGGGATGTGAGAAAAGCATTTGGTAAATTAACCAATTCTTAAAAGACTGTACCCTTTCTATTAGAACCTGAGGGCACCCACTGAAGCTGATGGACTCAGGTCAGACAAAAGGAAATACTTCTTTACTCAACCAAAGGTTAAAATGTGGAATTCTCTGCCAGAGGAAAGGGAACTAGAGACATAAACGGAGGAGAGATCCATCAGTGGCTACTAGCCGAAGAGACTAAAGGGAGCATCCACAATCCAGAGGCAGTAAGCCTCTGAATATCAGCGCTTGCAGGATACACTGTAGGAAGGCCCTGGCCTCTTTGCTTTGTTTATGGCCCTTCAGTACAGACTAATTGGTTGGCCACTGTACGAGACAGGTCTGATCCATTAAGACTCTTCTTCTTTCTAACCCCCCCGCACACACACACACACAGTGCAGAAAATTAAGCTGCCAGAGGATAGGGAATGTTTCAGCCAGGACAGCATGATGCCAGCCCACCCTGCCACAAGATGTAACTGCTCTGACAGAACAGTGATCAAAGTGAATATGTTTATATAAAACACAAGCAGTTCTGCCGCCATTTGGAAGCAAGCCTCACCTATGAAGAAAGAACACTGGGAAGAGTGGCTGGTAACCGATGGAATGGTCACGTTACAGGCATTCTGAGCAGGGGGTTACAGCCAGACTTCCTCCTGAACCTTCTGCTGCCTCCAGAGGGGCAAGGAGTTTGGATTATCGTACGTTTCCAGCACTAACCCCTTGTCTTTACCTTTAAAGCTCTTGCCTCCTTTGGTCTCCCCCATTTCTCTGCCTTCGTACCCCATTATATCCATCCACAAGGCTTTCATTTCGGCAGTTTTATCAGCCTCAGCTAACCTGTTTGCTCTCAAAGGACTCAGAACGCTCTCCCTTGCTGCCCTTTATGTTTAGAACTTGTGCCAAGAATACATACTAATGCCAGTTCTGTTCCTTTAAAGTCTTCCTCAAACCACACCTATATTCAAACAACCTCACCCATAACCTAAAGAATGTTTAAGTATGTTTCACTAAATGTCTTCATATGTATATTATGATCCTTGCCTCTCATTCTCTGCTCCCTTTTAGTCTGTAAATTCAAAGCGACAAATTACTAATTAGGTACGTGGGCAGAGCAAGAAAGAGATTGACATTTCCAGGGAAAATGATAAATGCTTAATGTCATACAACTTTATCCTCAAACTAGCTGATAGCTCACTCATAAGCCAGTACATGGAAAATGGTCATTATGGGAAGCTTGGACTTTCATAGCTTTAAAAAAAAACTTTCTGAAATCAATTAAAAATTCAAGTGCTCAGACAAAGCTGTATCTTTGTTTAGAAGTGAATAAAACGAAATTAGTTAGGGATTTGGAATTCCTGATTCATTGTGAGAAACGCTGTAAACTGTTGACAGAAGTCTGTTCAAGCCAGCATCCTTAAAGGGTAAAATCACACTTAATAGCCAAAACATTAATAAGCCCTTTCTTCTTTTTGATGTGAAAGCCACATATTCCCAACCTGGTCATACAGAAAAGCACACTTCCGGTGTTATGCTCATTGCCAGTACAGTTCACCCACTACTGTAAGGCAGCCCACAAAGTACAGAAGGACTTCATGTACTCATTCCGATAAACTCACTTGTTTTGTTCACATCATCGAAAGAACACCAGTGTCATTAATATGCTCCCAGAGACTGCTGCAGTGATTTTTTTTTCTTCTGCAGCAGTACAGCTCTGAAGCAGCAAGCAAGCTGAAGGCACTGGCTTCTCTCACAAACAGCTCTCTCAGGTAACCTGGAGAAAAGACAACCTGCCCTACTACAAGAAAGGAACACATTTCAGACACACACTGTGCTGCTTGACACATACCTGTCTTCCTCAAAGCTAGAAATATTCACCCCATTAATATCATCATGGGCTCAGTCTTCCCTATTTTCCACATGTCCTCTCACAGACCAAGGCCTCATGAATACCGTCCTTAAATACTCATACTTATGGATATTAAAGCTAAATTAAATACTCATGATCCAACTCTAAACAACCCTAGGTTGACAAATTGCACTGAAGGTTAAAATGCAATTTATCATTTTGAAGTCTCCCTGGACTATTCCCACTATAATGCTGAAACACAGGTCTATGAATGTCAGGGCCCCATCTCCACCCCATCTGTCCCCACCACACTACTCCTACAGCCTATAAATAAGCAACACTGAGCAAGAACGCAGAGCTTCCTGCTGTAGTTGCTAATAAACCAGGCCACGGTGAAAAACAATTCAGCCCTATGAAGCATAAGCAGGCTAGAATTAATAACTAAAAATGTAACAATTGACACTTGCAGCTGCAAGTAGTTAAGTTACCCTACAAGAGTTGCCGTGCTTCATCACTTACTGTTCTAGACAGGTATACAATGACCTTACCAGTATCATACATGCGATACGCATGTAAAATGGTGTCGTTTCTCCATAACTGCACATAACTACATGTTCTGCTCATTCATCAAACCTCAGGTTGAACACCTCCACTTCCATAATAATGTTCAGAATCCAGAACAAGCTGTTAGTGACAAAAGATTTCACAAACAAAAACATACCAAGTTCTTATATATAATACTGGTTTTTTTCTATAAAAGAGTATCTGCAATTCACAGTCAACAAGAATTTGGCAGTCAGGGAAACATTTCAACAATCCATATTAAAACTTCCCTATTAATCACATATTTGGTACTTCTTAAAAATTGAAATACCTCTAAGTATGATTTACAAGGCAACTAACACCCATCTGTATCTGTCATTTACAGTATTCTCTGCTAACACATCACTCAGGTACTACCTAGCTGGGAGAACCACATTCATATTAAATCTGTTTCTCACCTAATTTCGCAGCTATAATGTGCACTGAGATGCACATTATAGCTGATGTTTTCTTCAATATACCACCATCTATAAATGACCTTCACAACTAAAGTGCAAAAATCAGTCAACTTCTGGCTGCAGTTTCCCTGACAACACTTTTCATCTTTTATTGACAAAGCCAGTTTGAGTCATGACAAAGCTGTTTTGTCCCATTTCCCACCACCCCAAATGCCCACTAAGCTGCAGAAGCACCAGTTTTAAAAATATCTTAATATCTGTATTTTACTGAAAGTGCGATTCTCTTTGAAAAGCTTTTTTTTTTGGTCAATTCTCCTCTTTCTCTGCAGAATGAAATACAAAGATCAATTGTTTCAGGAAGTCTTATCAGGCAAAGAGAAGCTGCCCAGCGCATTACGCTCCATTTAGAAGCCATCATTCTGTTAAACGCACACAGCAGTTCAGACCTGAAGCTGACGATGCACTACCACTCCCCTAGAGTGATTTGGATTTTTTAAATACAAACGAAACCTCAAAATAAAGGGTAAAAATGGAAAATCGCAAAGTTCATTCAGGTTTGATTGTGTTATCAAATCATTTGGGCATTTTAACCTGCTTTTTCCTCAAAGCAGCTGACAGAAAGAAGAATTCTTTCCTCTAAATACAGGTATTGCTGATGAATTCTTGATACTGAGCTAAATCTTTTGTTTATAAGGAATTGTGTTAGACAACTCCTCTCCATCTCTGAATTTATCACCTATTTACAGGGGAGGACCAAAAAATAATTTCATATTTCTATATTATTCAGTCTATTGGTGAACACAGAAATACTCTCTATCTTGTGAGATCACGCACTAACTGTTCCATGCAAACTCTTATTTTATTTATAGTCCACTTTTCTTGCTAAGACTCAAGATGGATTACAGGATATAAAGTGGTACAATCAAATAGCATAAAATAACTAGTGAACAATGCAATTGGACAAGGATTACAGAATTAGAGAACAATGAGAACAACAACTAAGAAATGTATATTATAAATTTCCAGACCATTTTTTAAATTCTTATTCACTGTATATTCCGCCTTCATCACTGAGACTCAAAGCGGATTACTCAGTGTAAGTCATTAACAGTCTATACAAAGAGATATCTAATAAACACATCCTAGCAGTGCTAACCAATCTTCCAGGTAGACTAGGTACACACACATTTTACAGCACTCATGCCTTCAGTGGACAATGTTGCTGAATGTGATGGCAGACACACCTTGGGATTCAGTATTCGAGCATGCTTGACCAGCAGTTACTTAGTTGCCATGCAGAATGCTGCTGTGGCCCAGGTATTGCTTGGGAGCAGATCTTCAGGGTGTTAAAAAAAAGAAGCTTGATTAATCCATAAAAAATGCACAGGCATTTTGAATGAATTCTGTGTGGACTGCAGTTTTTTCTATATTCTCAACACTCCGGACTGCAGGGCAATATCAAGCCTCTATTTACAAGCACAAAAAAGTGTCTCAATTAACCTGACTATTTTTCTGCTATAGCAACTATCCACAGAATGAAGGATCAAAGTAAACAAAAGCTCAAACATTTATTTTTCTGACTTGTAAAGCCCAACTTATGAACTCAAAGCCAATTTACGTCTTGGTTTAACTTGAAGGGAATTTTGGTACCTACCTCTGAAGTGGGAAATTGAAAGCAGCAACCTTGTCTATCTGGCCTCAGCTGTCGCTCTTCTCCCCTTTCCCCAAAATGACAGATGTCAGAAGTGCTTAACTTAAAAAATATGAACTCTGTCAGCTGAAACTGCGTATACCCACAATCTGAGTATTGAGGACCTGGTGTGTTTTCACTTCCTTTAAATTACAGGTCAAAAAATGCAAGTTTTCTCAGAAGTCATCTAAAGGCTTGGATTTGTTTAGGGCAGCACAAGATATAAGAAAAGGGGACATGAAACCTAAGAAAAGGATGTCACTGCAACTTTACAAGCCTATACCTCTGCAAACTCACTGAAAATCCAATGTATGGCTTGCTAGTAAGGTGCTAGTAATGACTCAATAAGGTCACTAAAACCATAATGGGGAGCGGGGATTCAAAGACCTTCTGTAAGCATTCCTAAGGGCTTGAGTTAGGTCCAGTGGGATATTTTGCTTCACTCCCCCGAGCCAGCAGGCACCTACAAAAGATCACAAGTTTCTCCTAAAGCTTCCCTTTAGTTCAAAAGGAGACTGCCATGTATGGACAGCTGCTGTTCAAGAAACACAGGTCCAAAGGCAGATACTGAACAAGTTGTGTAGTTCTTTACATCTCTCCTGATACTTTGGAAATTAAAAGGAATTATTTTTAAAATTTGCTATAATAATAACTTCAATAGTTAAGTTCTTTTCTACATTGAGTCCATTAAAGCTATGGAACACAGCAATAGGTAACAGATAAGCTCATTCAAATGGCCTTGTGTTTTCTGTTAGAGACTTCTTCATACCTCTCCTTTGAGAAGCACCAAAATTTCTACATATGTTTACAGCATGCAGCTGGGCTCTGAACTACAGCTTCAGACATTCTGCCCACAAACTTCCATGGAGGCGACTCACAAAACCAAACAAGCGCAGGGAGAATGCAGAAACTGGATGTGGAGCAATATAGTTTTCATTCATCATTTGACTCCATATACTTCTGTTCATAATTTGACTCAACATAACATTCGTTAAAAGCTGTCAACAGCAAAACAGATCTTTAGCAATTTCCAAAAGCAGCCTGAGTGATGCCATTGCAAATGTGGGTTGAATGGGAAGGTGTGTTCGTGATGCAGCACTAATACAGATTTATTGTGTTAAATGTTTTTATGTTGTTTTTCCTTCAAGGTCCTCAAGGTAGTATACCTAGTCCTCCCCCCATTTTTTCTTCACGACAACCCTGTAGGGAGGACAAACTGAGATACAGTGCCTACTCTAAGGACCCCTGCAGAGCCTCTTCACTTGAGCAGAGATTTGAATCTGGATCTCCCCGGTCGTAGCCTGACATTAAACCACAGTGGCTCCCTCTAACATTTATATAGCATATGTCACATTTGAAAAGCACTTATCACACATGCAAGAATTATATAACTTGGACCAGTAGTAGCATCCTTATTTTATAACTGGGGGTGGGGGGTGGGGGCTGAGGAAGAGAAAATGTGGCTTTTCTAAGGCCATCTCAGTCAGTTTAGGGCAGAGATCAGATTTAGTGCTCCCCTGCGCCATAGTGAGGCTACAGAGACTTAGGTTCAAATTTCAGCTCAGCAATGAAGCACAATTGAATGAAGCACACAGTTGACCTTGGGACAGTAGCGTTCAGCCCAACTTGCCCTACAGGGATGTTAGGGAGGTAAAATAGGAAACAAGCCTGCATCTCAGCCTGAGCTCCTTGAGGCAGAGCAGGACCAAAAAGGGATCAACAGAAATAATTTAAACCATATCAGTTCCTAACTCAATCACTTGATCATGAGCCTAACTAAGCCCAGATACTCTCAATCCTCATTCTCACCCAGCCAAATCATCAGTCCTCAGACAATAAGCACAAAGGAGTCACCCTTGCCAAGTGTCAGTCTTGCATTAAAAACCACTACGGTTTCGAAGCACCAAGTAATAGCCACTGTTTCACCAAGAATAAAGCAGTAAACACAGGAGGAAGGCCAATGGTTCTCTAAGTTTTCATAAGGACCACATGCCGTTCAGACACACAAGAACTGCCAAATTCTTATACATCAGCACACAAAAGCTGGTTTGGGTTGCTTGACATCGTTTCCAGCAGTGTCAGACCTCATCATGTTTCTAAACGTCTTGTAACCTCAACATACTTGGCAGACAAAGGGTAACTCCGTTCCACATTATTACAAAAAAAAAAAAGTTAAAATGACAGTGTTAGGATTATATGGTGAAAAATTATTTTCAGTTCTAACATTTGTTTGCTTCTGAAGCTGTAACGTTTTTGTTAAGGCGGCACCAAATTTACATGGCGCATTTCGATCGTCATGGCAGTTTTTGCCTGTGAAGTGGAAAGCTTGGTTTCTGAGGCAGAGATATATGAGCCTTGATCTTTTAAAAGAAATATTATGAACATATTGAAAGATTACCCTACTGCAGCCTTGGTATTTATGACCCAAATTCAGCAAAAAGAACGCTCCCATTTTCCACTTAAGCCTCAGACCAACAAAAAATGGTCTTGGGAAGCAAAGTCACCAGCCAAATTGTTTTGTTAATCCTCGTACCTAAGCATAAAAGCAATCCATTTTTAAGGCCCAAATGCATAATAATGGGCAGAGCAGTACAATCAATCAATGGTGGTTTGAATAAAAGTGCCACAGAAAAATCCTAAATACGCAGTTTTGAAAAAGCAAGCAAAAGCACTCAACGCTATGAGGACACTGTGTTTGGAAGTTGTGTTCTAGGCATTTTGGCAAGCAGAGGTGCTTCTAGAGTTTTTCCCTCCCTCCCTTTCACTCCCAAGGAGGTATACCTTGTATGGGGGCCTAGGAAAATTGTCTCCCACTGCAGCTCTTCAAATGATATACAACTGCTGCTCCTCAATACATTTATTCCAGAGAAAGCATAGCAACTCTAACCCTAATCCTTAAAGAGGTGCACTCTCCCATTTCCTCTCAAGTAAATTTATTCAAGGGGAGGAGAAAAAACAGCACTATGCTTGAAGGCTAAAAGAATTGTTCATGTGTTTCTTTGAGATTAACACTGCGCAATGCCAGCCTTCTCCCTCAAGCAAATTTACTTAAGAGAAGGTTCAGCTGCCCAACCCTTGAAAGATTTAACCTGTCAAAAGTCTTTTTTTTCCAGAACAAATAGCAGCATGCCTTTCCAATCCCAAAAGCATTTAAGCACTGCGCCGTGGAGAAAAAACAGTATCTTGGGCCCATTCTGCATGGCACACTTTAAGCTGGACCTTCTGAGTATTCACGCTGATCTGTGCTGAATTGGCTTGAGCTTCAGGCTTTCTGCACTGCATGACCTCAAGACAATTTGGTATCTGTTTTCTTATTCCAGACAAACTGAGAGATGTGTCTGTTTGAAGCCGCCTTTTGTGGGGGCTGGAGCCAACATCACTTTTTAAAAAAATTTCAGGGTGTGTGTCATAACATTGTAATGGTGGAACCCAGTGTGACCACCATCCCCCTCCTTCTCCCTGTCCCCGTATTTGCTGATTGGCCAGTCCCATGCTCACTATTTTTTTTAAATTCTGGAGAAGCGATTGGTGGTGGAGTTCGGGGCGGGGGGACCTATAAAGTGCTTTTCATGCTTGTTCCACTAGCTTCTAGAAAACAGAAAACATGTAGTTGAGCAGCAAGAAGCACCTGTGGGATGGTGAAAGAGGGTTAGTGACCACAAGGTGGGCCCTGGAGTTCTTCCAGTATTAGTTTCATAAGGTGGTCTCCATGGTATCACATACTCAATTTCCTCCCCTCCCCAAACGCCAACATCCCCAGCACAGCCCCCAAATCTTAAGGAATTCCCCAAGCTATTGTAGGCAACCCTATAAAGATACGACATTGGAGTCATGGGGGACCACCACTCCCCAAATTGGAAATGCCCAGGCAAACTGGATTTCATCAAGCCTCGGAAGCTCAGCAGGGTCAGCCTTAGTTAGTAATTGAATGGGAGATCTCCAAGGGAGACCAGGGTCGCTATGCAGAGGCAGGGAATGCCAAACCACCTCTGTTAGTCTCTTGCTTTGAAAACCCCAGCAGGGGCTGTCATAAGTCAGCTACGACTTGACAGCACTTTCTACCACCACCCTCCAACTAGGGCAATCTGTCTCTTTCCTCTTCTGGGGCATAAAGCAGCCCACAGGACCCATTTCCAACAAGGAAACTGTGGGTGCACAGGTTGCGAGGGAGAGATAGTTACCTCCATCCCTTCCCAGTGCCACAACCCCAATTCATACTGGAAACCACTTTAGCTGCTTTATATAGTTCAATTACAACTATGTAGTTGTATTTTATGTAATTCAACTACAAACCTAGAGTTTTGTACATAGTTCTCCACCATCACATGTCTTCAGAAAGAGACATCTGCTCCTTTCCCTAGCTGGAATCAGACTGGAAAGTCCCAGGAATCTTCATTTCCTCCATTCCGGTAGAACTGTCAGACTCCCCATCCACCATTTTATATTTAAATTCTTTGTTTCAGAACAAATGAAGTATGATTGATGCCCCTACAAGAAACTGTTACAAAGCCATGCAAGACATGACATGCAGAGATTTTTTTTCTCTTTCAAACATAAATCAACAACGTACTTCTGATCACTATTCTTAACATTTGGACTCTAGAAGATCTCCAGTTATTTAACAGGCAAAGGAAATGGTTGGGAACCAAAAGAAAGGGAGGGCCAAAGGAAGGGGGAGAATGAAGATGATCAAGTTAAGCAGCTTTTTATACCAACGATACACAAGAGCCAAGAGCATGCTACTCTGTGTATGATATGCAAGTCACATCTCATATATGAGAATATCCTTAAGTAAAAAACCATTTATACTAATCCTACTGAAGATACTTAAACGGAGAATTTAGCCAAGAACCTAGCATCTTGATCACAACGGTGCTCTTGTCAGCTGTCTCAATGGAGTGGACAAAATGAAGTTAATAAAGTGGCAACGTGGATGCTTATTCATTTTTATCCTTCGCATTTACATTCCACCCTTCCTCTGAGGTGCTCAGGATGGTACCGTTCATGGATGGGGTTATCCTGGGTTCCTCTCCTCAATAACAACCCTGAAAGGTAGGAGAGGACTGAGAGAATAACTTCATGGCTCAAAACAGGGATTCCCAATCCAAGTCTTACCAGTTGAAGGCCAGCACTTTAACACCATACTGGCTTTCGGTGCCAATTCTATTTCGACTCCCAAAAGCTTATATCCTAGAAAATCTCGTCAGTCTTTAACGTGCTACAGGATTATTTCAAGCGGTATTAGCAAAAGTATCATGCCTACATCATAATACAATGTAAATTATATAGTTTAAATGTATTATTGATATTTACGAGTAATTAAAAGAGAACAGTCTGGTAAGGTCACCACAGCTTGTCCTTCAAATAAACTTTGTTTCAGTGCCCCTGATGAAATGTTAATTAATACAGCTTAAATCCCAATATTCATTCTTCTGGAACAGAGAAAAGGACAGTAGGATGAGCGTATCATCACTAAAAAAAATAGTGACTGAATAGGTGGATAAAATTAGCTCTATTTCTCTTTGAAGTAAAACAAGTGTATTATAGTGGTGGTGGTGAGGATCAGATCCTAGGAAGTTCAACCTACTGTTTTTCAATATTATATTCACTCCATTTCACGGCAGAATTAGAAACATTAGGCAAGCAGCACTTGACACAGCAGGCAACTGCCAGAGGGGAGAGCACAGAACAAACCATCCATTCAACCGGCAGCCTGTTCCGTCACAGTCCACTAGTAATGGTTCGGTCACAGGGCAGATGCTACTTCTCAGCTTCAATCAGAAACTTGACTACTTGGTTATTTGTCAGATGCACAAGAGAGCTCTGACTCTTTTCTTGAAGGAAGGACGTTTGAAATTAAAGTGAGAGACAAAATAATCAGGGGGTTCCGCCTACCTCTTAGTTCCACAAATCTAAGAGAACGTCATACTGAGCAACACTTCTTCAAGAACATCAATATCTGCAGGTCTAATACCCTTCAGGACTACATCACAGAGTACCAATTGCATGAATACGATCAGAAATTGCCACAAAATGTTTCCTTTTTATATGAAAGCACACACACATGGCATTAAGCACATTTTTGTGCTCAAGCATTTGCGAAAAATTATAAACCAGGTTCTCACTTGTTATATGTGCAGAAGGGGAACCTAAATTATTTCTACAACATTAAAGAACAACATTAATTAAAATCCTCATAAAAACAGCAATAACAGCAATAAAACTGAAAAAAACACAGGAGTGAAACCAAAAATACGACAGCCATAAAAGCATGCTAGCAAAAGAATAGAGCAAATTAAAGTTTAAATTTAGACTGCCGTAACTTGACATTTAAAAAATTAACTGTTTCTGTGGTCAGACCAATATTATAGGCATCCCTATTCTCTGGAGCAGAAACAAAAAACAAAAGAGTTTAAACTACTGAAACAGATTTAGGTTAAACAACAAAAATATTTTCCCAACTATAACGTCCGTTCAGTGAGACTGTGGTGATCCTTCACTTGAAGTTAGGCAGAGTGAAGTATGAGTCAGTGTGGTGTAACGGTTAGAGTGTCAGACTAGGATCTGAGAGGCTCAGGTTCGAATCCCCACTCCCCATAGAAGTTTCCTGGGTGACCTTGTGCCAGTCACACACTCTCAGTCTAAACCACAACACAGGGCTGTTGTGAGGATAAAATGGAGAAGAAAATAATGTAAGCTGCTTTGGCTCCAAAAAGGTAAGTAGGTAGGTAGGTAGGTAGGTAGAAAGATAACTGCAGTAACCATTTACTGTTAGTTCAGTTTTATCGCTCAAATATCAAAAATCCCTCAACCCTAGGAGGAAGCTAAGACCTGATGACAGCAAGAAGGTAGAACCAGATTCTTACAACAGTTGATGAATTATGTCTATTGTAAACCACCCTGGGAGTGGTTACAGCCAAAATGTAATATATAGATATATCAAGTAAATATCATATGGGTAAATATCATATGGGAAGTGTACCATATTCCCCCTCAGGGAGGCAGAAGAACTTGGATCTTTACAGGGCTAGATGTTCTCCATTGATAACGTCAGCTTGCAGTGTCTGATGGGAAACATGATTCCATCATTGGTAGAAAGGCAAGCTGGAGTATATTTCAGAAAGGCAGTCCAGGCAGAGAAGGAAGGTATAAGGAAAGAAGCAGGTAGCAATGATGATAGGAACTAGGAAATGCTTGCAGGATACACACAGGAGCAAAGTGGATAGTCTGAGGGCTGCACACACGGAGGGAGGCCTTTTGTCTCATAAGAAATATCTGCCAGCGGGAAGTTGTGGTTTATACACAGACTAGAAAGGGAAGTGGCCAATCACGGTTACGGAGGGGTGGAATAAGGCAAAGAGCTGTTAAAAGTTCTTGGCCTCTAGGAGGCCTACACTTTTTTTTTTTGGCATGGATTCAATGACTTAAGGAGGAATGGCAAAAGTTTGAGAGTTCAAGTTTGCCCACGGCCAATAAACCTGACAATAAAATACCTTAATTTTTTTATATTGTAAATTTCAAAAGCCAGAGAAAGAGACAGAGGGAGAAAAGTGATCCAGTGGTTTAAACTAAGCTCAATTTAAAAGGACTTCAAAGAAGAGAGGGAGCTGCTCAACCAAATTTATCCACTGAAAATAAAATAAAGGAACAACAGGCTTAAATTATGTCAGCACACATGCTCGAATGTCATCCTTTTTCCACTTGCAACACTGATGCTTCTTTTCATATTAGAAGCTAAGAAGGATCTGTCAGAGGATCAAGGTTTGGGTCCAGCAGCATCTTAGGGACTGGAAGTCTAGTTGATCTCTAAGGTGCAACTGGATCTGAATCTTGCTCTTCTACTACAGACCAACACAACTACCCGCGTGAAGCTGTCAGAGGATGACTAACAAACAACTGTTTCTGCAGTGCAACGAGGATGGCATCTCCTGATGGCTACACTGGTACTAATCCTTATCTTGCATCAATAGTTTGATAAACGTAAATAAGATGCAGGAAGATACTCACTGTGAGAAGAGGGCACCAATTAGGCCTATTTTCCTAACTCTAGCCACTTAGCCAATTAAACAAAACGCTGAAATTGACTACACTGGACAAAGACAGTTTCTGGTATAGTCAATTTCACTGCAAAAAAGAAACTGCAGCTTTGCTTGCTGATTTTCAACTTCTAAAGGGCTATACTTACACAGGTGGATATATAAGCATCCTTCCATGTACTTTAAACAGTTAAACAGTTTGAAAACTGTTTCAGGTACTGAGGAGAATTATTACTGTCGGCAACAATCATACCTATCACCTGTCCTACCACTCCACTGAGCAAAGTCACTGAAAACCAAGATACTGGGCAAAAAAACTGAAAACAAGACTACTTAATGCAGTCTTTCTTCTTGTAACCAAGAGGGAACCCATTCTACATCTCAACATCCCTCTCCCCATCCAGCCATTTTGGCAGTGAAAGGCAAGTGATATATTGAGCCTGACTGTCTTATTTTTAATCTGTATTTCAGAGCTTAAATGTAAATCCAAGTTTGACCACCAAACTAAGAACAATAAGACGGGGAAACGAAGTGCTGTATGTTCTTCTCTTTCCTCATCTGCTTATCCTTCACCATTCAACATCTGCCTACATCATGTGTACATCCCTCATATATTCTTGGAGAAGGAAGTACACACGGGAGAAGTATAATAGGCATTATTACAAACAGAACTGCATGCATAATACTGATTTTCGCACAGCATGGTCTTTAAAACCTAAGCTGAGATCTGGCTCCACCTTGCATTAGTTGTCCCTGGCGCTGATGCCAAATAATTGCATCAGCTCCTATTGGCACCAAAACACAGCTGCTGTCAGCCTATTTCAATGAGGTCTGAGGAAGCATAAACAGTTCTGTGACCATCAGATTATGATGGACCCCCTGCGAGACTCCCGTCTTAATTAAAAAACACTAGCTCGCAACATACTGAAACAAGAGTCTTGAGTTTTTCTGGCAGATTATCCAGAAAGAAACTGGGCTTGCATTTTTTTAACCCTACAGTCTTGGCAAAAAAAATCCCAAGGCAGCTTAGTTTCCCCAGATGCGCCCAAAAGAAATACACAAATCAACTGACTGCTCCATCTGTAGTCAGCTCTTCACTGGAGGCTGACTGAAGGCTGCATCCTCCTTCTCCTCCCATCCCCAAATTTTACAGCCATCAACCCTGGCCTCCCTAGTCATACATACCAAAGTCATACATACCAATGCCCACCAATCTTTCAGTTATTCCATTAATAACCCTTCACTTTTAGTCTGGAGCACCTCCGGTTAGTTCAACTCAAGCGAACGTCTCTGGGTCGCACTCTTTTGAGAGCAAAGGAAAAGCTGGTTTGCTCAGCATTACCATGTTATCATCCCCACTGCCACAACTGCACATGATGGCTGCCAAATGGAAACTTTAGAAGTATGGTTGATTTTTCAGCGCGCTCAATAACACTGCCTTTCTATGTTTTGTTGCTTCCACTGAAAACAAGCACGTCTCTAGCCCCTTCCCTGCAACAGAAGAGCCAGAGACATTTACTTTTTTTAAAAAAAAAATGAAAGTTGAGAATTCAGAGAACCTGCTACACCTATCGCTACGCTATAGTGCTATAGTGATATTTCTGTTCACTTTTTAAAAAAAAAATGCAAAAGCCCTGGTGGCCTAGGGGAGGGCGGTAGCCACTTCCTATACCTGAAAAAGCAGCACTGTTCCAAATGGCCACAGCAATTCACACACGGTTCATAAATGGATGTAAATGAATTGAAACTGCTGCCTCTATATTGCTTTATACAAAGTCTGGGGAACAATGGATAACAACTGGATTAAAACTGAAATGTGGAAGGGGCCTAACACTATTTTAGTGTGGTACTGCTGCTTGGTTTAACTGTATATACTGATTGTTATTGTTTTAAAATGGAAGCTAGAAATTGTCTCTGGAGCCAATTTGGCTGACAGCATGAGCTGTTTGATAAATTAATTAGCTTAATATTAAACATTTGCCACACAAGGACAAGAAACCTGGCACTTCAATCAATCTCATCAAAGTCATCACTGATCAATCTGCTGCATTCTCAGTGTAAGCTTACAGAGGTGATATCACCACAGTGAGAAGAAAAAAGAGTGCTTAAAACAAAAGTTAAGGGGGTCAGACTGGAAGCATACAGCAGATACGTAGCTATAAAAAGCCTATCTTGTGTAAATGTTGCTGAACATTCTGACACATAGGCAAGACACAGAGTTCCAAAACAGCAGGGTTGACAGTTCTCCAAAAATACGAACCAGAAACTTTTCTAAACAGATTAAAATGGGGCTGTCATCAGATCGTTTTTAATGGCAAGTCTCAAGTAAACTGTTGAGAGTGCAAGAACTAGGCTGTAATTTCAGGTGCCTTGTGGAAATGTAATGCTGAGAGGGGCACATGCTGGAAGGGTCTGTGGGAAGGATAATGGGACAAGCTGCCAATGCCAGTATTTCTCACTACTGATGCTGTTATGGATGACCAGAAGCAACACAGGCCAAAAGAAACATAGGGAATGCATAGACTTTGACAATCTCATGGCAGAAAAGAGAAGACCAATCACCAGGACATAAAGAGGAACAACACAGCTCTTTATTACAACTGCAGCCAGTTAGAGGAAATGGTGAAGCATTCAGACTGATCACTCCTCTGCTGAATAGCAGGTTTGCTTATATACTACTGCCCCACATGACATTTATGAAAAACCACTTCCACCTTACTTATCTTACTCTATACTCAAGGCCCTTAATATTTGTAAAGGCTTTCAACCACATGCGCCTGCATGCCAGAAGATACTGGTGTAGAGACTCTCTACTACTGGGTTGGTGCACAAAGTACCTGGACCTTACAAACCTCCACATTCTTCACTTTCTGTTCTTCATTTCCAAAGAAGGTGAACACTAAGGCAAAACTGAAGGCATACATAAGCTGTCCATTTAGTGCATGCGCACGGCAAACAATTATGCCACGCTTCACATTACTGAGTATGTTTTTCCCTATGCAAAGTATACCTATGTAAGAAAGCTATTGTGTGAACTGGCCACATGCGGAAGCTGTGTTGTGCAATTCTTCTCTCTTATAACCCATTTAATTTTTGTTCCTGTTGATCAAATTGAGGAGTGTCTCTTTGCATTATGATATTGAGATAAGACTCACCTCTTGAACGCCTCCCCTGCTTGAGAAAAAGTATGCAAATAGCTTACTGAGACTCCTAGCAGCTTCTCAGTTCATTGACTAGCTTCCATAGAAACACTGGGTCACAAGGTTTAATGATAGTGTCCATCCAAGACCACAGAAGTCCTAGATTAAGCCAATTACTTGAGGACTCCAAAATAGAAATCCTTTCTCCTACATTTGATAAACTACCATAAATATTCAAGTAAAATCTTCCTAAGGTTTTACCCTGATAAAAAGGTAGATATATAAGGAAGAGATACCTGGCTTAAAAGATCAAAGGCTTATTCGCATGACCTGTTTTTATGAAATAACTACCCCTTGGCTTAAAATATGAACATTCAAGGGATGAACAAATGACTTTAAAGAATTCTAGGAAAACTCCATGTGGCTCACGAACCACCATTTTTTAAAATCCTGCTAAGCAATCATGTAAACAACAAGAGTTATATTGCTTATCTGTAGAATTAGGTTAAACACAGAATGATCCAAGAGGATCAATAAGGTGTTGTGGCTAAAATACCCTGAAATTCCTTTTCCATGCAATCAAGCATTGTTGTGTTTGTTTCAATGGAGTAAAAGCTAAAGCTAAATTAATCCATTATTGTGCCATTAGTTCCATTCCAAAAGTAAAAGAACTACCAATACAAGAGAGTCAGGCTTCAGAAATTAAATCCTAAGAACCCTAAAAGACAATGCCAGAGTGGCAAGGCAAGCACTAAATAGTCATACTTTGGTGTAAATCGTATCAATTACATCCCCAAAATAAAAGTACTAACTGTGGTGAACTTGAAACCATGAGACACACAATGCATAGTCCATTCTTTGGGCTTCCAGTGTTCAATGAACCCTGGTTAGAAATCTTAAAATAGGACAAATGATGTCTGGAATTAACAAAATTCAGGACAATTTAACTGCCCACAAAAACAACAAGGAAGATATAAAAAACTAGATATAGAGGACCAAGTTTATGGAAAAAGTTATTGAGCAGAAAACTGCAGCCAAACCTAAGAATGGCTGTGAGTCTTAAACACACATGCACGCGCATGCACGCACACCCACACGCACAAACTCTATGTGGAAAGCCACAATGAAGACAATAATTAACTCTTATTTCCTAGGCAAGAGGGCACTGTCTTGGGAACTGTCTTGCAATCCAATTGTCTGCTTATTGTTGGGGAATTTACCTTCTATCTCCAGCCCAAAGTTTTTAGCTTTCAGTGAGGAAAACCTGTCTGCAATCTTAATTGTAACAAGTTAATATTCAAAATAAAAAATGGTGCAGTCTTCACCCAAGTGCATTTATCTGACTATGAACAATTTCTCTACTTCCAAAAACGGCATTTAAAAGATAATTTCACAGACCAAGCAATGAGAAAGTGAATGAAATATCACAACTTGGGGACCAACATCTTCTCTCTGAAGAAAAAAAAAGGTTTCATGCAGCTTGAATGCAAAGATTACTGGTAAAATATGCTTCCAGAATGCAAGCAACCCCAGTCAAAGAAAGTGTGGCTAGAAGTACAACTATCTTCCTGCTTTCTTGTAGCTTTAGAAGTACTTTTAAGTTCATGGAAAGGATGGAAGTGTAAACCAAAAAAATGATTTAAAAGTTCAAGCTTATTTTAATACTGTACTAAACTACAGTGTACAGTAGGGATTTTTTCAGCTGGAACGTGGTGGAATGGAGTTCCAGCACCTCTTGAAAATGGTCACATGTCCGGTGGCCCCGCCCCCAGAGCTCCAGACAGAGGGGAGTTTAGATTGTCTTCCACATGGCGGCATGGAGGGCAATCTAAACTCCCCTCTGTCTGGAGATCAGGGGGTGGGGCCACTAGCCCATGTGACCATTTTTGCTGAGGGCAATTAAAACTTTAAAAAACTCCCCCCTTGTTCCAGCTGACCCAAAGCGACGTCATTGTGCAGTCCTGAGTTCCACCACTGAGTTCCACCACCTCTTTTCCCAGAAAAAAAGCCCCAGTGTAATGTTAATCACTTTGAAGTAGAAATTCAGAGAAAGAATACAAGACTTTGAGATATCAGATACAGAGCAAATGAATACTTTCAGTGAGCCCATAGATAGCTTTTATTTTGTTACTCTGTATTCCATTCCACCGCTTAATCCACAGTCAAAATCTACGTGTCACACCTACAGGATTGGCATCTAGAACAAACTGTTTTCATCTTTTCAAAACTGGTTTGAATGCAGGGAAAAAACCTGTCAGACTTTCTTTTTAAACATTAAGGGGGTGAGCAGTGCTCTTTTAAAAAGCACATAGTCCAATTTCTCCCGCACCTTGTCAGAAAGCTAGTGAGCAATGGCATTTTGAATATCCCTCCCCCCAAACCTACCTAAGTCAAAAGAGGAGCAGACACGAACACTTACCTTTTACAGAGAAAAATCTCCATGTAGAAAGAGTGTCTTTAGTAAGCAAGCAGTCTTGGCTTAATATTGCAAAGTCATGTTAATACCCAAGGTGCCCAACATCTCTCAAAAGTCACTGCGGACAACAAGCGTGTCATTTTTCGACATGGAAGGCTGTAAGTGACACAGACAGAAAGCACCAGCAACCCCTATAACAAAGGAGGCCATCAACATGCTCCGCACAAAGGACATTACTTGAAGAACGTAATGAAAAAAGAGGGCGGCCACAAAAGTCTGCACAGAAATTTGCATATTCTATTTGCATAATGCATACTATTCCATGAATGCAATGCTAAGTAACAAACACATAGAGTCCACCCTCCAGCTAGCCCTCCGGTGCCATGAGCTAGGTCACTAGACCTTCCCATCCACCCCCAAGTATTCAAAAAAATCATATTACACGCTTCTTTAATAAAAACACTAGAGATCTGCAGCCAAAGAATTGAATAGTCGGTTCAAATAAATATGTAAAACAGAGTCCCACCCTACCATCTACAAAAGCTGACATCCTTCCTCCCAACAATACACAGGTCCCTCCCTCCAGGTTTACTAGGTTGGTCTCCATTCTGCCTACCTTCCTGCCAAAACCACTCATCTCCACTGCCCTTCATATTTTTTACTACCTTTTCTTTTCCTACCCTTAAAACCTAGCTTAGAATGTAAGGCCAGCCACTCCCCCTTTGGATCACTGAGCTTTCAAATACATCAAAGTTATCGCCAGAAGATCTACTACTGACTTTTCTTCCAGCTGCTCCAACTGTCCCTCTGAAATCACAAGCAAGACAAACAAAAATAGTTTCCTCTAAAAGGATCGCCACGCAGCTCAGCAACTTTAGCAACTGGTCCTTCAAGGCTCAATCTCCCATTCTAAGGCAACAAAGAGGGAATCAGCAATAAACAGAACTTCTAAAAAATCTCTGCAGTGTGACAGCACTCTGCCCTGCTCCAAATTAAGCATGGATATTTTGTTTCAGGAATGATCTCAGCTGAAGATTAGGGGGAAATCACAGATCTGCTCAGACAAAGGAGAAGCCGTCCATGCTAACCACTGGAAAAACCCAGATGATATGGGAAGGAAATTGGACAGTGGGAACCCACAAGCTTCCAAGGCAAATCAGCTAGGCAAAGTGGAAACACTGGAAAGAGTGGGAAGCTGCCGCCGCCTGGAGTTCTTTTATTCTGAAAACCGAGGGACTGGAAAAGTCATCCATCTTTCTCTCTGCTTGCTTTGCACATCTAGGCAACCTAGGAGGCAAGACGGAAAGTGCAGCATACTGATGCTTTCACAGTCTGCTAAGAAGAGCCAGTACAGTTGGGCCAGGCACTATATAGCCTTCCAGGCCGGGATGCTGTGAGGATAGCAGAGGAGAGGAAGAATGGGATAAAAATGTAATATATATATATATATAAAAAAAAGAAAACCTACACCTTTCTTCTATGTGCACACCTGGCCCCCAAAGCATCAATACTTCTGAAGGGAGACAATCCTGAGACCTTACGCTCCCTTCCTTAACTGAAAGGAAAATGCAGAATAACCATACTACTATTATCCAGCTAGACCAAGTAGCCCTACATTAATGAAACCATTTGAAACTCCGCTAACCATCTCTCTCATCTCAAATGAATATTACACCATTTCCTACAATATTACACCATTTCCTAGTGTTGCTAATAAAATACTCATTTTGGCCTGGCATTGGGCTAGATGCTCAGATTACAAACCACATCATCCCTATGGAGATGGCCTGCAATCCATCTAAGAGACAGGATAAAGGTGAAGGGACCAGAAGATAGGTCTTGATAAAGTCGTAAGTCTTGTTAAACTAGTTGCAGGGGGGAAATAAAAAAAAACAAGACTATAATAGATCTGAAAACATCTTACAAAAGAAACTGATTTTCAGAAAGCTCTTGGAGAGGGGCAGAGATAAAGCCTTCCAAGCATCACAGCCTGCTTGCGGGGAGGGCGGAATATAAATATGACAAAATAAAATAAATAAATAAATACAGAAAGGAGAAACGAGGAAATTACAGTGGCAATTCAGCACAGCTGACACAAAAAGTACAACTGTACTTTTAGTATATTGTTTATTTCAAAATCCTTACAATGAATTATAAATGTTGTCCACTGACAGCAAACTGGAATATTTCTGTCATGGTTCTGCTATATTTCTCTATTCACTCCCAACCAGTAATTTAAAGGAAACACTGCTGCATAGTCTAATTGACCCTGTCCTCTTGTTTCCTTGTTTGCATCTATAATTAGACCTAACTCAGCCCATCACACACTACCAGAAACAGGCCCTTTCAGAGCCACACCCAACAAACTACCGCCAGCATTTCATGCTACTCCTCCATAATCGCAACACACAGAAGGCTTTATTTTTTCTTGAGACAAAACTTGATGCAATTCAAAGAGCACCTCAGTGCTGCTCAGGCCGCCACCGCTAATACACCAATATTGAAAAAGAGAATTTAGAAATACCTTTTACTCACCCATGGTATTCTGAAAAAAGGTACAACTCCTCTACAATGAGGACACTTGCAACAGAACAGCAGTAATTTTTTGCCAATTAAAAAGGAAAAGAGAAAAACTTAGTATTAAGTTACAGTGGAAACAAGATATAAGCCGCTTCTGATCTCTCAAAATTAGCTTGCATGCATAAATGATTTTGTTATTGCTTTGACCTTTCAATTCAGGAAAGGATGTCAACCTGTGGCCTGATTTGGCCCTTAAAGCAACTTTACCTGTGTCAAATTCTAATCACGGAGTGCCTTTTGTGTGTGTGCGTGTTTTAAATACTCACCTGTTTTACTTCTTAAGGAAGAAAGGCAATGAATCACTGCAGTTTATTATATCAATTTCTCATCTGCACTCTAGAGAGACAAAGGAAGCCTACCAATGTGCCTACTGAGGCTTTCCAGAAAGCACTTTGGAATTACACTGTCACATACCCACAAGAACAATACCAAAACTTAGCATCCCTTTTATCAGTGCGGGGTCATGCATCTTCCATAAAAATATAGTAGTCCTGAGAACAGAACAGACCCTACCTTCAAGCCTAAGAGGAACGTGGTGTCAAAAAACACAGAAGATCTACATTCTCTCCTTCCGTCTGAAGTCCATTCACTCTAAGAAGAAAGCATGGGAAATGCTGGACCCACATATTTACAATAAAAGAACATCCTCCTTTAGAGAATCTGACTCTCTCTTCATGATTTTCCATCATTTTCTCAAGGACAAAAAGGTCTCAAAGACTCCTTAAACAGATGGTTGAGGGAATATATTAGTTTGGCTTATGACACAAAGAGAAAGCCCCTGAGGGGATTACAGAGCCTTCAGTTAGGAGTGCTGCCACATCAGCAGCTTTTGACACAAACACATCCATATGCAAGGCAGCTACCTGGGCCTTGGTCTCCATATTTGTCAGATACTCTAGGCTGGATTCCATTGCCATGGCTCCTTCAGTCTTCAAGTACAGAGTTGTCTAATTTAATATTTTTAGTCAACAGCCCCTCTCTAGTTGGATTCATGCTTTAAACATCCTTTTTGTACAGGATTTCCTTACCCTTCAAGTGACAACAGAACACTGAGACTTACTGAGAAGATCCTGAAAGCAGGTAGAACCATCCCAGGTCTACCCTGTGGGTTGGATCCAGACTCAACAGGCAATTTCCACTGACTTCTCCCTTCTCACAGCAGATCCTCCTCATGTCATTCCTCCAGGCCCCCTATCACCAGGAGCAGCATTCCACTCTGCCATTGGAAAATTTAGTTTGAATCCAACTCCTGTTGTTTAAAGAGATATAGATCATCATCAAGGAGTACTGCTAACAACAACACAGAAAAACCTAAACCATCCTCTCCCCCTTTTTTCTATCCCACAGCAATCTTTAATGTTTCAGTCGTAGCTTCTTAATAATGTTTCTCAGCATCCGTTGGAGTAGGTACACAATGTGCAAGTTTCTGAGCTGAAAAGGAAAGGCAGACCCTGGTGGCAGAGACAGAAGCTGTACCCTAATTCCTGGTTCCAGTTCCCGATGAATGGAAGCACTCGTTCACACAGGATATTCTCCTTACCTTCAAGAAGGAACCTTCTTGGTTAGTGCCAGTGTTGTTTCCAAGCAACCAATACTATGTTGGCTAACTTATAGTTAAATAATATGTTTAAAGAGCTTTAGATAACTGCATGTGCATATACTTTTGGTTTTTGTCTTCAACCATTACTGTACAAAGTACCCAGTTGGGAGCCAAATGCTCAAGCATAGGCCAAATGCTCAAGCATAGGCCTAGACACTTGGGAGCCAGTTTGGTGTAGTGGTTAAGAGCGTGGGACTCTAATCTGGAGAACCGGGTTTGATTCCCCACTCCTCCACTTGAAGCCAGCTGGGTGACCTTGGGCTAGTCACGGCTCTCTGGAGCTCTCTCAGCCCCACCCACCTCACTGGGTGTTTTGTTGTGGGAATAATAATGACATACTTTGTAAACTGCTCTGAGTGGGCATTAAGTTGTCCTGAAGGGCGGTATATAAATCGAATGTTGTTGTTGTTATCATCATCATCAGCCAGCCAGGTCTTGTACTTAGGATTCATACTTGTTAGCACAGTATTTAATTAACTCTACATGGTAAGCTCAATTGCAGAAATGAGATTTTAAAAAGGCTCAATAAAACATTAGAACTGCACTTGGGAATTATTTTCTAAAGTTGCACATCTTAAAACACCAAGTGGGATTAATTCCAGTTGTCTTAACATGACTTATCTTAAGAACTACATTAATATATAGCAGAGCTTTGTCTTTTTAAAAAAATAACCTTCTGCACATAATTTCAAGAGAAAAGTTGCACTGCATCCATCCATATACAAAAGCAATATATCTGAAGCTCAATTTATGTGATATCAACAAAGTGAATATTGCAGCTCAAATGATGTTGCATATGCTAATAGCAGTTGAATTCTTCCAACAGTAATGGGACGACATTCTTCTACGATTATGTCATCCACTACTCCTCACACACTAAGTTCTATGGCACATATCCAATGAATACAAACTACTGTGATACTGTGAGGAACAGTCTAAAACCCACCACATTTTGAATCACAGGGTTTGGGGCCGGGAAGTACCTTTAAAGTTCGATCCCAGGCCTTAAATAAGACAATCATACCAATACCACAAGCTGACAGTCATACTGGAAACTGGAAACAAACTGTGCAGTCTAGGGGTAATTCCACAGCCTCCTTTGGTAACCAATTCCTCCATCAAACAATATCTGTATTTATCCAATTGCAAATTTAATTTTAAGCACTTTTATCCTGCTTTTCTCCAGGAAAAAAGACACAAAGATCTCAGCCAATATCATGTTTTGCTACATGAGTGTGTTTGAAAATTATTCCTCAAGGAAATACACAAAAAATTATATCGACTGTAACTAGTCACTCAAATAGATTTTCCAAGGAAGGTACATACAAGGGAGCTGGCAGGAATCTAGCATCCTGCTCATAGATACTTCCTGAGGAAAAAATTTTCCCCCAACCTAAGCCTCTACGGGCATCACGCCAAGAACGCTCTCTTGAGGCAAACACTATGCTGGAACTAGCCCTACATAGAAGTGAAAGAAGTGCTGAGGCACTCAGGTAAGGCAGACATGCAAGCCACGGATGAAGCAGGTACTGAAGAGTTCCAATGCTGCAAGCACCACCTGAAGAAATAAAGGCCCGCTGACATCATTATTTCCCCCAAAAGATGAATTGGAAATGATCAGCCTCCTGGAGGTTGCAAGAGACCAGGTAGTGAACACACACACACACACACACACACAAACACACACACAGAGGGAGGGGGCAAGAGCTGAAGGTTGTGACAAGGGAGGGAAAAAAAGCACACAGGTAGAGCCACACACACACTTCGTATTCTGCACTCTGTCAAAAGCAACCACTTCTTTCAACAGCAAACCAGCGAATCCCCCTATCAGTAGGCACCCTCTTTTATTTCCAGAGGCACACAGGCACATCACCCGAAAGTGAAGCAGGGCCACCATCTGAAGCCATACAAACAGCAAAACACTACCATAACAGCAGGAACAAGGTTTGGGGAAATCCAAAACCCCTTTCGGGGGCTCACAGTGTTCAGGAGAAATCGTAAACCGTGTTCCTGCTGAGCGATAGTCCTCACCTATCCTAGCTGAAGAAAGCAACAATGCTTGCGTGAAGTCCAGAAACCCATGCGTAGATGCAAAGTGACCTGGCTCCCAGGTCAGGCTCCTGAAAGCTACAAAAGATATAGATGTATCTGTACCAGTTACTGTACCAGCTGCTATGTCAAAAAACAAGTACTGAAGTACTATAACAGAAAACGTGAATTCTAATACTATCTACTGAATTTATTGATTTCTCCTACCTCTTCCACCTGTCTCCATCTATAATAAAGTTTAAAACGTTGATAAAAGTAACTTTTATGGAACAAGTCAGTAATGGACAAACTGAGATAAGGGAAAGGGAAGTTGCTGCTGCCCATGTACTGCAAACCTACTAGAGGACCAAGAGGAGAGGCCAGTAGGAACATGCCAACAATGTAGGCTGGACTTTGTCACTGGCTAGAGGTTATTTTTCTATACTGTTCCTCAGGGCTTTCTTTGGATAGGACATCATGGTTAGTGCTGAAATTGTGCAGATACCCTGGACGGTAATGAACAAGATGCAGTTGAAGCTCTTTTTACATTTCTAATATGTCAGAGTTGGCTGAGCTTGAGACACTGACCAGCTTCATCAGTACAAATGGAAGCGCAGCAGGATCACAGAATTGGACTGAGCATAAACATGAGAAGGCCATTTCATACAATGGTCACAAGAATTCAGCTCAGTCCTTAAGCAGATAGAGTTCCAAACAATTTCTTCTCACAGTAAGACTTTTAGCAACATACCTATGAGGTCCTAGATCTGATAAAATGTACAACACATATTCACCAACCTATTATAAAAATGTTCAAAACCATTCCAATGTTGTGAAGCGGTCTTCCAGAGATATTAAAAGATCTTGATCCCTTCTACAGTTTTGAAAATGATGCTAGACTGAATTTTTTTAAGACAAATTGCAGCACATAGGATGAGTGGCTTTTAAAAATCTCTTGCTTTCTTGTTTTTCTTACTGACTGGGGACTGGGGAGGTGTTTGGGAAAAGGGTGCTTTTTTCCTTTCTTCCCCCTCCCCATCCTAGTCTTCCCCCCTGAACTCCGAACCTCAAACCAGTTTGGAAATTGGATGAGTTCGTGTTCCATGTTCCATGGAAATAAACGAACCACGAACCGAGCGGTTCGGGTTTTTTTTCGTTCTGTGCCCATCTCTACAAAGGTATATTTGATTAATTCTTCCTTATATGCATCCCTAAATAGGAAATTATTTCAAAAGAGACCTGTCAGATAAAATGAAATAACTATTCTCAGCATCAATAATGATCCTACAGCAAACCATGCCGTGGGCCAGTGACAAACCTCCTAATGGTTTTAATAGGACAGATTTCACTTGCATAAATGAGTCTTGAAATGGCAGCCAGCTATTTCCAAGTCCTTTTCCCTGCAACACACACTTAATGCACATTGATTTCCTCTTTCAGAATACAAGTTCACTTCCATACGGGAAATGTTTTACATTTTTATAATTGTCTTGTGCTTTGCCACTTGAAGATCAGGGCTGTCTAGGGCATACATATTCACCTGAAAAAATAGAATTTTCTGTGCAACCTCGTCCATAATTTAGATTCAAAGTTAACATGGAACACTGCACAAACTGCAGACAATCTAATTTTGTAAAAGTCTTTAAAAAGCCTTTATCACCAATTCTCTAGTGTAATAATCAAGGAAGAGGGTTGCACAGCTACTCTCAGGAGATGGATCCACATTCAGCAAGCTACTAAACACCCTGACCTGGTTAGCCCAGGTGAGCCTGATCTTGTCAGATCTCAAAAGCTAAGCAGGGTTGGCCTTGGTTAGTACTTGGATGGAAGACCTCCAATGAAAACTAGGGCTGCAGAGACAGGCAATGGCAAACCACCTCTGTTAGTCTCTTGCCATGAAAATCCCACCAGGGATCGCCATAAATCAGCTATGACTTGAGGGTACAACACACACACAAGTTACTAAACATGTTTACTCAAAAATAAGTCCCACTAACTTGCATGAAAATATTTGTGAGATATTTATTTATTCAAAGAGGTATTCAATTGAAAACATTAACCCATAAAAAAGGTATATTAAACAAAATAAAAGAGTTCTCAGGCCTCTGTTGAACTTCAGAAGTTGATGGCACAAGCTTTTTTACTATTTAAGTTGCAATGTCTCTTATTTCCCCCATTCCTGAGTGAAATAATATCCAATTCATATGTTGACCAAGAGATCCACTTGGCTTTAGAGATTAAACAATGCTGGACCACTTTCAGAACATGCTTTGGACATCCCATATATAAAGAAATGTACAGTGGATGAAAGTGCTCATCACTACTACTACAGAGCACACATTTCTTAAAACATCAAAAGCACTATAATTTAAAAGGAAAAGACACAGAGGAAAAACAGCCAACAAGAGCAAATACTTTGAAAAATATATTAACAGAAGCTGGCAATTTAAGTACTTTTTAATATTTTAATCTAACTTCCAATATGATGCAATTTAACTGTTGCTGCAATTCCCATAGCTATTTCAGAAACAGAAACCCAACACTGTAAAATCAATTGATCTTGGAAACCTGAAGCAAGAAATTCAGACTCTTTCCTTAAATAACCAAGCTACTTTTTAGCTCTGTGTCAAAACCACAGCACATTCTTTAAAAATACACATACAAAACATTCCAAGCCATGAAACACATTTGAATAACTCAAATTCTGGTAAAAGAGGAGTCAGATACACATCTGTGCCCAAAA
Organism: Eublepharis macularius; assembly: GCF_028583425.1. NCBI lineage: Eukaryota > Metazoa > Chordata > Lepidosauria > Squamata > Eublepharidae > Eublepharis > Eublepharis macularius. The sequence continues at coordinate 30,426,732 of NC_072807.1, read as the reverse complement.
AGCAAAATTATGCTTCCAAGTTAGAGAGAGGCTATAATGGTCAAGTGTAAAGCTATACTGCAAGTTAAGCATCATAAAAACTCTATGCTTCATATCTAAATATAAGGTGGATGTCATCACGTGAACATATGAAACTGCCTAATCAGACCATTAGCCTATCAAGGTCAATACTCCCTGCTCCAACTAGAAGCAGTTCTCTCCAGGGTTTCAGAGTCTTTCACATTGCCAGTATTGGATTCCTTTAAATGGGAGATGCCAGAAATTGAACCTGGGACCTTTTGCACGCAAAGCAGATGCTTTACCATTGAACCACAGTTCCATCCTTCATAAGTATACGCTAACTCTGTTACAGGGATTGCATACACACTTATGATACAGATTTTTCAGAATCAAGGCATCAGCCTCTACTCTGCACCTTTTCTACCATCAATACCCCAACATATAAATGAGAGAGATGGGCATGGAATCTCCATTATGTAAAGAGGGGGTTGAACTCACAAAGAAGAGGGAAATTCACAACCTCCTTCTTGAGACTGTCTGTGAAAAATGAATAAAATGTAAAATGAGACTTCAAGTCTCTGGAGCAATGTTCCAGTTATGTCAGCAAAGCAATGACCACCTGGTGGGTGACTTTCATTTGCCCACCCCAGTGCTGAACAAAGCATTCAATCTCCTTCTAAGTAAATATTTTTAATCTACTTATTTCTGTATTTGTCTTTTCACAACAACTTTCACTAGAGCTGCTGCCACCCTATGACATCATAAAAGCAGACGTTAGCAACAGTCCAAAAATAACTGAATAGTCAATGGTTACTTCATGATAGAGTCATTTCAAGAAGTTTAATGTGGCACTTTAATCTGGCAAACACAGCAGTATGTCCACAGCAAAAAAAGCATTCACAATGTCTTTGTTTTTCTTGATCTAAATTGCTACCCTCAATACTTGGCCTTGTGAGAAACCTTGATCCAGTGAAACACCACAACATATAAGCATTTCTAAGAGCCAATAACTCAAAAAAGTTAGATGTAAAAGTAACAATATGTAATTTTCCATCCATCAGCAAATATTAACCAAACTTAGTTTAGAGAATGAATTTCAAAACCACAAGCTAAACACTGTATAAATAACTTAGGTGCCATTTAGGGATATATGGTTGATTTTTAAAAAGTGGGGATAGAACCACAATCTAGTCCTCACTAAGAATTTTTAAATCCTATTAACTTAATGGAATTATTAAAAACATGTTTAGCTTTTTCTCAATGAAACCAAATGAAGTTTAAAAGTGCTTAACTTTGACTGGATCTTTTAAAGTTTTTTTAAACATGCAGGTCAGTGAGGAATGCAAAAAAACAAGTTTCGTAATCGGTTAATATCATGGACAGAAAGCTCAATATTTGGGACTATGCCCTCAAATATTAATGATTTATATTAAAAACCAATTATATCCATCCAAATATTATCCTTAACTGCAGCTATAGTTTACTAGTTTATAGTTTATACCTAGATGAATCCCAGGTGCCAGGTCAATACGGTGCTTAAAAATTTCATTGTGGTGCCAAGTACCTTCAACAATGATTTTATTGCCACATCTCTTCTGCAATTCTTAATGCATGAAGTTCTTAACACCTCAATGGTGGAGAATGAGTTCATTTCTTAACCAGTGACTTCCTATACTGGATCCAATATTCAATTGAAAATGCAGCATTTTAAAGCAATAATGGAATTATGAAAAACTGGAGAGACATTAGGTTTAGGTTAGGCTTTTGTTGTGATGAAGACAACCAAGGTTACTCTATATGTGTATTACAAAATTTATATCATAGATTTAGTAACATTACAAGAAACTGCTAAAACATTATAATTAGGTGTTGTGGTAGCAATATTTAGAAATCCGGTCATTAAAATACAAGCTGCCTAGCTCCTAAATTTTTGGGTTAGCTCCTAGAGCCTAAGAAAATTTGTCCAGGCCTAATTTACTATGAGACACACTGAGAGAGGGGAGATGTTTTTCAGAAACACGTTCCCTCTTGCACACAGAGAAGCAGCTGCATAGTTTACCTGATGCTTTTATAACCATCTGTACTAACTTACACCGCTGCATTTAATATTAAAAGAGAATCACGTAAAATGATGTTAATATCTAATTCTACATGCCGTAACTAAAATGCATGAAATCTGATCCTGACGCAGATGCAAAAGCTTACTTTCATCACATTCAGTGGCATGGCTGGGCTGGTTCTCTCACACTGAAAGTCCCACAAATTAAAGAAATACCTGGATGTGCCATTCCCTTCTTCGTTGCAATAGTACTGCTAAAAGATACTGCTGAAACATAGTGAAAATTGGTCTTTAGTCTACTGATCCAAGATCCACTGGAGACAAGCTATTTTTAATCAATGCAAGATGGAGCTTAAGAACCATAAAAATTAGTTTATTGGAATCATAAAACATTTTTAAAAGAATATTTGGTAAAAGAAATACAGAATCAAATCAAGCTACAGTGTCACCCTGAAATTCAAAATTTCTGATATTACAAATATATTGTGAGCAGTTTGTTCTCATTTGTGAGCTCAGAAGCTATGTATTGCATGACTGCAGAATATTTCTTGCATATGCTTTATCAAAGACAAAAATATGCAAATGAGCTATGCAGCATACTGGCCACAGTGACTTTATCTCTAGTGTCACTAACCACCACCACAATGCATAGGAAAATGCAGTGTAAATAAAGGTGTGAGTTTAGCTGCAAAATCCTGCACAGCACGCCCTAAGCACATTTTCTCCTTTGCGAGAATCACCTGCAAGTTCCTTCGAGCACCATATTCTATCCCCAGAGGGTGGGGGAGGAATGCCCTGCTGTGACAGACACCCTGTTGCTTTGGAGAGGGATAAGCCACACTGCTATACAACCTTTTTTTCCTCTCCTGCCTTGAAAGGAACATTGTCAATTTCGCTTGTGTTCTGAAGAGCCCCTTAAAAAAATTCAGGGGAGATCTGCATTCTCTACAACAGAAGAACAGCACAGAGATTTGCACAAAGAGGGGGAGGGGAAAGACCACTGAAATGCTAGGATTATTACAGCAAGGGCAGGTGAACAGATAATAGCTGCCATGCTTTAAAAGTACGGCAGAGAGGCACTCACCCTTTTAAGTCTTTTTAGATAGCTTCTTTTAAAGTCAAACCATAGCATAGTTGAAAGAACGGGGACTGCACTGTTTTATCAGCTCAAGATAAGCCAAAAGCTGGTTAACTCTGTCTTACAGCCTTTCCGTGGTTGAATAAGAACACAACATTACTGCATTAAAAACATCACTCGCTCAGCTAAAGATTTTTATGCTGAAGATTTACTGGAGAGATTTCTATGCTGCCTCATCAGAGTCCCGCTCCATCACAAATCCAGTATGCTGTGGTACTTGCTGCACCACCCACGGTGAAAAAACACCCATGAAGAAAACACAGGCTGAACTGATTCAGTGTATTCTTTATGACCAGCTTTGCAGTGATGCAGTTTTAGCGCTAGCGAGGAAGAATACACCTATTTGTGTGTGCTGCAACATTCTGGCTGCACCCCGGGGAACTCGGCACCAGCAAAGACACTACCACCACCTCCCAAATACTGCCACTCTATTAAAAAATGTGTATTTGGTTTCTTATCTTAAGATAGCAGCAGACTGAAGCAAAGGCTTCTCACTAAAGAAGCAGAGCGCTCTTATCACAACAGACTGGAGCAAAAGCCATCTAAACCTGTTAACGCAAAAAAGAGAAAGAAAAGAAAGAAAAAAAAGAAAAGTTGTTCTTAACTGCCAAGCTCACTCGTGCTGCCTTCGTTCTGATCCCCAAGACAGCAGCTGTAGCACAGATTTTCCAGCTCCCAGACACATGCAATGCAACAGCGACCATCATTTGCAAGGCGGGGGGGGGGGGGGCCAAGAAAGAGGCCAGTGCAGAAAAATGAAGGAGGCCAGTGCCAGAAATACAAGACGATGTAGTGGGGTTCCAAAAATGGATGATCTCATACTACATTCAACACCGCAAATTTTTTTAAAAAACATGCTAGGTGAGAGAAAGAGCAGAAATCTCTCAATGACCTTGCAACAAGGGAAAGGGGGGTACTAGCTAGCAAGCCTTTCAGAAACATTTTATAGGGGGAGGCTGAAACCCTAAAAGAATCGGAGAATAAAATCAGGATGACATGGGAGGAGGGAAAGAGGTTGTACTAGTTGGCAGGGAGGTACTAGTTAGCAAGCCTTTCAGAAACATTTCGTGGAGGAAAGATGAAAGCCTAGAAGAACCAGATAATAAAATCAGGATGAAATGGGAGGGGAGGGAAGGAGGTGTACTAGCTAGCAGGGGAGGGTGCTAGCTAGCAAGGGTGTATTAGATAGCAGGGAGGTACTAGTTAGCAATCTTTTCAGACAGATTTCCTGAGAGAAGGATGAAAGCCTAGAAGAACCAGTGAATAAAATCACTATGAAATGGGAAGGAGGGAAGAGAAGACAGCTCGGTATCCACGGCCTGAATGAATGAACACCCCGCGGTCCGCACCCTAGTCCCTTTAAGGGCACGAGGGACCAGGAACCGACCCAGCCAGGATCTGTCACACACCCCTCCCCTTCTCCCCTCCCCTCGGATTCGAATGCCGAGGCGGCCGTTAACGGCCAGTCAAGCCGCAGGTGTCGGCTGACCGTTGGTGGGGGGAGGACTGGGGGTTCTGAGGGAGAGAAAAGGGGGGCAGGCGACAGGATGGGGGCGCCTCACCTGTGGGTCGGGCGGGGCCGCCGCATCTCTTCTCCTCGGCTGGCCGCTCGCTCGCTCCCCAGAACCGGGAAAGGAGGGACGGCGCCCGCCGCAGTCTCCGCCTCCCGGTCCGCTCCTCCGCCGCTCCCCCCTGCTGAGGCGCTTCTCCCCTCACACCCGCCAGCGCATGCGCGCCTCCGCCGTCGCCATCCCCTCCTCTTCTGGACCCCTCCCACCCGCCAGGGAAGGCCACGCCCTCTTTCCACCGACGCGAGGCTCTCCGACCGGCACGCCAAGCTCCGCCCCCTGGTTGCGTTCTCCCTCGAGCGCATGCGTGAGGAAGAGGGACGAGCGCCGCCTCAGATCCGCGCCTGTGCCTGCATTCGCTGTGGAAGCTGGAAAGGGGCGGGATGTAGAGTGACAGGGAAGGGGCGTTTACGACTCGAGGGGGAGAGAAGGCGGCGCTTTACGGCGGTGCTTAGCAACCGAAGGAGAATGAGGTGGGCGCGACAGGTAAGGGCGCGGAGTGTCGTCAGCGGCGACGTCGCGCTACGTAAAGTCGCCTTGACGGGGATTTTTAACGGTTAAAAGGGGGGGGGGATTATGAGACTCCCCCCCCGGTCCCCTCAGCAATGGGCTTTCTACGGTGGACTGGCGCTGGCCGAGCGTCTCATACGAACGCAGGGACTGAAGGAAAAATGTGTAGCTATGGTTGCCAAACTCCAGGTGGTGGCTGCAGGTCTCCTGGCATTACGACTGATCTTTAAGCCACAGAGGAGGTCAATTCCCTTGGAGAAAATGGGTGCTTTAGAGGGTGGGCTCTATGGCATTATACTCTTCTGAAGTCCCTCCCCAAACCCCACCCTCTCCAGGCTCCAACCCCTAATCTCCAGGAATTTCCCAACCTGGAGCTGGCAACCCTCGTATGACATCTTCCTCCTCACCCCTCAGAATCTGTAGGGCTTCATTCACATGTGCCAGGGAATGAGGGTAGAAAGAGAGAGCTAGAAGATTCTGACTTCAGGTAGAGGAGGATCACGTGTTGGAATGCTCCCCTGTGTGAAAGGAGAAACAAAAATCGCAGCACTGCAGATAAAAGAGAAGGGAGGTGTTTTCCTCCTGTTGTAATAGCTTTCTACTTGCAGGGAAGAGTGGCTTTTAATGCCAAAGAGTGATCCAAGACTGGAGGATCACATGTTGTAATGCTCCACTATGTGAAAGGAAGGGAAAAAACCCTTCCCTGCAAATAGAAAAGAGGCACTGTAAATAAAAGAGAAAGGTGATGCTTTCTCCCTGTAGTGCTAGCTTTCTGCTTGAAGGAAGGAGTGTTTTTAATGCCAAAGAGTGGTCCAAAACAGGAGGCATCCACCTGCAGTCTGTATGGATGCAAGTCCAATTATAGGAAGGAATGGCAAGTGAAAGAGCTGGGAAGATGGACCTTGCCTCTGCTGACCTAGCCTTAAACAGATGCCTTGTGACGTAGATTAGTTAGAGAGTGACTGGCCTGTTATCGTTCATTAAGCTGAGTAAGTCTTTGAAACAGGTCTCCCTTGTCTGAGATTCTAACTATTACACAACATTGGCTCATGCGTGTGTATATTTCTGAGAGAGAGAGAGAGGCTTGTATGAGGATAAAACGGGGGAGAAGGCTGTGAAATGTAAGAAATAAAAGGAAAATGTCACAGGCAGTACCTTTTGCATTTCATGGACTTTTGCTCCCACGGTCTGCCTTTTCTTCTCTCTATTTACCTCTGTATACATGTCTTCAAACGGAGGACATGCTTGGTGTTCCCTGGCCCAAAAACATTTATATTACAAAAAATGCATTCACCTATAAGGAACCTTTTGATCAGTTTTTGCTGTAATAGACTACCCCCCCTCTGGAGTCCTGATGTGGCTGAGTTTCTTCATACAAGGTTTGCAAGGCAGGTGTTAATATTAAGGCATGTGGAGTATCTCCTTTTTTGCCAACTGAAAACATCTTATTTTCTTAGGAATAAAACATTTGACACATTTTATATATCGTACTTTGATTAAAATTTGGGAGGGACTCAGTCAAGCAGACAACCTTATGACTGTCTTTGCTTTAGAGTACTGATGCCCTCCAGCCAGAAGCGTCTCCTCCCCCCCTCCCCGGCAATGCTTCTGTTTCATGAATAACTTCAAGATGGGTATCTGCCCAACAGGTTCATGTCTTCTCAGCATGGAGGTGCAGGGATGACAGTAGCTGTGCCATGCACTCCAATTTCTGACTGACTGCTGTCCCTCTCTCCAAATCAGTTTCTCAAGGCTCTGTGTTTAAAATTCTTGATAGCTTTAAAATGACTTTGTAACTTAATGCTAAAAAAATAGTTTTGAATTGTATGGAGAAATATGTCCTAATTCTTTTGAAAACTAAACCAGTGGTACTCACTCTGTGGTTCTGGAGAATCGCATTCTCACCTACCAGCAACCAAAAGAGCTATATTTATTTCCATCCCTGGCATGAGGCCTACCCCGCAGGGAGGCTTGCAGCTTACCCGTTCCTCTAGTGGTAGCTGTTTTAATATGAGGTCTACCTGCCAACCACAAGCCCCACCAGTCAAGGACCTCTTTCCTGACACACAGCAGGTGACAAGTTGGGGATCAGTGCGCAGAAGAGCCACATGTCACTCCTGAGCCACTGAGAAAGTATCACGGAACTAAACCAAAGAGTAAACGAATCTGATTGCTTATGCCCTTTCTGAACAGATTAGTTCCTCATCCATTAAGTTCATTGTGCTTGCGAAACAAGAACTGAAAGCCTTCCCCCTTCCTTATAGGAAGTTTTGAAACAGCTTTGCTTCAAGATTTTCTGGTGGTGAGCTAATTGACGAGATGTCTCTTGCTGCAGCACACTTTCTATACAGGACTGCATTGAGCTTCGCAGTTCTTGGTGACTGCCCTCATGAGAACGTTGTGAGGCGGGTTGCTAGGATGCTCTCAATGCACAGCTATAGCTGAAAGAGAGTTGTCTACATCGAAATAGGACACAGCCAGCTGTAGCAGAGAATACCAGGCTAGAGGGGCCCAAAGGTCTGATAGTATAAGGCAGCTTCATGTAGAGTTTAAGGTATAATAGTCGCCAGTTAATGGAGAAATGTTAGTGAATCTTGCGAAACTTGAGTCCGTTCTACTGGTTGCATTTGCCTCTGGTTCTGCTTCTGTTTCCCTTCTCAAACCTTTGCAATGGGGCAGCCTGTAATTCTAAATAAAATGCTCTAAATTAGATCATCTTGAAAAAATTCTTTCGGTAACTGCATTCAAAGCCAGCACAGACTTCCTCCACGCTTCCCCATACCCTCATTCTAGTTCTTTCCATCTTGAATGGAATGTTGCTGGTCTTAAATAAAGATTCTTGATTACCTTGTCGAATTGTAGGTTTTGTGGGTAGGGATTTGGTTTTTTTTGTATAACATGTTTCTCGTGCTTAGCAACTCCCAGGAAAATGAATTGGTGTCTAACAAGGATATTCTCTTTGGATGTGGGAATTCATGTGGTGAATCACTGTCAAGCGCTTTCCAGTAGCGGCTAACGGTTATAATGAACAGCACTTATTTTCTATGGGGAAGAAGTAATATATACGGGAAGCTGTCAGTGACTTGATCTAGGACAAAAGCAAACACTGCACTAGCTGTGGGTTGCAGGGAAACTAACCAAGTGTGTGAGGAGGGGGAAGTAAGGCTCAGTCTGTAGCTATTAAACTGTTCAAGACCCAAACAGTAAAATTTTCCACTGCAATCTAAAAAGATAGAAATAGATCGCTTGCACATTGGATTGCCACGTAATCTTTGAGAACTCAAAGCCACCTATTCCCTTTCAGAGAGTCACGTAAGATGAACAGATAGTAACAGGAAATTCTGTCCTTGTGAAGATTGAGCGGGTTGGTTACCTTTTCTCTGGGCTAGGACTAGTGTAACATTTTGCGTCCGAGGGGAGGGCTGTCTGCAGGTTTTGTTCTGTTTCTGGATTTTCAAGTATTGATCAACGTCTCTTCAAAATCAAGGCCCAGTTCTGGAGTGTAGAATGGCAGTAAATGTTGTGCCTTTGAGGCAAGCCTGAGCAGCTTCTCCCCCATCAGTAGCCACAGGCAGTTTCCACACATCTGGGACTAGTCCTGAGGGCTTCGGTCTTGCAAGCATGTACCTCATTTTCTGTTACCATTAGGAAAAAAGTGATATTACATTGAAACAATGAGGTGGCAGTAAACCTGACTGGTTTTATCCCATGGTTGGCTGATTCAACTCATAGTGTCTGAGGGAATGAAGCCTGAGGTGGACAGAAAATGCGAGGCTTAGCTTGAGAGTGGTTCCTAATGTCATATTGGGGGGGGGGGACTCTTTGTGTAATAAGTTCGTCCCATAGCAAATCCCATACGTCACAACCGTTCAGAACTCCAGTATCAGATCCCAGAGTTGCTGACAAACCTGTTACGAAGATAAGCCGCCCAAACAGAAACTTGGATCAGGATGGCGTAGTGGCAGGAGTAGGGGAACACAGATCCAAATCCCCACTTGGGCCAGCCACACTCCCTGATTAGCCTACCTCACAGGATTGTTCTGAGGATAAAATAGAGGATGAGACGTATACACTGGCCTGAGCTCTGAAAGGGGAAGGACAGGACAAAAATGTGGTAGTGGAAGTATTTGCAGCCGCCAGAACTGCTTATGATGGAGTTCTCCTGTGGCTTTGAAACATCAGGACCAGTCCTGCTTTCCCTCGCCATCAGTCCCAAGTATGATTAGCAGTTGGCTGACTGTAAAGCTGATTATGCTCAGATAACAAAACGACGGAGGTCGCCATAGCCGCTCCCCTTCCATTTTAATCATCGTGGTGGTTTATTCTTTGCAGGGATGATCAAGGCCGTGTGTTATGACTATAAGATCCTGCATGCTGACATATATAGAAACCCAGATTCCTGAAGCGGGGAGAAAGGCCCATCGTCACTGTGGAACTTCCTTCCGCTGCTCTGTGTTTCACATGTGTCGTACTTCACAGCAGCATTAATTTTTTTACAAGTTCGACACCATTCACACTAGTGCTATCTGAGTTTGCTTTGTGCTATGATTGCTCTGGTTGGAATCAGGAGAAGCTCAGGGCCGGTCCTTCCCTATGAGTAAATAAAGCAGCACCCGTGAGGATTTCTTTAACACTCCAGTGGAGGGGTGGTGCCTGGTTTGCCTAGAGTCTAACGTGAATGAGAATGTTGACCGTCCATGCCTTTGGTGCCCTTTGGAGGCCAGTCCTTGGGTGATGTGACTTGATACTTACAGAACATTGAGCCCCAAATAAATTCAGGGCCACAGATCTGTGCAAGCCTGCTTCAGAATAAACTCCACGTATTGTGCTCTGATTCCAGGGGGGGGGGCGTTGCCTGCTAGTCTGGTCTTGCAAAAGGATGCTCCATGCTTACCTTCCTGACAGCTATAGAGGAGGTTAGAATTGACAATAGATGCTTGGGCTATCATACACTCAGCCACCAGGTGGAATGACCGTATCTAATGCACGCTGCTTGCATTTGGTTTATAAGGTACTAACTCTCGGTCCTCATAAAAGGGACACTCCAAAATCCTTTCCAGTTTATATTTAGAACTCCAGTCTAGTTTAGATAGGTGGGGTGGGTAGATTGGATTCAGTTCTTGGGGCAGAATAGGAAGTTACAAAGGATATGGGCACACTTCCAAGAACTGTAGCCCCTCCCCATAAAATTCTCTCTCCCCCTTTTTCTTAAACATACTTTCACATGTTGAGGAATGTTGTCTATTTCCCAAGGCAGAAATCAAGGGGAAAGGGTGCGTGTGAGTATGCCTAGATGTTGCAGATAACTCAAAATAGGACTGTGGTGTTCAGCAGCAGCAGCCCTGCCTCCAGCATGGAGCCTAGTCCCACCCTGGAGGCAAGTTCTGAAAGAAGTCTATTGAATCAAAGAGAAGGCGGCTGTGGAATTTCCCCCCTCCTCCTGCCGTGGGTTTTCCTAGAAGAAAGACAGATGGTTCTTTAGAACCGCTCAGAAAAGAATCATCATAAGTCACCGCTTGCTAGGGGTACTTTTCTGTAGCACATTTGTTATCTGCTAGCTCAGCTTTTAAAAATATCCTTGATTGTTAAAGAGGCCAGCATATTCTTGAACAGCCTCCCTTATGCCCAGACTTTATTTGGAGAGTGATGCCGGCATTCGTCATGAATTGGATCTACTTTTCTCTTTAGTGGGAGGAAAAGAACAGATGGTGTTTCAGGTACTGGCTCTGAGTTGATCACAGCCTTACAGATGCTCGCACCGGCAGAAACTTTGATGAGATCCATCACCACCTGCTATCGGCTGTAGCCTTTGGCATTTGTTTATTGTACTTCCATAGATAAAACAGTGTGTAACCATTTTCCTGTCCATAAACTGGCCCGGTTTGCAGAGGTGGTTGTCACTGGATGTAAGTGAACAAACTGGTTCTTAAAATGTTTAAAAAAACCCTAAGTCAGTGAGCATTCCATAACTGTGTTGGCCTCAATGGAAAAGAGTGTGACCTGTCCTAACCCTCATTTCCCCTTGTTTCACTTTTGATCGTTTTAGGCGTCAGCCTCTCCCTGGCCCCTGTGATTGCACCTGCCTAAAATGGACCCCGTTGTCCTTAGTTACATGGACAGTTTGCTAAGACAATCGGATGTGTCGTTACTGGACCCGCCCTGCTGGCTTAATGACCACGTCATCGGGTTCGCCTTTGAGTACTTTGCCAGCGACCAGTTCCGAGACTTCTCTGACCAAGTGTGCTTCATTGGTCCCGAGGTGGCCCAGTTCATCAAGTGCGCTACCAGCCAGGAGGAAATGGGCATCTTCTTGGAGCCACTGAACCTCCCCCTGAAGAAAGTTGTGTTCCTGGCCGTCAATGACAACTCCAGTCAAGCTGCAGGGGGCACCCACTGGAGCCTTCTCGTTTACTTCCGGGACAAGAACTGCTTTGCTCACTATGATTCCCATACGAGGAGCAATTCTGTCCATGCCAAACGGGTAGCGGGGAAGCTGGAAGCCTTTCTTGGCAAGAGAGGCAACGTTTCTTTTGTAGAGGAGAAGGCTCCTGCTCAGCAGAACAGCTATGACTGTGGGATGTATGTCATCTGTAACACAGAGGCGTTGTGTCGGGCATACTTCCAGGCGCAGCAAGAGCCAATCTTGCAGATCCTGACTCCCTCCTATATAACACAGAAGAGGGAAGAATGGAAGGATCTCATTGCTAAGCTGTCTCGGAAGTGACTTGCCCTTCTCCAACCGTTGCCTCCCTGCCCTGACCCTGCAGAGAGAATATCTTTGCCTTTGTATTTCTGCTCTGCCTCACTTGGCTGCTGGGCAAAGTCATAGGAAACTTAAACGTCCTCTTCTCTCAGGTGGGCAGTTGTAGCTGGGGTCATTTTAAAAAAATTCCCCGTAGCCAGAAGATTTTCTGCAACATGTAATTCTCTATATGCCTGTGCAATCCGTTTCAGTGGATTCAGAAACATATTTCAGCTTATTTTGAATGGTGGGCAGGTTTCAGCAGCCCTCTTCCGAAATCACGCCTGAACGTCTGGAAGTGAGATAAAGTGATACAAATGCTATAACAGCAGAACAACAATTATCATTATTGCTTTTATTCCTCCCTGGGGAAGGATTAGAGAAGGGGGCTTCTTGGTTGTATATAGTGCTTTGGCTACCTTGCAGAAACAGTACGGGGCATGGGAGGAGCGACACAGCAGAACTTCAATAAATGTAAGAGTTGACAGCCAAGATAAAGTTGCTTTTTGTTCAGTTCTAGCAGTTTCCTGTTTCTGCTTATTTAATGGGCTATGAATCCCAACACCTCCTCATAGAGGTTGTGATGGGACTCACAAGCAGAGGAGGAGGGAGGCAAAGGCTTTCCACTCCAGTATCTAGAATGAGAAGCAGAGATCTGTACAGACTGATAGCAGATGTGTTTTGAGTGTGTGTGTGTGTTTTTCCCTCCTCTGTACATCATTTTGAGCACCTAGTTATTTATTGTTGCGGTCCTTATACCAGACATACAAAGAAATACATATTTAAGAAATTTCACATTTTGGATAAAAGATAAAAAGCAGTTTAACATTGATATGGCATCTAAATATCATAAAAATTTTCTTAATCCGAGTCTAGCCATACAGAAACTGGCTACTTGATAAGGGATCTTTGCATCTTTGTCAGATAAAAGAAACTCAAGTTTAACTTTTTCAGAGAGATCCCGGTTTTTTTCTGAACAATGGGGTAATAAATTCGCTGCGTGCCACCTTATAATGCGGGCATGAAAAAAAATATGTTCCATGGTCGCAGCCTTCCTTGACTGGCAAGTACAAAGCCTTTTAGTAAGGGGAATATTCTTGTACGGCAGAAGGAAGGGCACCTAGCTAAAGCGAAGGCCCTTCTAAACCCTTTTACTTCCAAAGATGTTAAATAGTTTGTTGGTTCCGCAGAGTATTTGATGTTTACCCAAACCTTTATATTTTGTATTTTTGAGCACCTACATGCTGGAAAAGTTTGCACCCTAAATACACCATTCATCTGGAATGCATAGCGTGAAAAGTCAGTCCTGCAGAAGTCAGTAGGACTTTCTTCCTCCCGAGAGTGCCTGTGATCACATTCTTTCTTGCCATCGCTTAAGAAAGCAAGAGGACTCTTTTGTTCCATTGACCAATGTTTGTTATGGGCAGGGCTTGACTTTAAGTCATTGAACTGTATCAGGATTGCAGTTATACAGCTATTCGTTCTCGGTGGTTCAGTTCTGCTTTAGTTGTTTCCAGAAGTCTGGGACGCAGCAAGTGAAACTGAAGCCTGATTTTAAATGTGATGCGTATAGGAGAGAAGAACTTGCCCATGTGACTTGGTGTACATGTCTGTGCACGTGTGCATGCCACCTTTTTAAAAGTGGGCCCTCAGACACTGTGTGCAGTGTGAGCAGGCCAGAGATCTATAGTATGCCAGTGCTAGAACATGCCAACACCTACCTAACTTTGCCCCACTTAGAGCCAAAACACACGTTAAGAAATACCTAGGTTCAGCACGTGTTCTCTTACCTCAAGGTTTGCTGGGATCTGTAGGCATCCTGGAAGCTTAAAGTTTAGCATTTTCAGAGCAGCAGGAAGGGGAAGGGAAATACAGGCGCCAGAGCAGCAGGAAGGGGAAGGGAAATACAGGCGCCTGTATTTCCCTCCCTGCTGCTCTGTAAATGCTAAACTTTAAGCTTCCAGGACGCCTACAGATCCCGGCAAACCTTGAGGTAAGAGAACACGTGCTGAACCTAGGTATTTCTTAACGTGTGTTTTGGCTCTTAGTGTAACTGCATATATGGTGGCCCAGGAGACATGCATAAAGGCCCATGATTGGCAGCAAAAAGAGGCACTGAGCTCAATAGAACTTTCATTTTTCTAACCCATCTTCTCAGTGTATCAATACTTGTTAATATCTTCACGATACAAAGAAAACAATCTAATTCACCAACTGGGTGTGAAATCCAGCCGTTGCTGGTTAATTTAAGATTGCCGCCCTTTCACTAACTGCATGGCACTGCTGAAGAAAGTAGGCATTCCTGTTGGGTAGCATACCATCAGGGGGGCTGTATCGTTTGTTTTTCCAGTTGGCCCTGATGCGTTGTCCCTGTTGTTGCCCAAAGATGGCTTCTTAGTCACACAACCCTCTCTTTTGCACTACACAAGAAATACATCCAGTGGTCTCTAAGTGACCAGAAAATCAATTCTAGTCTGCGATAGCATCGTTAGGGCAAAACAACTTCAATTGTGTTCTCGTTTGCATTGGGAGGGGGCATGAATAACTCCTGTTCCGTTTGGAAAAATTCTGCAGCCAAAACAAGAGACTTGTCACTCAAGAGTTACGTCTTGATTTATGATGATGGAATTTTTGTTCTCTTTCGCTGCCTTAGATGCTCCCAGGAACTGGTGATAATGGGAAGAATAGGATAGGGTGTACATCTGGCTGGACTTTAAGTGGAAATACAGTGTGGCAGAGTAGAAAACACGGTGGACCAAGATCAAATTTCTCTACAAATAGATGGCTTCTGGAGGCTCAGGTAATTTTTAGACACTCTATTGGGGTTGTGCATAACCAAAATATGTCAGTAGAAATCACTTGAATTTTGTTTATTTTTAGTGCCTGCCTCCCACACAGCCTGCTACTTATACCCTGTCAAAATACCTGTAAAACAAGTGTGAGATGCAGAACAAAAGTAAAATTTGAAACTGTGAGTTCATCTTACACTGGAGGGAATGCCTGAAACCAAACCGTTCAGCTTAGAGAGGTGCTTTGTCATCAAACCACTGCAGTCCTCCATAGATCAGCTAAGCAGTTCCCTGCTTAGAAATGAAATTTACTCAGGAGTAGAGATGGGTATGAACCAGAAAAAAACCACGGTTTGGTTCGTGAAAATGTCACATACATGTCAGCAAATCATCACTTCTGGGCCAGCAGAAGGTCTGCAGGAAGTCCATCCCCTGTTGCCTAGGAAACTGATTGATCAGCACCAGGCTGTCTGCAGTGATGAACCAAAAATGAACCAAACAAACCAGCCTAAAGTTCTTGGCGGTTTGTCAGAAATGGGCTCTGATGAACTGCTGGTTCGCAAACCACAAACCAGCCCAGTTCGTCACGAACTTCGGTTCGTATTTCGGTTTGTTCCCATCTCTACTCAGGAGCAAGTAAGTGCATATGCAGTCCAGCTTAGCATCCAGGAAAGAGGTGGTGAGAGACAAATAGTGCAAGAGGCAGCCCAATAAAAATAAATGTAGATCCTTATTTAAAATAAGTTGCTTATTCTGAAATGCTCAGTAGCCATTAATGTTGCCGTCCGGTGTGGTGCTGGACAATGTGCCTGAATGTGCAACCAGCTAGAAGAACTAAATCTCCCTTTGAAACATAGGAAAATAACAATAGTTTGGACAAATCCACTTACGTCCAGAGGGGTGAGGATAAATTGTCCAGGTCTAGTACTGACTCAGCAGTAACTGCCAGGTAATTAAGTATACATTAGGACAGTGGTCTGTAGTTGAAGAAAACAGAATAGCCTGTAGGCAAAACTCTGCTTCGTTATCCATAAAAAAGCGCAAACCACTGCAAACGTCAGGGGCGTCAGACACTTTGTGAATCTCATCTTCTAGAAAGCGTTAGCTGCTTCCCCCCTTTAAATTATTCTTCATAAATGTACGTCTACCTACCGTATTATCTAGTTTAAGCCTGCAGGGACGTGAGCTAAGTTTTGTCATTCCTGTCGTATTTCTAGCCCACCGGGCAATTTTCAGTTCAACTATACTATGAACTGACAGACGGCAGCAGCAGAATTCAGTGCTGCCCTGGTTCTGAAAGCAACGGTATTGGGCCTGAACCGGACAATCGTAGTGGCATTGCACAAGCTGGTTCAAATGGCTGCAGGCAAAGCTGTCCGCTCAGTTTTCACTCTCTTATCTGAACGCATCCAGTATACACTGAAGAATGCAGGCTGAAAGCTGTGGGGGTGTCTAGTACCTCCCACTCCTCAGAAAAATCGTGCAAGTTTCCACTCGTACATGAATTTTGTAATGCAGCAGCCGTCCAGAATCCACTCCTGCACATGCAGGTCTCTGCAGCAGCACATTAATGTGCGACAGGTGCGATCTGACAAAGCTGCTTGTCAAACAAACCACAGATGGCGAGTGGGGCGGGGGAATAACTCTGCATTCCAGCTGGACCTGCTGCTCGCCGGAGGAACGCTGAGGGCCTGGAAATCTCCCAACTCTTCAAGCCATTCAACTGTGGAAAAAGTTGCTCGGGGCAGCTGTGGAATCTCTGGAGACTTCTGAAGTGAGAGTGGCAAGCCCCTGTCCGAGATGCTTTAGGTGTGCATCCGGCGCTAAGGGTCGAGCAAGTGGAAGCGGCAAGCTACGCCCCCTCTATTCCAAGAAGCACGCTTTGTATGAAATGTTCTATTGGCTAGGGCTCTGAGAGAGTTTCCCTTTGCATAAGAACTGGCAAAACAGAGGAGGACAAAATCCCCCCTTCACTGGCCACACGAGCATAACAACTTACTTCAGTTCCTTTTCTCGCTTAGGGGAGAAAAGCCTCTCAAGAGGGGAGTCACTTGGTATATCTTACACAGCATTCCTTTCTGCTGCACCCCTTGCGCTTCTCAGGGGCATGCTAGCAGGCTCCTAAGGGAAACAGCAGGTTGATGGAGAGGGGTTGGCTTTCAGAAAGCTGGCACAGCAGCCTGGCTAGCCCTGGGGCCACCTCCAGTTTTGTGAATGGATTGTTAAAACATAATCTGTAAACACTGTAAACCAATGCCTTGTGCTTTTGATAGCCTTTTGTACCTGTGCTACCAGAAAAACCTGCTGTGTTCTACCCCAGTGCCAGCAGACAGCTACTGTAGCTGAGGCGGCAACGCTGGCTTGTATAGGGCCTGCAGTCATACAGGGCATCTCACACCAACTATCTACATAGCATATGTGAGCATCAGCCTCAAAAATTAGGGATTAGAGGGCTTCTTTCCTCTCTCTTGCCTTGCTTTGGGCGGGGCAGCCTTCCTAGATGGTGAACATTGGCAAGGCTGCAATCTGAAGCCGCTTTTCTTCCCTTCACAGTGTTGCCAAGTGGAGTTCAGTAATAAACCCACATGGACAGAAGATGTCCTGCTATTTGTATCTCCAGAAAGCAAGCCAGATATATGCCACACTGAGTGCCAAGTGTAGTGAATACTGGCAGTTGTAAGTAGATACTGCCAAGCCCAGTTTGACACAATTAGTGTTAGAAATTGTGTTTTCCCCATGTTAGAATATACACTGGTAAATGTTGATAGCTGCATTTAAGTGACTGTCAAATTTTGCCATCACCACCCCTGCATTGCTGGGTGTTCACGACGTTTGCTTGAGATTGGCAGCATTCACATGCGACATTCACAGAAACATCCAAGCATTCTCAGTTCAGTTGCATAGGAGAGTTAAAGCACAAGGAGGCCTTTTTAAAAAAAAAATAGAACATGCTCTCCTTTCTCTGCATAATTCCCCATATCCCTGCCAGGCAACCTCTGTAAACATACAGCCCAACCATATAATTTTTTCTTGTCTGTGTAATTGCTGTTGTGAAAGACGGTGCCACAGTTTAAAGGGGGGGGGTAGCAATAGAGAACCTCTGAAGAGAGAGGCAAGAAAGAGGGAATGTTGCCCCCAGCAAAGACAGGGCAGGCACCCGAAAAAGTCCCTTGAAATCAGTCAATGGATTTCAGTGGGATTGTGGCCCACCTAGTTTTTCCCTGGATGAACCTTTGATTTGCCAACCTCCAGGAGGTGGCTGGACATCTCCTGGAAGTACAACTGATCCCCAAGCCACAGAGATCAGTTCCCCTGAATAAAATGGCTGCTTTTGAAGGTAGACTCTACAGTATTATATCCTGTTGAGGTCCCTCCCCAAACCTCACCCTCCTCAGGCTCCACCCCCAAATTCTCCAGGAATTTTCCAACCTACAGCTGGCACCTCTAAGCACGTGCATACTTGTATGTTGATTGATCTGGGAGAAGTCATAAGTGCACAAGCACAGCTTTGTGTGGACAGACAGCCCCTCCATGTTCTCCAGCTGTTACTCAGGCAAGCTGTTCTTTACTTCCCACCACGGTTAAGCAGCTTCAAAGGTAGGGAAGGATCTCTGCAGATGCAATCTTTAGGCCTTTTCTCTTGCCTGCAACTAGATGCTGCTGCTGCCCTCTAGTGGCCATCTAGGGATTGAAACCTAGATCTCCCCAGTCCCAAATCCAAAAGAGTCGCTTGAGAATTGGCTTGCTTGAGAATTTAGGTATAATACCAAAGTTGGGCAGAACAGCTCTTCCAAAAGAAGACCGTAACCGGCTAAGAGGTAAATGAAAAAATGCCTTCTGACCAGAGATTTTCTAATACAATTGGATCAGACATGACTGAATTGCTGCTATAGTTTATTCTAGAGAGAGTTCAGTTCCTCATATTTATTGTTTCAAAAGAATTGTGCAGATTAATTTAAGCTTCCTTGCACCCATTGTACAATTAGTGCCTTGCTGTCGGTTGAGGAGGCACTTCTGCATTTCTCTCTGCCATTAAAGGGTTTTTTTTGTAAATTAAAAATATTTTTTTAAACAGTGCCTAGTATGTGTTTTCAGCCTAAGGAGTCCCTCTTCTCCTCTCCACTCCAATTCAGCTTTAATTCTAGTGTGTCTGTCTCACGAAGCTACATGTGGCAACATAATTAATAGAGGGTGGAGAGATAAAGACCAAAAGTCAAGAGGGAAAACAATAAAACAACAATAGAGAAGACATCAGAACCACCAGGGGTCATTTCGTAGAAAAAGAGCTGGAGGAACTCATTAGCATAACTCATTAGCATAATCTATTAGCATAAGCCACGCCCCTTGCCATCACTGGAAGGGTGTCATTGGCATAACTGATTTGCATATGCCACACACCCTGATATCACCTATCCTGGCTGTTTTGGACCCAATCCTGGACATTCAGGGTCAAAATTGGGCCCAAAATGGCAAAAAGGGGCTGAAAATGGCCTAAAAGCGGCCCCAAATGGTCAGGATACAGCCGCTGCTGAGTGGGAGAGTGAGCCACCACCCATCAGAGGCCCAATCTGGGCCGTTTCAGCCCCAATCCAGGTGGAAACGGGCCCCAAATGGCTGACAATCAGGTGGGCGGGGCCACCTGACATGTGACCTCTTTGGGGAGCTGCCGGAACTGCGTTCCTGCGCGTTCCCCCTCGAAATGAGCCCTGAGAACCACCATATAATAAAGCAGGTTTCAAGCCTCTCGGAACTCGTTCCAGTCATTCCATTTAACTTCGTCCAAACAACAATCATCAAAAGAAGCAAACAACCTCCATGGAGATTACATTTCTGGCTTTTAAAAACTACTTTGGTCTTCAACAGCTTGTTTTTACAGTATTGTTTTATACTGAAATGCCTTTTAGTGGAAGAAGATACGTGATTATTTTGAACTTTTTCTTTGGTGTTTTAAAATGATGTTCATGTAATACTTAGTATTTATTTATATAGCGCTTTTCCAAAGCACTTCACATACAGTATTTCAGCAGTCTTTACGTTGAGTTTCCTGTCCACTGCAACCCTCTCCACTTCGTGAATATCAGAGTTTACTCTAACATTAAGTTAAATATTAATGCCAATATTGCTTATTGAACACTCCGGAGTTCCATCCATTTGTGTATTGTGAACTACATCTTTTTTTTTAATCAACACCTTAAAATTGGACACTTATTAGATAGTGATGATCACGTGAATGGCAAAACCACGCTATTCGTAGTAAATCATGACTTTTCCTCCTCCAAGCCCCTCACTTCACTAAATGTTTGATGCCACATAGCATGCACAAGTCATTATGTTGCGCATGACACAGAGAGCATTCCCAATGCAAGCATGGAAAGTCTCATTATTCTGCATTAGTATAACATGGTTTGATGGAACTGAGGCCCTCGGAGCAGAGGCCAAGAGAGCAGCTGCTTGTCTACGAAGACGTTGATTTCCCTCCGGAATATTATTATACTGGACAGCAAGAGGCTAGTCTTCTGTAGCGTTCACAGCCAACACATGCAGAGGATTTTTTAAAAAATGCCACAGACCAGTCGTGCTTCAAGAATACTGCTAGTTCATAAAGCTTTCTCCACTCTGAATTGCAAAATCATTCTGGCACCCCTGCCTAGGCTGCTGTCCATCACCACGGGCAAGCACACGGAGGGCAAAAGAATTTTCCAGGCCCATTCAAAGAAGGGAAAGCTTAAAGGACATGGAGTACTGTAGGATCCAGCTGCCACCACCCCCTCCCCAACCAGCACCGAAAATCAACAGTAGATTCATTTCAGCGATAGCATTTTGCTCACTCCAGTGTCCGACTGGATCCCCCTGCTGAATATACCGAAGTCTGATGTCAGGATATCCCTTTGGTCAGCTCGATGTCTTTTGCAGGCGAACAGCCTGGCGTACCTGCAGACCTTTCCCAGATCTTGCAACTTTCAGGAGCTTAATTTAGCTCTCTTAATTACTAAATGGAGCATTTAGAAGATTGCCTTGATATGTTATAGCCACCTTCAGGATCACATCGGAAAGGGGGTTATTAAGAAGATTGTTGTGACACAGCCTTCTTTCCCAACAAGTCATCAGGTGGCAACGTGACCCCTTCTAATTTCTATTAGTGATTTCAGAGAGACAGAGAGAGACTGTGTTAAGGCAGAATCGGTGTAAGAGGATTAGGCAAGAGCTTCTGTAAACAGGCACTGAAGCTACAGGCACTACAGTGGACTCTTCTTAATTTCTTTCTTTTCTCCCCAACAGGGAACCAAAGTAGCTCTCAACACAGCTTCTCCATTTTGTCCTCACAACAGCCCTATGAGGTAGGTTAGGCTGAGAAGGTGTGACTGGCCCAAGGTCATCCAGCAAGTTTCCACGGCACAGTGGGGATTCGAACCTGGGTCTCCCAGATCCTAGTCTGACACTAACCACTACACCATCTGTTCACTGCATTATGTGATACAAAATGGTGAAACTTAATCAGCACTGAACAACTTGAGAATGTGAACACCAACTTGAAAGGGGCCAAGTTCTCAAACACACAGCTATAACTAAGGGCCTCAAGTTCTTCTGCACCACAACCTGGCAGGAAACCCTTCCTGTCAGAGGTTATCCAGTTGGGATGCTGTGAACACAAGGGCAGTTCAGCCAAAGCTGGGTCGGTAAACAATACCACTGCTTGGTACTCCACAAACAAGAGAAGGATGCTGTTAATTGCACCACCCCAGAGCCCCAACCACCTTCAACTAGAGATCTGCCTTAGAAAAAACACTGAGCCGTTCAGCTTCATTTTTCACACACTCAACAGCTGCAAAGCAACGGAGCGCAGCCTGCTGGCAGTTTTCTGGCACAGGTACAAGTAAGAGCGGGCGAGAGAAGTCCTGAGAAAAGGCAAGCCAAGACAGTACCAGTCCTCTCCTCCTTGGAAGTCAACCATTTGGCAGCGTATCGGTCTTAGGGACCCAGAAAGGACGAACAGGTCAGGATTGACCGATGTCAATCTAGCCAGCATATCTAAGAGGCCCAAAGCTGCAGAGGCGCCTCCCGTCTTCCTGATCCACCACTGGAATACATCATATGTTTGTTTCAAGGGAATAAAGTGCCCTGCTTCTTTGACAGAGTCTTAATGTATAGAAATGGGCAGCTGAAGCGTTCATGGTACGGAGCTAAATAATATCCCATTAAGCCTTTATTCAGGGCACAGGGCATTTTTTTCCTCCAGGCAACTGGCAGCCCTAGTTATGACAGGCAATGAAGGTGAGCAAAGGGACCAACCAAACTGCAGAGCCTTTAAAGATAACTGATAACCTACAAGTTACTACCTAGCCACTGAAAGCATGCCAGAGCCTGCCACACACATGATGAAGGCACATGAATTTGCCTTGCATTGAATTGATGCACCGAGACCAGTATTGTCTACTCTGACTGGTAGCAGCAGCTCTTCGGGGTCTCAGAGAGAGGTCTTTCCCATCACCTACTCCTTGATCCTTGTAATTGGACAAGTCGGGGATTGAACCTAGAACCTGCAGCGTGCAAAGCAGATGCTCTTCCACTGAGCCCTGGCCCTTCCCTAAAAGCGGGCAGCAGCCTCTGCTCTTATGCCAACTGGGTCTAATTCAACCCTCCCATGCGCTTTCTGCATAGCTTTGTTCCCACGGCTTCTAGTAGGTATCAATTGATCGAGTCCATTTTCCTCCAACCCTTCTTCTAAGGAGCCCAGAATGGCATACATCCTGCTCACTCCCATTTTATCCTCACAACAACCTTACAAGGTAGGTGCAGTAAAGAGAATGACCCAGTCAACTTCACACTAGCCGCTACACCGCCGCAATATGCTTTGTCGTAGTAAGTGCTGGTGTTTAGAGTTGGAGACGCACTTCAACTTATGGTGACTGCTTAGTGGTATTTAAAAGAGAGAGTGTCAAATGCAGTGCTGGCAAGTTGCTGCTGAACTGGGATTTCAGAGTGATGTAGACAAATATCGTTTTCCTCCTGGGGGGTGGGGGGCATGAAGACACACCATACAAACAGGGTACCACAAAAACACAGAGCTGCCTAGTACACAAAGCAAAGGTGAGCAAAACTGATAGCAAGGGCTACGTGTCAAACTCTCCTGTAAATGATAACCATAGCTCCACTGCGCCCAGCACCTCCCTTGGCCCTTGGAATGTCAGACTATAACCACTGGTGCCTGCTGCCCCTTCTCATGCTCATGTTCACCCAGTAGCAGAAGACGGCAGCTGCTCTTCAGATCAGAGTGCTGGGCGCATGTCCCATTTCTCACCAAAGTTGGCCCTGCTTCTTTGGGAATGATGCAGATCTTCCAAAGCAGGATTTGCAAAGAACACCAACAGCCCACTCCCCCTGGCTTTGCATAGCAGAAATGCTTGGCTTGCCTGCCTGAGGATGGAACAGCTGAAGTCTGACCTCCCGAACTCACAGCAGCTGTTAAGTTCCAGCGGTTCAATTAAATTTGTGGCAGGCACACATGCTTTCCAAACCAGCACCTACCTCTGGCTGCGTAAGTTTCTCTGCTTCCACACATTCGAGGGGAGCTCAGCCGTTTCCCTCCACCACACCCAATAGGATGCCCATGAGAGCAGCTGATGGGCAAACTTGCTCCAGGGCCTGTCTTCTCTCCTTTTGCACCCCAGGTGGGACTGGAACCGTCAGAATAAAACCATTTCCTCACCCGATTGCTTAACACTGGACCAACACCCCCAGAACGCTCCCCATCAGTTTCTCTCTTTAGCCACACTTTTTATTAAGAGATGCATTCAGCTGACTGGTTGTGCTGCAGTGGCCAGATGTAATGCTTACTGCAGCAACCAGCCAAAAATGGGAGGTTGTGGAACTGGGCTTCAGACACGGGGGAGGACGGAGCAAGTTATTCCAGGCCCCCACCACTCCTTGTTTTAGGCCACTTGCTGAAGTGGATGGGATGCTACTGGTGGCTGCCTCCTCACTCATGTATGGGGCAAGCTAGACGTTAGTGGCAGGGGCACGTGCGGGATGCACTGGCCCTATAAAAAAAAACAGGAAAAGCTACTTCCAGAAGGTTGTTCAGGATCATGGAATTGGGCGCATGCGCATGCTCAGCCCATTCCTGCCTGACCTTTGCCTGCTAAGATACTTGCCCCAAATAGTTCTATTTCTCCCCACCGGTATGCACTTGGGACTCCATGGGGTGAGGAAGCCAACTGGGAGAGGGCAAAGGAATGGCAGAGCAGCTAGGAAAAGGTTAACAGCCCTGCCCCCACTGAGCTTCTCTTGTCCCAACCACTCCTCCGGGAAGGGCAATGGGCAGGGGCAGATGGGGAGGGGGGAAAGGCCCTTCCCCAGTCCATTGTGTCCAGAGGGAGGAGAGCACGGCCAGGCCAGAGTCTTCCTTGCTTGCACCTTGCGCCACAGGCTTATCTATTGGGCATCAGAGCAGCCTCGGAGGGGGGGCATTGGCCCACTGGGACTTTTCCTGGTGGCCTTGATAGCCAATTTGCCCCAGTTAGTGTGTCTGTTAAATCATACAGTAA
Organism: Eublepharis macularius; assembly: GCF_028583425.1. Taxonomy (NCBI): domain Eukaryota; kingdom Metazoa; phylum Chordata; class Lepidosauria; order Squamata; family Eublepharidae; genus Eublepharis; species Eublepharis macularius. The sequence goes on along the minus strand of NC_072807.1, from coordinate 30,402,381 downwards.
CATCTGGTCTGGCCAGACCATGAATTCTGAAGAAACAGCTGGCAAGCAATGAATTCCTGAGAAGCCATTGGAGTTCTAAATGGCCGTCTCAGGGGGATGATGAAACAAAGGCATTCCGTTTGGCGTCCCTCTCTCCTAAACGGCATCTAAGCAAGAGGGCTGAGAGTCCCACGGGCTGGTTTCCACTGAAGCGCTCTCCTCTGGCACAAGGGACTCCCCCGGAAGCAGCAGCCTCACCACTAGCAGAACGGATCCTTGAGCTTCAGCTCGGAGTAGGGGCAATGATGCAACACCTGCCAGCGTAGACTGGCTTTGAAAGAGAGGGTGTCCTTTCTACTGTCCTCCCTGCAGAATGGATGCCAAGTACTTTTGTATCTGTACCGAATGACTCTGAGAACAAACTCTGCTTGGGAAGAGGATCTTGAAAGCTCCTCGAGCGTGAAAGATGCACAGGAAGCCTGAATTTGGAAGCATGCCTTTGACTTTGCACATCTGGCACTTGTCAGAAACTGACAGCCCTTCAGCCTAAAGCTGCCTGTTCCAAAGAAGACGGTTTTTAAATGAGGGAAGGGATGTGAGAGACGCCTGTGCCTCTGCTAAGATACCCCACTTCCGAAAGCATGAATCCATACTGGGCAGAGGCAGAAAAGAATTATTTGTGTCAATATCCTGAAGAGTTTTGTGCTTTAAGAGGAAAGGTATAGTACTGACACATCACAAAATTAATGATAATACTTAGTATTTATATAGCGCTTTTTCAAAGCGCTTCACATACAGGATTTCAGTAATCCTTACAACAGCCCTGTAAGGTAGGCTAGTACTTACCCCCATATCACAGATGGGGGACCCCAGGTTGCAGGTCAGTGGCTCGTCAAAGGCCAATCAGTGAATTCATGGCTAAGCCAAGATTTGAACTGGGGGTTTGGCTCATAGCTCATGTACTAGGCTGTAGCACAAATTCATGGGAGTTACAGAAAATGTTCCAAAGAGCAATCTTAGCATCAGTCGGGTTCTCTTGGCACTTCCAGGAATGGCCCGCTTCCCCCCTTTGCTTCCCCTGAACCCCTCCCTCCCATGCGGCTGCCTATATTGCCAAGACAACTCACGAGTAAACAAAGGACTTTGTCTTAGCAGCGCTTCCCCCCACCAATAAATCATCAACAAATATTACATTTGCCCCCCACACATATCCACAATGTGGGAGGTCTGACAAGACAGACATAGAACACCTGAGACATTATTGCTAAGTACGAAAGTCAACGGGCTGGCCTGCAGCCCAGCGGACCTCCGGCACGGGCAGGGGAGAACAGAAAGGATTCAAAGGAAGGGTACTGGTTCAGAATGACCCTTCCGCACACACACGGCCTGAGCCTCTATATGCCCTCTCATGCAAGGCTGGGTCTCTCCCACGTGGTGGAGTTCAAGACTGTTTTTGAGGAGCCCTGGCACACCTCTGAAATTTGTCAGGGGTTCCTGAATGAAAAGCCTACCAGGAAAGACGGCTTGGTTGCCAAAACTGGTCCAGGGGAGTTGTTGGAACACGCTTCTGGGGGTCCTGCCAGTTTGTGCAAGACAATTACAAGGTCCGTGACCAGCATTTGCCTTACTGCCTGCATGCCTTGGCACACACCGCAGGATTCCTCTGTGACACACCAGCGATGCAGAAGTTGTCCAAGGGGGTTTGTAAGTCAATGCAGAAATAAGAGTTCCCTGAAGGTAGCAGGTGTTGGGCAGGGGGTGGGGGACGACAACTGCTCTCTTCTCACCTAGAAGTCCTTTAGCACCCTAAAGGCCAAGCCAGTCCCCATCCTGGGTTTAGTTGTCCCATCAAGGACCAATCCCAAAACAACGGACACTGACGTGAGAGGGCGCTTACTGTTCGCTAGAAGGCCAGTGATCAGAAATGGACACCAAAAGCTGCCTTATTCTGAGTCAGACCATTGGTCCATGTCTGCCTTGACTGGCAGCTGCTCTCCAAGGTCTCGGGCAGAGAAATGTCTTCTCCCACAGCAGCTACCTGAGATTCTTCAAGCTGAAGTGCCACCAACGGAACCTGGAGCCTTCTAAATGCAAACGGTGTGCTCTACCAACAGACTGTGGCCTCTCCCTCCCCCTGCAGACATGACTTTCATAGATGGCTTAGTTCTCCACAGCAATGTCCACAGACACTTGCAAATGCAGTCTTTTTGTTCCTCCAAGAGAGTGCCGATATCACCCACTCTTCTGTGCCGAATTTCTCATTCTGCTGGCAGATTCATTTTGTCTCAAGTGCATTAGGAGTCTGCCTTGCACCCGCTCTCAAATTCATCCCACGTCGCAGCAGTGTTATGAGCCCCTGCACACACACACACACACACATCCAAAGCTGGCTATTAGCGCCTGCACAAGGCCCCTCTGGTTCAGGTGCACAGAATAGATGGATTTTGCAGGGTGGAGTTTTCTCCCTGCTTCTGACATCAAGAATAACGCCCGAGTCACAGAAACCGGGACGCATGGCCTCACTTGCTCGCTTTTCTTCCGCTGCATTGCCTCCAGCTAGAAGAGCCATTGCCCCTTAAGAGCATCAGGTACCCGTCTGGAAGAAAAAAGTTCAGCTGCACTCAGTTTATATCCGCCCTGCCTCGGTTTTCGGAATCTGGTGCCAAGCTGCATGTCTCCTCAGGGTAACTGGGCCAGGCTCAAGTAAACCGCTGCGTATGTTGAATCCGTGCACAGTGGTCACTTGCTCTTGTGAGACCGTGGGAAGGTTTTGCTCCAGAGCAAATCTACCCTTCCTACGTCAAGGAGTTCATCTCCAGCACGTCCCGGTTCATGAGAGCTCAGGCCTGCCTGGCAGCTCCCAGGACCCCTCATGCTGAATGTCTCTAAATTCTGCAGACACCTACAATCAGCCCTACAACATATCCTAGTTTTGCACTGAATGGGGAATGGGAATCTGGTTGGTGCAAGAAGGTTGGTCCCAATGGAAATGACTCCATTCTGTTAGGGGGGGGGGGGAAGGGGCAGGCCCCAGCAGACACCTCCATCCTGGGCAAAAATGTTCCTTGCCTCATTTATTGGTGTTTTGCACCAAGACAAAGACCCAGGCTCCCCCCCCCTTTTTTTTTTGATAAATCTGGTAACGAGAACTGATGGCAATCTGAACGGAAAGTGGCCCTAGGAGAGACTGCTGGTACTGCTCTGGACGTGAGTCATGTATGCTTGGCTCCCACCCTCCCCTACCCCAAGATGGCTTGCTGGTAATGGGAGTTTCTCCGTTGGGCTTCTGCAGCACAGTCCTAGGAAGATGGGGCTGTTCCAGAATGCCTCGGAAGAAACACTCTATATTCCACCAGTTGTCTCGGGTCTCCAGAGAGCAAACCACTCCCATGCCTCCAGTGGCCGAAAAGGCCTTGAAGGAAGTAACTGGGGGCCACCTTCCTTGGACAGCTTAGCATGGAGCATCCTCGCAAGCACAGCTGCTGTCTGGAAGAAGCTGCTACAGAACTGGCATCCCAGGCCAAGTGCAGGAACTCAGACAGAGACACTTATAAGAGTGACTGCTGGAAACAAAGAGCTTTGGTCCCGGAGTGATGCAGGCAAGGAGTCCACTTGCCCTGTACTTGCTGCGGCAATGCTAGCTAGTTGGGCTTTGTAAGAATCTGACCGCAAGGTGCTGTTTTCTCCATCGCTGCCCCTCATGGAACCACGGTCACCTGTAAACAGAGAAGACGCAAGTTAGCAGGATGCATACCAGTCCCGTGGGGAAATCTGACTTGCCTACGCATTTCTTTCTGCTACAGGATATTTCTCTTCCTTTAAATGCTGACTAATACACAGGAGCCTCTTTTTCTTTTAAAAAGAAAAAAAATACTGCTAGTTAGATTCAATAGTTTATCAATAAAGTTGGGGAACTCCATTGCCCTCTCAATATTTTAGGAGTCTTGTCCCACCCCGATCCATGAAAGAACAATAAATTCAGAATTCCCCTTGCAAATTAAGTACATTCCTAGAAACGTGCACGATTCATTCCACTAACAGATTTTAGGGACTTTGGGTAGCGGAATTTTTTTTTGCCCACTCTAATCTAAAATGTACTCAAACCAACAGCAATTTCAGGAAGTTACACAAGGAAAGGGCCTTGGTTCAGTGGCAGAACATATGAGTCCTTATAGAAGGTCCTGGGTGCAAGTTCTGGCACCTGCTGTTAAAAGCATCTGAAAGAGCAGATTTTAGGAAAGGCCCTTCTCCGCCTGAGAACCCAAAGAGAGTGTCTACCAGTCTAAAGAAGGCAATGCTGAGATAGATGCCGTAAAGCAGGAAGCATGCCTCTTGGCCTGTGTCACCTCTCTCCAAAACAAATCGAGGCGTCTTTAGTATCAGCACAACAAGCCCCACAGACTCCCCACCTCCACCCCCGTTCCAGGCACTGAGAATGGGTTCTCTAAGCCGTCTGCCCATTTTGGAGCCTCCCATACCTCCGGGGCACACGAGAGAGATAGTCCCGATTCAAGGAGCAGAGCTGCTGCTCCAGGCGGAAGATGCGGAACGCCAGGTAGGAGGAGGACACCACCAGCAGGCAGATCCTGAGAGTAAAGGCAGAAAGAAACTGTTTAGGTATAAGCCAAGCAGGAGGTTTAAAAGAAACATACACACAACCTGAGGGGGATAGCAGGGGGAGAATAATTTTCCAGTATCAGACTAGGGAATCCATTACTTGTGGAAAAGCAGACACCTTCCTCTGACTGTAGCAGATGCCGCGTTGGAAACTGACTCCAACCGGTGGATGTTTAGTATTATGTTTGTGGCTTTAGGTGCAGGCGTTGTGGGACACACAGGGTCAGTTTCCTCTAACATTACCCTTGAAAAAAGAAAACGGGAGTAGGAAGGAGGACTATACTTCTAAGAGTGTCGTTATTTGTCATTTTTTCTTTGGTAGAACTCCCAATGACATTGTCAGGGCTCCCTCTATCCAGCTACTGGCCACATGTGGACCTGCTGAGATTCGGCAAGGCTGCCATATCAGGATCTTCTCAACCATTAGGAAGAGGAGGAATTTGGGGGGGGGGGAACAAGTGGAGCCTGTCCTGCAACCACAAGGAATGCTACAGTTACTCCAATTCTCTCCTCCACACGCTATAGAAAGCACCGCGTAATTATCCTCCTTTGCATCCGGTCACCACAGGGCAAGATCATCTATTGTGGAGTTTTCTATCAAAAGAATCTGGAAATGAGAGGACCTGCTGAATCCGTCCCTCCCCAGAAAACTGTTGCACCAGAGCTCACCGCTGTGGCAGGAGGGTTGAGCACAAGTCAGGTCTAAGAGCACAGACTAGGAAGGAATGCCACCAGCCTGGTTCCATCCCCAAAAGATTTTGGTGCAATGCACCGTGAATTCACCCTATTCCACCAAAGCTCCGAGAAAGGAACACAGCCCTCCATGTCAGGCATGCACAGAAAGGACCGGCATGGCTAGGTTGCTCTCTGCACCTGCTCCCATGCACTGAAAGGAGTCCGATAACATTTCTGTCTCCCATGCTCTGCATTTGGCCCACCCCAAACCTCAAAACTATTTTTTTTGCTGGTGGTAGCCAAGTCAGTAGGCATAGACCCTGCCACCTCCTCCCTAAGAGTGGCATGCCCCGGTTTGGTTTTCCAGCTACAACGTGGGAGAAATTGTTACAAGGCACCACCAACTTCGGCAGCCACCCATGCCTCTGAAATGGCCCATTCCCCACACCTGCTTATTCGGTTGTACTCCCAACTTACAACACAATGAAGACTTTCAGCAACTGGTATTCGGACTGCCGCAACTCAGCTTTGAAGCTCTGCTCTGCCTCCAACTCCTCCTCTTCAGTGTTTATTGCACTTTCTGGAACAAAAGCAGGGACAGATAAATGTACATATTCTACGCACACAATACTGGCAGGAAGATCAATGATACAAGAGAGATAAAAACACTTTGCACCTGGGAAAGGGTTTTTTGTTTTTTTTAACATATTCACATTTCACCCGGTCATGGATTTGGGGAGCCCTGGTAACCATTCCATTTGTATATGGAGCTGGTGTACAAAAGCCAGGGTACGAAAGGCTTCCCCAGTCATTGACCAGGTAAAACATGCCTGGAATACAGGCATGAGTAAGTTGACTCATTTAGTAAGAGAGAAGGAGAAAAGGGAGGAGGGGCTGTGGCTCGGTGGAAGAGCCTCTGTTTGGCATGCAGAAGGTCCCCGGTTCACTCCCTGCCATCTCCAGTTAAAAAGTCCAGGCAGTAGGTGATGTGAAAGACCTCTGCCTGAGACCCTGGAGAGCTACTGCCAATCTGAATACACAAGAAGCACGTGTAAAGCAGACTGGGGGATTTAGGCTTCCCCTGACAGTCGCCTAGAACGAGTGACATTTCTCCCCAGGGGTAGAAGGCTGCTCAGCTGGCTGTAAAAACTCAAAACCTTCAAAATATACGGTTAGATATATTGAGCCCGATGTCAGCTGGAATCCACTTTTGGCCAATCCGGTGGAAAAAACTGGTTTATGCTGGTAGCTCCTCTCCTGGAAACAAAACTCCACAAAGACTTACTGCAAAAAAAATTCTCTTTATCGTACTAGGGACGCACCAACTGTGATAATAAGTGCCAAATGTTTACAAAAAACCCCTACACTGTAGTTGTTTATTTTCCTTCCATTTTGCTGCACCCAGCTCTTGCACCGATAGACGAAAATGTATCCATCTGCAGCGGGCGGATCATTTCTCAGTGCAAAAGACAGTCCGTGCCCGCAAAGTCCGAACAGAGATTAAAACCATCTGCGGGTATCCGATACGAGGGTGCTCTCAGACACTATGTGATGTGCGGAACAGAATTATAGAGATTATCTGGCTCGACAGGGCACGGACTGACGTCCCTGGCAAGGCCAAAAAAATCTGCACTGCTGTTGGCCCAGCTGTCCATCCTGAATGGAGGCCGCTGGGCCTGAAAACGTTGTCAGTGAGAGCGATGCACGTGGATGTTACAAAGCTGCTCCCAGCCAAGGTTGTAACTTTCCTGGTCCTCTATATACACAGGAATGCAAACGAAGCTGCCTCAAACAGATACGGATCGTTGGTCCACCAAAGTCAGCACTGTCTACTCAAACTGGCAGCAGCTCTCCTGCGTTTCAGCCGTGGGTCTTCCATGCAATCTGCTACCTGATCCTTTTCAATAGAGATGCTGGAGATTGAATCTGGGAGATTCTGGAGGCAAAGCAGAGGTGCTGCTACCGAGCCAGGCCCCTTCCTGCCTCTCACTGCCCTGTATGTGTGTTAGACACCATCAAGTCGCCTCCGACCTATGGCGACCCTATGAACGAAAGACCTCCAAAACATCCTATAATTTACAGACTTGCTCAGATCTTGCAGACTGGAGGATGGGGCTTCTTTTAGGGAGTCCAGCCATCTCGTTTTGGGTCTTCCTCTGTACCTGATACCAAAGGCTCCTCCGAGTTGCAGGAGCTCTCCTTGGTGCTGAGGCTGCTGATGGAAGCCCGGTGGATGCACTGGAAGCCCGTGTCCGGGAGGGTCAGCGAGAGTGATGCGGGGGACCCCTTCCTCCACTTCACTTCGGGGACGATCACCTCCTGTGGAAAGCACGGGATGCGAGTCACCGCCTGCAGAAAGTGATGAGACCTTGACTGGACCATCAGCCCACAGGTGGATATTCACTAGTAAAGCCTGCAGGGCCCCTGATCTTGTGGCTCTCCCCCCCCCCACCCCACAACACTACTCCCACTTATGGAACAACAGGAAGAAAGGGGACTGACCGGTTGCTCTCCAGTACTTTGAACCAAAACAATTAAGAGTTTGAAGGCCTGATGCTCTCTTGACTGTGATCTGAGCGGGCCATGGCCTTTCTTGCTTCCTGCCTCTTTGCTGCCTCCTTCACATTAAAACTATGTTTTTGCAATACAGGTGTACCGACACAAGCCATGGTTAATGCAAACCAATCTCCCTCACATACCCACATCACACCAGGTACCTCCGTCTGTTTTATGAAAGAACCTTATTTCACATTAGCCAAGGTTCATTTCAGTGCACACATAATGAATTTCCTGCATTGTGCAGTGGGTTGGACTAGATGATCCTGGAGGTCCCTTCCAACCCTATGATTCTATGATAATGCGAAACCAGAGTTAACACTTGGAAAGGAAGGAGAGAGCCCTCCCAAAAGGGGAGGAAATAGAGGAGCCCATAGCCTGTTTCCATTCTTAACTACAGCCAAGAGATCAGCAGAGATATGTCTGGATCAGACAAAAGTTTCTGAGATTCAGTGGGTACAGGGCAGGCTGAGCCACTTGTGGCCTTTTCAGGGATGGGGGGAAGGACTTGAAAACCATTCCAAATATTTAAGACTGACATGGAAAAAGGCAGGCTCTGGTTATTTGCCACTGGAGAGAAGAGGAAGAAGCCCCACACTTTAGGAAGATATTGGGTCTCAACACACAAACCCTTTCAAGGCCATCCCCAATAATCCTTCTCAGAAACTGGTTGGTACAAAAGATCACTAGGGTGGATTCATCCCTCCTCTGAGGAGCCTTCCTCCAAATCCTACCAACGGAAGAGCCACTTAAGTCGTCGGAAGGTCAAGGGGGAGGATGGGGTAAGAGCCCCCCCCCCCCGTAGGCAAGGGACGAGATTGGTGAATTTGGCTGCTGTAGCACAGTGGCTAAGTGGCTGGGCTATGAAATCAGCACTCTGCTGGTTCAAATCTCACTACTGCCATGAGCTCAGTACGTGGCCTTGGGTAAGCCACTCCTCTCAGCCCCAGCTCTCCAGCTGTATTGTGGGGATGATAATAACACTAATTTGTTCACTGCTCTAGGTGAGGCACTAATCTGTCTAGAAGAGCAGTATATAAGCGCAGTCATTATTGTTACTGTTTCATGCTTGGATGCATCTGGGTCTTACCAGCGACACCGCATCTGGCTCTTCCGTCAACTCTTTCAAGCTCAAACTCTTTTTGCTCGAGACCTGCCAAGGACAAGGAGATATGATTGACACAGCTGACATGTTACCAGAGATGCGTGCCTGAAGAAAGAAAGGCCTACAGGAGGTTGCCTGCAAGCCAAAGGCTCCTCCTGAGCCGGGGATGTGAGTTGCACAGCAAACACATTTGGATCACCCTTAGCAGAGACATCCAAGGGAGTCATTCACAGTGGATGTATATTTTGTGCCCCCAAATCCAGGTAATTCTTGGTTCCTTTCTAGGGCCTTTCCGACCCGCTCCTACCATGAGGTTTCAACATCCCATGAGCTATGACTCCAGGGCTGCTAGGACAACACAACCTTCATTGCAATAAGAATGGCAGGATTCTCACACAGAGGAAGGAATGGCTTGATCGCAGAGTCTGGCACACTAGCAAGGTAACCCTAAACAGAGTTACTCCAATCTAAGCCCATTGAAGTGAACAGGCTCCAGCTGGAGTAACTCTGCTTAGGATTTCCCTGTAAACCTATTAGCTTCTAATTTCTGGCTGGCATGCAGAAAGGAAGTCCTTTTCCTAGAACACACATTTTTTTAAGAAGCTGACATCCCTTTTCTTTTACCCCTCAGATGTAGTTCAAGGTTATGCTTATATCTGGGAAAGGCGATTTTTCTGGATGACAGCAATGGCGATAACAAGTCTACTTTCGCGGATCAGTATCAAAGCAGGCCTAATGGCTTCTTTCCTGTAAGGGTTCTTTTTTTAAACCATGGCATGTATCCCAGAGTCTAAAAGACTCCACACGGAAGCCTCCTTATGCCAAAACTTTAAGGGTTGCTATAGTGAACTCATAAATAATATCCAGGCACATTATTCAGGCCAATAAAATCCAATCAGGTCTATTTCGCTTCATCAGAGATGACAAATTGTTCCACGTCACGAAAGAGAGCCAACATCTATTTATCTATGGGAGTTTGGCTGAGTTTGAGGAAAGCCAGGAAGAGTTGCAGAGTCTCTGAATGGAACTAGGACCTATAGGTTGGCGAAAGAGCATGCGCTTGGCAGGCAGAAGGTGGCAGCTCCAGTTAAAAAGATATCAAGTGGCAGCAGGGCCAGATAAAGCTCCCGGAGGGCCAGTGCTAGGCAATGTCTGGCCACTTGGACTAGTGGTCTTATTCCGTATCTGGCAGCTCCGCGGGCATCACAGGCAAAAACTGTTACATTTATTTATCTTTTTCTCTAGATAGAGGTATATGCCAGGGATGGCCAAGGTGCGGCTCGGGAGCCACATGTGGCTCTTCTAGACATATTGTGCGGCTCCCGGTGGTCTCTTGCGTATTGCCGTGGCCATACATTTTATTTTAGTCTAGTTTATTTCCCTCCCTCCCTCCCCTCCTTTCTTTCCATGTCTTTCCCTCCCTTTCCTTCGTTCTTTCCATGTCTTCCCCTCCCTTTTCCTTCCTTCCTTCCTTCTTTCTTTCTTTCCATGTCTTTCATATTTTCAATAAAAATGTTGGGGTTGCCAGGTCTGACAAAGTCCCCAAAATATTTGGGGACTTTGGTGAGGCCTAGCAAAGATGTGACGTCACTTTTGTGATGTCACTTTCAAATCAAAGGTCAGGTGATCGCTCTTCCCAAGCTCCACCCCTTCCGATGATGTCACTTCCAGCATACTGCACCAAAACCCCACCCCTTCCTGTGATGTCACTTTCAGGACACCCCCCCAAACCCACCTCCTCATCTGAAGTCACTTCAGTGCATCATGTCTTGCGGCTCTCAAACATCTGACGTTTATTCTACGTGGCTCTTACATTAAGCAAGTCTGGCCAGCCCTGGTATATGCCATATCTTTAGAGACCAGCGTGAGGTTTCTCACGGGAAACCCCAATAGAATAATTCAAAAATCCAACCCATAAGAATAATCAATATTTTAAAAAAAACAAACCAAAGGCATAAACATTCTACAGAGTGTTGACAAGAACTCTCCTGACGCTTCAACACATGGCTTTGTTGTTTGTCCGTCAAAAGTCCTGTGTATCTAAAACCTCACAAAAAAAGCAGCATCTTGCAGGCCACCAAGTGTGCTAGAAGCACGTTCTAGAACTGCCAGTGACAATTCGAATAAACACGCTCCTCAGATCCCATAAAAGACCTCCTCAGGCTCTGCGAGACCAGAACAGCCTTTTGGCTGGACGTATATCTGAAGCTTGTGATCGGTTATCTAAGACAGCCCTCTGACATCTGCTCATGTGGCAAGAAAATGGCCCTGAGCCAGTTTTACAGATAGGCCAATAAGACCAGCAAGCCTGCTGAGAAGAGACAGCAGGAACGTCAGTGCGTGCCTCCCTCCCGGCTTCTCAAGCAGGGAACGAAATGTTCTCCAGATAAAAACTTATAGTTTTTAGGGTTAGGATGGTGGGGAAGCAGTACCTGCAGGTGGGTGCAGACTCTCCGCAGTACATCGTACACGCTGTCTCTCGAGATCAGGGACACAAAGATGTACTGGAAAGAAAAAGAAAGCCGGGGTTCAGTAACCACAGTCTTGGAAAGCCTTTAGGGGAAGGGACAAGCTAATAAGCGGGTTCATCGTTTCAGCATTCAGAGATGAACGCGCTGAAGTTTAGCCCTCCCTCCTTTATCTGAAGGCAAATTTATAAAGAGCTGCCAAATCGGCAGGGCGCACCAGCTGGGGCCGTGGCTGTGAAGGGGCACATATTTAAAACAAGCCGACCAAAGAATCAACCACTGAATGGAACGAGGGGAGAGGCAGCTGTTGCTTATCTTCAGCAGAGTCAGGAAACAGGTAACAGGTGCCTGCGGCATTCAATACAATCAGTGTGCCTAACCTATAACGGGATGATAAGCAAGGAGGTGGGTGAGAACGTCAGATTTCCCCAGCAAAAGATATTCTCTCTGCTCATGTTACAGTGATTGCACGTACACCCTGCATGTATGTGCATACACATGTTTTTAAGAAAGGATCAAAGTGCATTCTCTTTACGAAGGAATTGCTGAACGCATACGTAAAGAAAAAACCAAGCAAATGCTGTACAGGGATTGTATGTGTGTTCACTGTAACTTGTGAACAGGGCTATTGCAATTTTGGGACCTTGGGAAATAATTTAGGATCAGCTGCAACCGCTAATAATTGTGCATTTTTACCCTCTGGTTTTACTGCTTCTTTCTGCTCTTGTTCTGTTTTTATCTGCGGTGTTGCCGCATAAGTATTTATTGCTTTTTTCACTTTTACTGATAAGATTTTAATGTTTTGGTTCCATCCTGTAATTGTTGTTTTTATGCTGTGACTTTTCATTGTTGTTTTACTCTCCTGATTTTTTTAAAAAATCCAGTTTCCACACTTGGGTTATTTTTCATGGTTGCAAGCTGCCTCTGTCCTCTTAAAAGGCCTGCAAGCACAACCAGACATTCATTCAGTGCAATCCTGAGAAGAGTTGCTTTAGTCCAAGTCCAATGGGCTTAGGCTGGAGTATCTCTTCTCAGGATTGCACTGAGTCTACGGCCGGGCACTGGGATGAGGGCAAGGACCATCCATTATGGGCTAACGCCACAGGCTTAAGCAGGGCTGACATTCCAAGCATTTCTTGCTGGGGAAGAATCCTCCCCCCATGAAATACAGCACTAACCCTCCCCAAACACTGAAGCCAGACAGTCTTTCAAAGTCAAATGTTTGTGGGCACCTCTCCACTGAGTGTTGCCCACACTACCAACCCTGTGCGACATCAACCACCAGCCCTGCCCACTCAGTGCAACTCAGGTCAAGCGCTGGCAGGTCTGCATTTCCCATAAGCCATTTCTACCCCTCCCACCTGCGTAGGTGGCTGGAAACTGTCTGGAAACTTTTATGGGTTTCAGTTTCAGGAAGCCATGAAAGGGAAAAGAAAAGGCATAGGATGGGAGCCAAAGAGCCATGAGTGGAACGAGTGTGAAAAACTGCATTCCATCCCACCTCTGCACGTCTAAGATTTCAACGGGAGGCATTTCCTTCGCTTCTCATCCTGGCTTGCTGAGCCACTTAGAGTCAGAGCAGAGGCCAGTCTTTTTACCAGAAACATCGAGATACTTCCAGCCCTCCCTCTCCATCTCCAAAGCTCTGCCCCTTCCTCAAGCCTGTTCAGCTAAGGATGGAGAAACCACTACAGCAGTTGGCCGCAAGGAAAAAAATGGCCAGACCTGTTATAAGGTCATTAGACAAAGTACTTGGAGAAGATATAGGCCTTGTCCACACGTCTTACCTGCCGCTGGAATATCGTGCAAAACACCCAGAAGACAGACTCTTCTCGCACAAAATCGTGCCAGGAAGACGCTGTCATCTGGGAGTTTTGCACGAAATCACGTCTTCCTGGTGCGATTTCATGCAAGAAGACGCTGTCTTCCGGGTGTTTTGCGCGATATTCCGGCGGCAGGTAAGACATGCAGCACCTTTTCAAGTTAAGAGCCAGCATGGTGTTGTGGTTAGAGCTTCAAATCAGAATCGGGGACAGCCAGGTTCAAACCTCCATCTCACTCTCTGTCAATCCAACCTGCCTCACAGGGTGGTGGTTGTGAAGTTCAAATGGAGGAGGGGAGAACAATGGCAGCTGTCTGGAGTTCCCACTGGGGAGATGATTGTTATTTATTTATTTATTATTTCTAGTTATTATTTATTGTATAAATGTAATCCGCCCTGAGCCTGCCAATGTGGGGAGGGCGGAATAGAAATTTAAACAAATAAAATAATAAATAAATATTCATCATTCTTTTATTATTTATAGTTATTATTTATATGTAATTTATTATTTATAATCCACTTTTCTCACTGAGATCCAATAAACAGAAATAAGGAGTGATTCCGCACACGTTGGATAATGCACTTCCAATCCTCTTTATAGATCATTTGGAACGGATTTTTTTGCATGCAGAACAAAAAATCCACCTCAAACGACTGATAAAGTACATTGAAAGTGCATTATCCAACGTGTGCGGAATCAGCCAATGTTAAAAAAAAACAATTTAGGACAATGAGGAGTCAAGCAGTAGAGATCCCTTCACAGCCCGGAGATACGAAAAGGTTGCTCTGTCTTCAAGGGAGGCCATGTGAGCAGAACAAAAGATTAGAATTGGGTTGGAAAAGTGACCAGAGAACAGCTGGTCACCTTTTCATATAACATGAGGACGAAAGGGTCCTTGATGACGTTAAACAATGCAGCGGTTTTAAACACACATACAAAAACCATTTTCAGTCCGGCTACCAAGAAAATCCACTAGCAAGGGACGCAGCAAATGTCAGTTATATAAAGGCATCTTTGAAAGGGTCAATCAGATATGGAGCGGGAAGAAAACAGTGCCTTCTGTTGGCTGTTAGCTGAAGTGACGTATCAGGCATGCACCCATGCTCCAGTTTCAGGAAACTTCCCTCTTTTCGCAGCTATGTTCTTCCGAGAGCGAGCAGCTGGGAAAAGCTCTCACCAGGTGCTGAAGTCAAAAGGGGCAGGCTCCACTCTAACACGAGGGCCACCCCCCCCATTCCTATCTCCCTTTCCCTAGCGGAAGTACCACCAGCAATTTTGCCCCCCAAACAGGCATTGGCTTCGCGTGTCTTTTAGAATAACTCACTCCTAGCCCATTGAGAACAAGATACGATGGGACTAGAAACCATAACAGAAGACAATTCACTGGGTTCACCCAAGGACATTTGGGGGGACTAGAGGGAAATGGGCACACTTAGATTAGTCTGGCAGGCCCATGGGTTGCCTTCCCTAATAGTGCCATCTCCTACGCAGAGGGAAAAAATCCTTCTAGATCCACTGCACTTAGAAGGAATACTGGAATTCTGGGAATTCAGTGGAAGGGTAGAGGGGATGGACTATTGTTCTAGACAACGCAGCACACCTCCTGATGCTCTGACACGACTGAGAGCAGAAAGAGGGATCGCTTTGCCTGTGAAGAGGCCCTGAGGAAGATTTCCATACAAATACAAAGATTCAAGATTCCAGTGCTGTGATGGCAAGAACAACTCCTCTGGCCCAGCTTCCGGGTTCTCAGCACTGCTCATTTTCTTTGAAGCACCTCGCTCGCCTCTGCCTTTCCCTAATACAGCAGCACAGATGTTCTATGGAAATTTCGCATCAGCGATTAATGTGTCCTTTATTGCCCACTGCAACATTTTTGCAGACCAGAGGCACTAAAAAATTATGCTTGGTTTGACCACATTAGTATCCAGAGGTGACACTGTTTGTAGTACAGCTCTGCGTCGAAGCCAGTACTGCTGGGCAACGCCGGAGGCAGATTTGGACCGCAGAGCTCACCTTTCTGCTCGCGTTGGTGGTGATAGCCAGTCCATTTGGCAACAGTCGGGCTGTTTTGTGCTTTTTTATCAGTTGGACTGAGACGACGGGAATAACCACCTGAAATGTAAAAGAAAAAAAAGTTCGGTTGCAAGAGGTGCGCTAATGGAAGGAGAAAATGATAAGAATGCCAGCGGCTATCACCCAGCTGGCTACTGTCTGCAGAAAGGAAAGCGATATAGATCCTAGCCTTTTTTTACTTGACAGTAAATCACATTGATTTTCTTAGGGCCAGATTTCAACTGGATTTCACATGCTTAAGACTGCAATCTCAAGCCTTCCCAAGTGAATACAATTTCCTAGCTAAATGGTTTATTGACTAAAAATATCCCATTTGCAAAAGGGATTTTCCCAGAGAGCTACAAACAAGACAATCAACTCTCCTGGCAATCAGTGTGCGTTCAACAATGCATTTGGTAGGCACCTACTGGCTAGTGCCCATTAGCAAGCAGCACACTCCTCCCCAATGTGCCAGAACATAATTTTAGTACTATTTTTATATTTTAAAACTACATTTCTTTTGGAGGTGGAGGGGTCAGGTGCACATAAGCGCCTTTAAACATGTACAAATACACACAGCAGTCACCCAAGACCTCTTCAATTTCTCACTTCACACTTTACATTGATTAGACTGGAACCTGCTTGCAACCGCTTCACAGCCACATGGACTTTTGTAGAGTGAGGACAAGAAAGATACCAAGCGATTTCCAGTGGAGCAATGTTTCTATTCTTCCTTATCAAGCCACTGATGCTGCATTGGGTCTAGTGCCAAAAAGAATCAATCTGGTGTTGGGTCAGCCTGATTGCCCCATAGAAATAAATAATAGTCCGGTCTCAGCTTTAGAGATGCTATGGTGGTCCCAAGAAGGACTTCAGGGTAGAAAAGTCTCCACTCAGTGTCCAGGATGCAGGAGAGAAATGCAAACATATTGGCCCACAAATGATCTCAGGAAAATTATCCGAACAGTCACAGAAAAAGTTCAAGGGTGCTGTTAAAAATAACCTCTGGATGCAAAGTCCGAAGAATCCCACTCAACGGATAGAACTTTGGGAGCGGAAGTAGCATTCCTCCTATTTGATCTTTATTTAAATAGGCAGAGCTGCCGATATAAACAACTGGGCTTTTTAAAAAAGGAAGTCTGTTCTAAAAATGGAAAAAAGTTCTGCATCAACAACTGCAAAGGTTAGCAGATAGCCTCAAAATGACAAATCCAGCGCAGGGGCAGGATAGCAGAGCCTCATTAGATTCTCCTGCATGCCGCAGAGACGGCCTTTGCCTAGAAAGCTCTTCTGCTTTGAGGCTTAAATCAACATCAAAAATCCAGCAATATCTGCTGCCAACAGAGGGTCTTACAGCTTTGCTATATGATCAATGCTTTTCCACACTCCATGGCATGAAAATCCCACTCTCTTCATTCACAACTGTTATTGCCTAAGGCTGCACAGCTGTTAGGTGTTTTTCCACACAAATTGGCAACAGTAGAAAAAAAGCAAGAGTCCAGTAGCTGCTATAAGACTAACAAAATTTGTGGTAGGGTACAAGCTTTTGTGAGTCACGGCTCACTTCTTCAGATACAGCTAAAATTGGTGGTGGGAAGAAGCTGGTGTCATCTGCAGCACACCCCATGACTTCTGGCAGAGTCCAGCTTCCTGCCACCACTGCACAAACGCTCGGATCTCACAAAGGAACAAGTTCCTGCACAACTGCTTTAGATGGAAGCCTTGGGCCGTTTTCCTTCCTGGCTACTGCCCTCTCCTTTCATCTCCTTTATTGCAGTCTCTCATTCATTTATTGTCAAGTGGTGAATTTGTGTCACTGCCCCTGGTCACCTGAGCTCTCACAGAGGAGGCATGACGAGAACTGGTGGGTGCCCCCATCTGAGCCGGAAATTGCAACTTACTTCCTGCCCCTAGGGATTGTGGGGAAGGAAGTACCCAAGCGTTAGGATGTCCTCCCCTCCTCGGGTGAGAAACCAAACCTTTCTTAAGGGTCCTTCTCTGTTCTTTGGGGTGGGGAAGGGGAGGGAGGGCTGCATCTGATATATAAGGGTATTGTGATGTTCCTTTTTGCTTGCAAATCAGGAATAAGTTGCTGACTCGGGTTCCTGCTCTTAGGTTTACACAGCAGACACAGATGTCTTCAAAACACCATCCATTTATTAGCAAAAAGAGACAGGGATGGAAGCAGGTGGTTTCAGGACAAGGGACCTCACAACCTACCATTCTAACCAACTAACAAATAGAAGAATTAACTGAGCAAGGCCTCCAACCCAGGCGACAAAGCAACACAAAAGTATCAGAGGCAGAAAGCAGACTGTTCCATTGCAATACAGTAAATACACCACGGGTATGTATAGCCGCAACACCATAATTGCACACACTTGGCACTGGTGAACAAAAATCACAATTCTGGGAGATGAAAGGACTTGTGGCAAAGCAGATACGCAATTCTGAATGCAGGATTACATCAAGGCATACTTGCGTAATTGCTGGACGTCAGGTTCAGCCTCTGAAGAATTAACCTAACCAAACAAGGGCATGACCAGCCAGTGGCCAATTTGCTCCTTCTACTTGACGGATAGCGGCTTTTCGACGCTCATGCTTTCCTGAAGGAAGCTGGTTTTCTAGATCCGTTTCACGTGTTCGGACTAGATTATGGCACTGACTGCTTTAAAGGCCTTGGATCTCCCAAGACTTCCCCATGCTCCGCCTCAGTACCTGACTCTCAATTTTAAATCCACCTCCCAGACTGCAAGCCGATGCTCACTTACCTGGGAGAAAGTCCCACTCAACACAGTGAGATTTACTTCCGTCAGGCGAAATGCCAACCTCACAGCCCTTCCAAATTCACACCCGAACGCCCGATGATAAGCTTACCTTGATATCTTTTCCGAAAAGGTTTGCATAGAAACAGAGCCAGTTGGGGGAAATGTAGAGCCGGCCTTGGATGAGAATGTCTCTCTGAAGGGCGCAGGAGCAGACTGCAAGAAATACATGGATCATGGCAGCCTCCATGCCTAAACCGGACCTTCCACATCCCAGATGCAGGCCAAGCCAGTTGCTGAGCCCAAACCACTAGCCTTAGGCCATCAGCTTCAAGGAACGGGTGTGGCCCATCACCCCAAGCTCCTCTGCCCAGCTCCTCCACTAGCCCTGACATCTTCTCCCCATACCAGCGCAGTGGTCCCAGCTCAGCCAGCACTGAACTGGAAGAGAGAATCAAGGCGAGATGGCAGCTTTCTTGTTCTCCAGAGGGGCAAAAGGTGATGTGACAGATGCATCATTACCTGTGCTGTGCGCACCTAATGTTAAAGCCCTGTTGGATCAGACCCGTGGTCCATGTGTCCAGCGTCCTGTATCACACAATGGCCAAACTAGCTACTTAGAGGGCACTGGGGCCAAGGCTTCCCCCCGATGCTGCCCCTTAGCAATGGTATTTGCAGCCCCTGTATATGGAGGTTGCCTTTAGTCATGGTTAGTCTTGGTTAGTAGCCATTGACAGACCCGACCCTCCACCATTAATCTGTCAAATCTTCTTCTAAAACCATCTCTTCTCGTGGCCATTGCTGCATCCACTGATGGTGAACGCCACCATTTAAGTACCTGTTGAGTCAAATTCTTCTTCTTAATTACTGTTTCCACGACTAAAGTCATCAACAGCGAGCCATCAGCTACTAAAGGAAACCTAGCGTTTACTGCCAAAGTTACACGATTTCACTGCAGCCGCAGCAATCTTCTAACCTGCTCTTGGCTCTCTTCTCAGGCTCTGCTGGTTTCTTGGTAGTGCTTTAAAAAGCCGCAAAACCCATTGCAGAGAGATGACAGAATAATTGTGTGTGTGTGTGTGTGCATACGTGTGCGTCCATGCGCGCATGCACCCCAGGAAGCAACGGCCACATCACATTCACCTTTAAAAAATACCTCCAACGTGGGAGCTGCTTTGCCTTATGAGGACTCTGAACAGGCAGTATTCTATCTTTGCCACAAGGTGGCACTCTCTGCTTCCTCCCACCAAATAATTCACACACACCCCCTCACCTTTCAGCACGCTCTCTTCGGTGGGGATGTCCTTGAATAACTTGTGGTACTGGGAATTGTGCTTATTTGGAGCCTAGAAGTAAAACAAGAGACCAGGAGTCAGGATGTCACAATGATTCCCCCAAGGATGCCGCCAGTACATGCACATCAAACGAAAGCCTGAGATACTGCTGTTTATTTGTATTTTTTCCCCTCCCAACTTCTACTCTTAACAAAACAAAACAAAACAAGCAGCTCCTAGGTCCATCGCAAAAAGCTCTGGACAGAGAACAGAGAGGAAAATGGAAAGAAGCGTCCTGCAGGGAGGAAAAGTCCTTTTAAATGGCTCAAAGGGGATACGAAAAATCATAGACTTGTATTGCTAGAATCAGAATGGGCAGAGTCCAAAGCTGCGTTTCTCTGACTTTGGGGGCCCTCCTTCCTTCTAAGCTTTACTCTGCCTTGAGCATGCAGGCACACATGCCCAGTGCATTTCCCCACCAGAACATGCAGAGACCCGTGTATGCTGCTAAGCGGAATGATTCACAGACGGGAGCACTAATCCAGCAAGAGCATTAAAAAAGAGAGTAGGACAAGCCGTCTCTGGCTCCTCTTTACAGGGAGCCACCTCTAGAAAAAGCAGAAACTCCTTCTAACTGCGTTTTGATGACGGAGCATGTCAGGAGAGGGATCAGCCCCCAAATCCAACTTCAAGCCACCAGGAATCTCTGCTAAAGAGCACGCCCTGGCGGGAGAGGGAAGGGAAGGCTCCACTCACGACGGTGCCATTCCAGGTGCTCCATACGCCGCAAATCGGGTCTGACTCACAATTTGAGAAGTAGGCACTAAGTAGCTTACCAAAAATTCACCCACGGTCCTACTAGCGAATTTCTACGCTGCTAAGCATGGCATGGAAATTAGTTACGCTTTGTTTCAGATTGATTTCAGCTCTGTGCTCAGCCTTAACGCTTGTTTAAAATTTTTCTGCTACCCTATCGTATCTCTTTCCCTGAATGTCCTAACAGTTCGTTATTTTTCTTTGCTTAATGAATGTCCTAGCGATTGTATTTTTCACTTTGTAAAATTGTATTTTTTATTTGCGCTCTGAAATCCTCCCTGGATATCAGGGAGAAAGATGGGCAGAAATAAATAAATAATTTACCGTGTACCATACCTGAAAGAGAAAACAGCTCTCCTATCTCAGGTCATTTCCATATTGGTTACCTGCCCTGGGCTCAGTGCTGTGGGGAACCAGGGTTTTCTTCTCTGTTTCCTTGTAAGTTACCCTGGCGCTTTCATGCACCTCCCAGGGTTTCCCTGGATATTCTCTGATCTTTCTCAAACCTGTTTTGCTGTAAAGTTTTGGGAAAGATTTCAGTAAAGCTTGGATGGCTGCTTGTTGGGTGGGGAAAATTGGATTTTCCTGCCTACACAGCAACCATTTTCTGACCCTGACACTGTCCCTGTGGCTGCCATTTCCCTCTCCTGCCACTTTTGATTTTTAAAAAAGGCAGTAGAATATTGTTTGACCAATGTACAGTTGTAACAATATATATAATAGGTTCTCTGAATTCCCAGTTTTCATTTTTTAAAAAGCAGAGTCTCTAGCCCATTCTCTTGTGGAGATATAAGGGGAAAGGCATGTCTCTGCAAGCGAAGAGGCTAGAGACATACTTTTAAAAAATGAAAGCTGGGAATTCAGACAACCTTTTACACCAATTATTATAACAAATCAGTTTAATGAGATTCTAGTATTGATCTTTTTAATTGCAAAAGCCCAAGCGGTGCAAGGGAGAGGGGTGGGTGGCCACTGCTGGGGGACTAGGGCAGGGAATCTGTTGGGAAGCCTGCCATGTGGAGGCCCCATTGCTGCTGCATTTCATCAGCAGCCACACTAGCAACGAGGAAACCGCACAAGCCCATCCCCACATGGAAGCCCCCTGAGACTCAACAAAACTGCACTTCTGCCTTTGTCGACGAGCACAAAAAAACCCAAAATGGGCTGATTGCAGTCCTGTGTGTCCTACTTCCTTCTTGCAAACTAAAATCCCAGAGGTGTGCCAACGTATTTTAAATTCGTACAGCAGGAATGCATGTCTGGTATCTCTCAGCTGTTAAGGCATGTTAACTGGTGTTAACCAGCTGTTAACCGGTGTTAAGCAATCCCGAATATGCACTCTAGTGAAGCATATAAGAAATGCCTTTTCGGATTGGATCAAGAACACTGACAATCAACAGCTGTTAGGTAGTCCATTAGAAAGTAGCCAGTGGTCCCCTAGAGAATCACTGTTTTATCTTTTGTTCACCACGGAAACAGACTGCAAAGAGAACAGCTCCCCCAACAGAGACTCAACCAAAGTCATTTCTCCCTTCCTCAAAAAGGGATAGTCAGGCTTGATGCAGCCAGTAAGGCAATCTTCCCCATGCGATCGTGTTAAAACTGGGCTCCTGGATATTTTGCATGGAACAGTAGCACACTCAAAAGCCACGATCCACATAAACATGGCATCAACTCAGCCGCACACACCATTTAAATAAGATGCCAGCACATGCAATGTGTCCCAGTTAAGCTCTTCTCACGCACAAGCATCACATGTAAACCAGCTCTCAGACTGAACTTGCCGAGGGCCCCCAAGAAACACCAGCGTTTGACTACCTGGCCACGTGGACTTTTGATATCAAACTCCCTAAGCAAAGCCATGTTACCTTGTCAGAGGCTATAAGATTAGGGCGCTCAGATCCATTAAGAACAGCAATGGCCTGAGGCCCAAGATTAAATTATCCGTCTCCAAACACTCTGCCCCTGCTCCTTCCGTGCAAGAATGGCTCTTCTGTGGCTTTTCAGGAACGTTGCATCCCCTTGCAAATGCATTTAGCCCTTCCACAGAGCAGCCGAGACACAAAACCACATCCACTGCAGTAAAGCAGAGAGCTGGCGAGAGGTGAACATGGAGCAGATGTCACTATGCCGAGAGCAGAAGCAGCAGCAGCGGGAAAGGATATAAAGGTTGCTTTTGGTACCCAAGCAGAGGAATAGCATGCGGCATCTCAAGACCATATGGTGTTGCCGGAGGCTGTGAAGAGCAGCGGAGGGTACCGATCCTCACCCCCCAACTCACCACTTCTCGCTGGCATTTCTTTAGCTCCTCCTCCTTGACACCATCACTCAAGTGCAGGCTGAAAGGCAAAGAGAGATCCCATTCTTCAGCTCTGTATCGGATCCTTGCTAATCATGCTGTGTCTTTGAAAACTTGGATTTATTTACCCTATGACATTGTTATGACACTGTATGGAAATGTCTTTGATATTGTATGGAGATGTCCTTGATACTGATTGTACTAATCTCACACTATGTAATCCTTCTTGAGTCTCAGTGAGAAAGGCGGACTATAAAGGACGTGGATGGATGGATGGATGGATAGCTCTCACTGCTTCCCAACAGCTCAGTGCCGACCCCTGTTACACAGTGGACTTACAGCCAATACGAGGCCCATTGAAAGACCCTGTTCTATCTGCTGTGAAACACCCAAAGCAGACGATCAAGAGTTCGAGACCTTAAGATGTAGAGGTTCAGTTCTCTGCGGATGGGGAATTCAGCTAGGAAATGTTAACTGTGGCCTTCCTATGTAGGATGGGCTCGGAAATTCCTGGAGATTTGGGGGGTGGGGGATGAGGAGGGTTAGGGTCCTCAATGGGGTATAATACCATAGAATCCGTCTTCCAAAGTGGCCATTTTTTCCAGGGCAATTGACACCTGTCATCAGTTGTAATTCTGGGAGATCTTTAGGCCCCACCTGGAGGTTGGCAACCTCATTCCTATATCTGACCCGAGCTACAAGATGGGATGGGGGGCATGTTTCAGAGACACAGAAAGCGATTATAAAACTACTTTCTCTGTTAACCTCACCCACTTGGAGGACACCAGGAAAGTGGCTGGTTGGTATTATCCCAACAACAAACAGAAGGTAGGGGAAAAGGTTGAACTTTGGTCGGGAAACAGGCGCTTTGATATCCAGCTATTCACACTCACCTGCCGTTCGGAGAATCCAAGCCCTTTTCCCTGTGCAATGCGCCTGGCTTGTCTGGGCTGTGCATGGGCCCTGCTTTCTCATGCATTGGTTTTGTGCTACAGGCAAAAAAAAGGGGAGAAGGTAAAATACATCAGTTTGTGAGACATCAAAAGGCCATTTGATGGAGGAAGAGCCCACCCAGCAGCTATCCCAGATATTCAGGGTACACTAATTTCTGCGGAAATTCAGTTCAGCTACACTGAAAATGCAAACTCGTCCACAAAAGTTTCTTGTAAGTGCCAAACCATGGACTTTTTGTTAAATACTGATACAGCGCCTATGGCCTCTTTCACCCAGTGCTTGCTGCAGAGGAAAAGTGAAGGGCTTATACACATAAGTTTTCTTTCTGAGAAACAGGACTGAATTCCCCCATGGGGCTAGGCTGATTCTCACCGAGCAAATGGAAAAATGAGATTTCCATACAAAGAAGCTGTGAGCCAAGCGGGAGACAACTGTGCATGTTATCTTTCCCCCTTTCCTCTCAGAGAAGAAAGAGTCTGTACAAGTTCTTATGGGCCTTACAACTTCGTACACCGTGCTGCCAAACAGAAATGCTACACTGGACTGGAGAAAAGCTGGAGCCGAGGATTTGAGCATGAATTGCTTGATGAGGAAATGAACAGTAGGGTTGCACGCCAGCATCAAAATCCAGATTTGGAATTAGAACCCATCAGAATTTTGAAAAATCGGGCATTTCCAAATATCCAGAACGCCATTAAAATGAATAAGAACATGTTCTCTTTCAGCATTTCTCCAACTCTGTATCGAATCCTTGCTAATGCCGGGTCTTTGAAAACTTGTATTTATTTATCCATGGCATTGTTTATGGAAATGTCCTTGATACTGACTGTACTAATCTCACACTGTGTAATCTGCCTTGAGTCTCAGTGAGAAAGGTGGACTACAAATGATGTAAATAAAATAAAATTAACAGCCATTTCCCCCTTTGAAACACAGACAGAAAGGCAGACTGCTTTTTCAAAAGGCTTCCCTCAGCCCTCTGAGCCCTTCCTGGTCCAGTGCCAACCCCAAAGAGCTGAGAAGACGTGACAAGGGCACACAGCAACAGCCGCTATGCCAGGCAGCAGTGCCCAGACTCTGGAAAACGGCTGCAGTCTGGGCATGAACCCTGAACAGAGGAAATGCCTAGTGTGGGTAAATACCCTGCGCAGCACTGGCAGTCAGTCAGATTGGAGTAGCAGACAGAGAGAAAGACAGAGGTGGGCAGGTGGGAAGCACACCTGAGTAAGCGAGCGCAGTCCTGAAGCGGCAGTTGGGAGAAGGTAAGGGGCAGCAGGAGGAAGCAGCCAGCGTCCCTAATGAAAGCCGGCTAGTTAAGGCCGAGCCATAAAAAGCTGCTTTCCAGCCAAGCACCAACCGGGGCGTTGTTAGCTGTGCAACAGTTCACCAAACCAACTGCGAAAGGCGAGTGGGGCCAGGGGAAAGAGGTGCAAGCTCCGCACTGCTCCTTTATACCGATGGCGAGTACCGCCTGATCGGACTGGCAGGAGCTTCCCAGGGTCTCAGGCAGAGGTCCTTCACGTTACCTACTGTGTGTGTAAATTGCCGTCGAGTCACAACTGACTTACGGCAACCCCAGCAAGGGGCTTTCAAGGCAAGGGAGAAGCAGATGGGGTTTGCCCGTTCCTTCCTCTGCAGAGTCTTCCTTGGCGGTTTGCTCATCTTGCTTAGCTTCCCAGATCTGACAAGATCGGGCTACACCATTCCGCCTTCCCACCTGCATGACCTGTTAGTTCAGCCTTTTGACCAGAGATGCAGAAAACTGAACCTCGGATCTTCTGCGTGTAAAACTAATGCTCCTCCCCTGAGCTATGGCCTCTTCCTGCACATAATACTTGCTCTTAGCACCGCCCGCTCAAAGCAAAAACTTTGGGAAACTTATCTGAGTTACAACTCTCTCTCTTCTACAGCAGGATCAGACTTTGAACAATTACAGAATTTATTGAATAACTTTTTTCGCATGGTTCTGGTTCAGTGATCTAATGCTTTCCTTATTTGTACGGATCTAACCCAGAGCATGGAAGGTCTGATCTCTGTCCTATTTGCCATTAAATCCTCACTGCAAAAAGAAAAAAGGAAACCACTAATTCCAGACTGATTTGTGATTGTGCCTCCGTTGGGAAACTGGATCCAAAATACTAGAAGTTGAAAAATATCTCTGGTGGAGACAAACCTCTGTTTCCTCGAGTCACTGTTTAGCTCTTCAAAGCACCAACGTGTGTTCTGTTTATATAAACAGAAATATTGTAGTAGCAGAAACATGAAAGAACAACAGGTTCAAGGGCAGCAGCACAAAAAATTGTGCCCTATCTTAAAAGGGGACTAATATACTGTATGAGACACAGACTGTGTCCAGTCTCCAAGCCCTTTTATTCCCCCCAAGCTGAGAACTTGGTTGATTCTGGGAGAGCTCTGTTCCCAAGAGCCAAAGCCCAGATATCCTCATGGCACCAACTGCCTGGTAAGCAGGGCATTGTCTACTGTAAAAGCATGTCCACACTCAGGCTTCGACTGCTCCATGTGTTGCGGCACCAGAATTCAGGTAGGCTCCCACCTAAACAGGCAATTTCCCCTGATTCCCTCTTCCCATTGACCCCGCTCATGTTTTCCCTCTGGGTTCCCTTTCCCTCGGAGCAGCATTTTATGAAGACCAAGGAGAGGGGAGAGGCAGGAAAGTTCCCTTTTGCTGATGGAAAATTTGGTCTGGATCCAACCCCTGTCCACTTTGGTTGCATTCATCCACGTCTTCAAACCAAAGCCAGGGTTTTCTTATCAGGTGTTAAAAGAGAACACAGCAAAATCAGAAACCCTGTGTCATCACCAGTTACTGTTCTTAGCTTGAGTAAGTTTGAGGTTTGCACAGACTGGCGTTTTAGCCCCATTCTTAATCTTTCTCTCTCTCTCTATATATATACGTTGAAAGCACACTTCATGCAGCTGATGAAGCGGGCTGCAGTCCACAAATGTTTACGCTTAATTCTTTTTTATGGTATGACAACACCTGACGTCGCACCTGATGCTTTCCCCACATGGAAAGCACACACCACAAAAGGTGCATATGCGCTCAACAGCCAGAGCAGCAGGAATGTTTCTGGAGCAAAAGCAAGGTTATGAATCAAGGGCTAGGGCCCCGTTCACCCGGGAGGTTTTTAGGGGAACAACCAAGACTCTTGGTTTTATAAGTGTATACCCCAAAGTGTAAAGATTGAACCAAGCACCTGTGCATCATGCGAGCATACACATAGAACCATAACTGGCCGCAGTTCCCATGTGAACGCACACAGCAACACAAACCCAGCTTTGTTATCGTGGAAGGGCTCCTAGACTCTGAAATCTTACGGTTTTAAGCAGGAAGAGAACAGGAGGTGGCTGTGAATGAAGGCTTGTAACGTTTTGGTTGCGTCAGAAGCACGATGCTATTTGAGCGGAGTCATCATTACTACAGAGGCACACGAGTGCAGCTTATAAAGAATGTCCCGTGCATGCTCGCTCTCCCTCAATGGTCCCACCTGCAGGTTCTTTATCTAGCCGACAGCCTTTTATCAGTTCACCAACTCAACAGGCAGCTGATGCAAAACCCAGAGCAAACAGCGGGCAGGCCAAAAGGTTATCCTGTGGGAGAGAACGATCAACAAAACCTTCGAGGCCCGGCAATTCAAACCCTGGAGAGGGCAGGAAACAGCCCAAAATAGACAAGCCATTCAAGATAAGAGAGGTGAAAGAGCTAAAAGGGGACCAAGAAGCCAAACAACCGAGGCTAAAAGGAGATTGGGCAGGTTGCCAGGAAAGGAGAGTGGTGGTGAGCCATACGTGGGCTTAACACTGGCCGTCTGCACCAGCACAGCGCTTACAACTTAGCAGCAAAAGCATCCAGCTTGTCAAAGGAAGGAAGGATGGCCCTAGGTTTTTGGGTGGGTGGCAGAAAAATAACACTATCCCAAGTTCAGCGAGGCTGCACCAGTTAGCAGCACTTCAGCACACCAATGCAAAGAGCAGAAACAAAAAAACCTCTAGACAGGAGTCTTGCAGCACCCTGCAGACTAAATAGTCCACCACAAGTTTTTGTGGACTAGATTGTCAGAAGCAGGCAGCGGGGTCCACTACAGGCACCTAAAAAAGTGGGATTTACAGTCCATGAAAGCTTGTGCTGCAATAAAATCTGATTAGTCTTAATCTCCACCCAGCCAATACAATTTGCCAAATCTAAATCACTGATTCTCTTCAGGTCGCTGTTGGCCCTACTTGGAAAAACAGAAGAATCAAGTTTTCAAAAAGAGAGAGAAAGGTTGTGAGTTCCAGTCACAGATTTCCTATGCAATTTGTAGTTCAAGCCTTATATTGGGGTGGGTGGGACAAGCCAAGATTAGCCAAGGAGTCTAAAACATGAGAATGACGTCCCTTTGGACTCTGAGATCTAATTCACAACTCCATGGAGGCCTAGCGGGATTGCTCTTTCCTTCTGGGGCTATTTTCTGGGGGAAACGCGGTCCCAGGAAGAGACTGCTGAACAATTTTGCGCATAGAGCTCTGTCCCCCTCTCCAAATACAACATCCTTCCCAACAAGGGCAGTCCAAAGCAGGATGTTGACCCTCTTCCCTTCCCCGAACACACAAGCGCAATCTCAACTGCTCACTCAGGGCAATTTCTTTTCAGACGGAAGCATTTCATCTCAGGCAGAAAAGCAGCTCCTCAACAAAGGCTCCTCCACTCTCCAGGGAAAACTTAACAAATGACTTCTCCCCACCCAGCAGCCAGGTCTCCTCTACCTTCAGTTGCTAGACAACACCTCTCTCAACATAAACACTTCTTGATCTTTTCCTTCTTCTCATCCACCCCCAAGATGAGGAAACCAAATACTATGCTTGCCAATCTCCACGTAGGGCCTGGAATTCTCCTGGAATTATAACAGATCTCCAGACCACAGAAATCAGTTACCCTGGAGGGAGATTCAGAGGGCAGATTGTATGGTACCACAATCCCTGCTGGGCTCCCTCTCCAAGCACAGCCCCCAAATCTCCAAGACTCTCCCAAGCTAGAGTTGGCAACCTTGCCAAACAGTGAGGGGTCAAGTAGATTTTACATTTTCAAATTGCCGGTGGAATAATGCCATGGGCAGGGAGGGGGGGGATGCTCTCTCTATGTAAAACAAAAGAGCCCTGCAAGAAATACCTCTAGAGGTTTCCAATCCTGTTGAGCCTGAAGACATTTTGGGAATTTTGAGAAGGGGCAGCAGCTCCCTCAAGAAAATGGCGGCCATGGGAGTCCCAGCCAATCAGAAAATGAAGGCCACGAGGGGCTCACAAATTGTATTTATTTAATGGCTTTTTATCCTGCTCTTTGTCCAAGAAGCTCAGGAAAGCATACATGGTTCGCCCATCCTCAGTTTTATCCTAATCACCACCCTGTGAAGTAGGTTAGGCTAAGAAACTCAGCAGGGATTTGAAATCCAGATGTCTCTAGCCCTATTTCAAATTCTAACCACCACACTGCAAAGATTTGGTAGTTCCAAGCCAAGCATCCTTCTATGACGGAGGCAGATGTTTCTGAATGGGCAGTTCCTGCAGGCTCAAAAGCAATGCCTCCTGAGGTCTTTTGAATTACATGCTACTCCAATGAGGTGGAGGAAAGTCAGGACTGGCTCATCACTTGGTGCAGAGACGCACTGAGAAATTAGCAAGCAGATGCAGGAAAACTGATTGGTGGGCACCATGGCACCCATGTGTGCCATACTGAGAAGTGCTGCTCCAGCAGGTCCAGGAGAAATTTTCTAGTAGTCCACCTGCTCCTTGTCATGCTAGATTTCTACTTGCGGGGAATTTTTCCATCCATCCATATATGCATTTAAAGAGCCTGATCCTTCCATTCCTCAGTGGTCAGCTGTGATTCCATTCAACCAATCTCATTTTGTTGCACACGTAGACCATATGCCTTAGATTTACTAATCTGTCCACTAACAGAAGTGTTGTGGTAGCCATGGATGAACGCTTGCATGCACACACCACAAACCGGAACAAAGCAAAAAAGAATCACAAGGTTGTCACCTGAACTCTTGTTTACAAGAAAGGAGACAGAGCTTGTATGACTTCCACTCTTTGCTATGCCTACTGCTGCACACAGCTCCCCTAACCATTTGGCCAGACGATGGGACTACCCTGTGGAACTGCCTGCCTGAGGTCAGGAGAGCTCCCACACTCCTGGCTTTCCGCAAGGGATGCAAAACCGAATTATTCAAAAAGGCTTTTTTCTCAGCTAGGAGGGCAGTATTGTAGGAAACGGGTCCAAGATGCTTCGCAAATGAGTTAGGAACCATAGACTTCACCATTATGTTGCCTTACATATTATCTGTTGCTTTAAATATGTACTCCTATATACTACCTGTGCTTCATACTGTTTAATGTAAATCCTAGAATTGATTATGTTCTGTTTCAGCAATTCTACAACCCATATTGGATCCTTGCTAATGCTATGTCTTTGTAAACTTGTATTCATTTACCCCATGACATTGTTTATGGAAATGTCCTTGACACTGTATGGAAATGCCTGCCCTTGTCCTTGGCACTGATTGTACTAATCTCACACAATGCAATCTGCCTTGAGTCTCAGTGAGAAAGGTGGAATATAAACAAACAAACAAACAAACAAACAAACAAATAAGAGGCCTATCTATTCTCTTCCTGACCTGAACAAAGATCCCAGTACTGAAAACGTTACTTCTGGGGGAAGCCACGCAGATACAGCCTCCTAAAGGCTGGATGGAAATTCAATTAAGACTGGCATCTCTGGCCTGGAACTCAGGACAGCGTACACAGGGAATTCAGGCTGTGTCTCTGCCCTCACCAGGCACTAACAAATCTCTGATTTAAATCCCCATCTCGCTAAATTCCAGTCCCACGTCTGCAGCACACATCTCCACACTGCAGCTATGGGACTAGCAATCCAAAGACGCAAAGCCTTTTTAAAAGGAAGAGAGGGTTGTGACTTTTTGAGCATCCGGCTGCAGCCCCCTTGGCCTTCTCTTCTCACACCCCTCCATTCCAAAATAGGAAGTCCCAGGAGAGAAGCAACTGAGAGCCACGAAACTAAAAACGGAAAACTCTGCCAATGAAGGCAGAAAACGGTCCTTTGGCTTTCAGTGCTGCTGTTGTGGCTCTCCACAGAACAAATGCCAGAGAATCTCTCTGCAGTAATGAAATGTCAACCATACATCCATTTTATTATACGAAGAAGGCCTTCATCTCAGGCCAGAGGTTGCTTTCAACCCTGCCTTCAGTTTCAGCTGGCCCAAGGAGAGAGAGATTCAACCCTAACTTCTAAAGAACCACTACATTTATTTGTCTCTTGAGAGAAAAATATAACACAACTGCACTTATTATAACAGCCAGCCAGTTTGGTGTAGTGGTTAAGAGCAGTAGCACTCTACTCTGGAGAACAGGGCTTGATTCCCCACTCCTCCTCCTGAAGCCAGCAGGGTCACCTTGGCCCAGTCACAGCTCTCTCGGAGCTCTCTCAGCCCCACCCACCTCACAGGGTGATTGTTGTTGGGATAATAATAACACACTTTGTAAACTGCTCTGAGTGGGCGTTAAGTTGTCCTGAAGGGCAGTATATAAATCGAATGTTGTTGATGTTATTAACAATGCTTACATACTGCTCTTCTAGACAGATGAGTGCCCCGCTTGAAGTGGTTAATAAAATCCGTGTATTATTATTCCCACAATACAAGAGGAGTGCCTCTCCCAAGGCCACCTGCAGAGCTCATGGCAGAAGTGGGATTCGAACCAGCAGAGTGCTGATTCACAACCCAACGACTTAAATCAACCGCACCTCTCTGATAGGGTTGTCAGCCTTTGAGTTAAGACACCCACCATCTACCTGCCAGGACTGTTAAGTTCCTAACCAGCATCTTTTAGCACAAAAGCCCGTCTGGACCAAGAGAAGATGACAATCTACAAACAGTTCTTCCCCCCTCATCTGCACCTTCTCTGCCAGGAGCTGTGGCTGGAGCACTTTGTAAATAGATTCAAGATAAGAGATACGGCTGAAGGGGAAAGGCAGCCTCACTCTCTCTCTCCCTCTCTCCGCCTTCCTTTTTCAGAAGGTGCAGAACTGAATCGGCTCCAGCTGTCTGCTCAGAAAACATCACCGGGGATCCTCGGGACCTGGAAATAAATGACTCTCATGCCGTCGCATCTCGGCCCCATTTTCCACCTTCTTGTGCAAAGGAAAAGTACGTTGGATGAAGCAAACTACTCCTATGTTACGGTCCTCTAGTAAGGAAGGAAGGACTCCTTCCTTTTCCCACTCATATCTGACGAAGAGAGCTTTGATTCTCAAAAGCTCATACCCTGTAAGTCTGGTTGGTCTTTAGGGTGCTGCTGGACCTGAATCTTCCTCTTATACCTACGGTTGTCAACGTCCAGGTTGGTGCTGAGGTCCTGCTGGAATTGCAACTGATGTGCAAACTACAAAGATCAGTTCCCCTGGAGAAAACGGCAGCTTGGGAGGGTGGACCCCCCAGCATCACATCCCAGCTTACCCCCCCTCCCTCTCAAATTCCACCCTTCTTAAGCTCCTGCCCCCAAATCTCCACGAACTTCCCAATCTGGAATGGCAATGCTATCTATACCCTTTGGGTCCTTTCCCTTCCACTGAGCCAGTTTGGTGTAGTGGTTAAGAACGGCAGGACTCTAATCTGGAGAACCGGATTTGATTCCCCACTCCTCCGTTAAAGCCAGCTGGGTGAGTTTGGGTCAGTCACAGCTTCTAGGAGCTCTCTCAGGCCCGCCCACCCCACAGGGTGATTGTTGTGGGGATAAAAATACACTTTGTAAACCTCTCTGAGTGGGCATTAAGTTGTCCTGAAGGGCGGTATATAAATCGAATGTTGTTGTTGTTATTATTTCTGTAACTCCAGATCCTTAAAACATTACAAAAAGCTTTGCCGTTCGTTAGGATACTGAGATCAAGCACAGTATAGCCTTTAGATTCAAAAATCTCCACTCTGCCATTATACCAGCTGGTCTGTGGCCAGGCTTATCCTGGCTTCAGTTTATCCTACCTCACAGAGTTGTTGTGAGGATAAAATGGGGAAGAGAGAACCCATGTAGTTCTCTGGGCAGAACAAAAATGTATAACATCCATAGAATTCCCATTGGGAGCTGCTGTGCTGTTGCTCTGAAATAAGAGAATGGGAATTGTGTGAGAAAAACCACTACCTCTCCTCTGTTCTTAGGCTACAGAGGGCACACCTGCTTCCACTATCCTGATCGTATGGGACATTAGTGCAGGCCGAAGCCTTCCGCATATGTACATAGACGGAAGGGGCAGGCACATTACCTCACTCAGACACATTTTCCCAGAAACACAGCTACAGTACAAGTCCATAGGCAGGTCTGGACCTGCAGCATATCACATGCCGCTCGCTTGCATTGCCATGGGGACACTTGGGGCTTGTTCTGGGGAGAATGGTTTGTGGAAAGAATGATGGATTCACACTTTTGCACGGGTTTCTGCATCTCGATAACTGAAAGAGCAACATGCAAGCGATGCCGTATTTGTGTGCTTGTGTGTGCAATCTGGAAATGAAAAACAACTTCAGAAAGCTGATTTTTTTTTGTTTGATCATTTTTGTGTAACTGTCTTTTTGTCATTTCATCTTCTTCATTATATAAAACTGTTAATAATAATAATAAAAGAAAGTTGCAATTTGGAGCAGTGAATGGTGGAAGAGTACTTCATTCGTTCCCCACCAGCCATTTTGATGCTCGAAAGCTGCTTTTCCAGAGATGCATTTTTAAGGTTATATGTACGCAAGCACACACACAAGTATCTGGAATCTCAATTGTGAATAAGCAGCTTAAGTAAGAAGGAAGACTGAGCAGGAAACCAGTTGCCAAGACAGGGTTAAATATTTCTCTCTCCAACTGCAGAGCCAAATAACAACATTTTTGCGCATTTAAAAGCCTAGCTGCCGTTGTCATATATAGAAATAGAAATCGAATACCATGTTTGTTTTCCAACTGTTTGTCCATTAGTCCCAACAAAAAGGCTTCTAGTTTAAATTGTATATCGAGCTTCAAAATTTTCTGTTCACACATTCAACTGCCCGTCTGCTGAGGGTTCGAGCAATACCCATGCTAGCTCAAGGATTCTCTCCCGTCGCCCTGTCACTCTGCCTGCATTGCAAGGACTTCTGTGCTTCCCCCTTCCTTGCAGATTACGGGCTGCTCTTTGATTTGGGTTTGCTGGCTTTAACTAACACAAATGTTGTGAGTGCCAACAGTCAGCATGCACAAACTGGTAAATTTACTTGGACGGGCCAAAAAGCACTGAAACTATCCCCTGGAAGACAGCAAAGCAGCTAGCATTCTAACAGGACAACACTCCCTCCTGTAGGAGAAGAAGAAAAAGCTTGGGGGCAGGAAGGAGGAACCAATTTACAGCAGCTAACAACCAAGAGGGCACCTAGCAGCCAGGCATCACTCCATCATGCCCGGATCAACTCCACAGACAGCCTCCTTCCCTCCACCAGCCCCCAGCAAGCTCATTTGAGGGAGATCAGGATACATCAAAGCACACCCCTCCATCAAGCCCGAACCCCGCTCCAGCTTGAGAATCCCTTCCCCAAGGAACATCTTGTACGGGATTCTAATTGTCATTTGGACTGGCGCTTGCGAGCCTTTCTGGGGCCAATTTTTGGCTGAAAAGCTGGACAAAAATATAAACAAACAAACAAACAAAAGTGGGAATTGCTGAAAAGAGAAAAAGACTCCAAATCCTGGAAGAACAGGAGGAGGAAGAATAGGAATCTGAACAAGATGTGTGGTGCCTATCGCAAGTTGTTAAGGCACAGAAGGTGCTAACTTTCACGCTGGGAGAACTAGGAAGCGAAGTGCAAAGTAAGGAGAAAAAAGAAAGAAAAGGAGGTGGTAAAGGCTGCCAAAGCTATTTGCAGCGTTTTCAGGTACAAATCATGTGAATCAGCTGATACAGATATAGATCTGAGGTGCTATACCAGCAAGAATAAAAATAGATGGTTAAACCTCCAGGGATCGCAGCTCACCTATTTAGTCCCTTCCCATTGCTGCTAAGACAGTGATGGATGTCCGTGTATGTATGTCTGTGTGTGTCTGTGCATCTCTCTAGGGAAGCTCCAAAACAGAGCGGGGGGTGGGGGGGCATCAAGAACGCTTCTCTGCGTTTTCGCTCTCTGAACTTGGCATGACAGCCTGAAGGTTCCTTGATCCCCGGCATTCTAACAAAACGGGGAAGAGGAGGCCATCCGGAAGGCAGAGAGAAAAGGTTGGAAATGTTTTAGGGCTTTGCTGTCTGCTGCCTTGGGGAGTCTGCTGCCTTGGGGAAAGGCAGCACAGAAATATTTTAAATACATTAAATTTAAAAAATGAAGTAAAAGCCTGCACACCCTGCTCTGGATAGCCCAGGTGAGCCTGATCTCGTCAGATCTCAGAAGCTAAGCAGCGGCTCACAACAGGAGGCTACAAGGTGAGGACGAACAGCTTTCAAAAGCTGGTCTCAATGGGCAAACGAGCAGCCATCTTGTTGCAGAGATAATAATAACAACATTCGATTTATATACTGCCCTTCAGGACAACTTAATGCCCCCTCAGAGCGGTTTACAAAGTATGTTATCATTATCCTCAATCACCCTGCGAGGTGGATGAGGCTGAGAGAGCTCTGAGAGAGCTGTGACTGACCCAAGGTCACCTGTGAGGTGGGTGGGGCTGAGAGAGCTCCAGAGAGCTGTGACTAGCCCAAGGTCACCCAGCTGGCTTCAAGTGGAAGAGTGGGGAATCAAACCCAGCTCTCCAGATTAGAGTCCCATGCTCTTAACCACTGCACCAAACTGGCTCAGATGCCATTGAGCGGATAGCACTGCTCCCCCAAAAGGCGTCCCTGTACTTCGTTGAATGAGGAAGTGACGCTGCAAGGCAACAGCTTGCAGGCCAATAAGGTTCCATGTTTGGACGACATGTTTAGTACTTGGGAGACTGAAGTTCAAATCCCTACTCTACCACAAAGCTCACACTGAGTGACTTTGGGACTTTCTCTTAGCTTAGCCTACCTCAGAGGGCTATTATGGGAGCAAATGGAGAAGTGAAGAATAGCGTAAGCCACCCTGGGCTACTTGTAGGAAGGGAAAGATAAAAAAATGATAGATCTTAGTGGAGAATCTTTTCTCAGGCGCTCTCAGTCTAACCAAACCACCCCAAGTGGTGTGTCTTACCAATTCATCCATCCCTAGAGTTTTGCACCTTTCCAGGCCATTTGTAATGACCTCCAGAGTCCTTTGTGATCGCCAGACTCCCCCCCAGCACATGCGCAATAGACCCAGGATGGAAGCACCAGCAGATAACCTGACACGTCTTTGTACCCTATTTAGCAAGACAATATTCTCCCGAGGTCAAAGCCCACTATTGCTGGGACAAAGGTGACCTTCTTCAAGGCCAAGGCAACGATACATACGTGCAGGGGACCCGGTCTAGGCTCTGTGGGCTTGCAAAGGGGTTTTTAAGACAGAGACAGAGAAAGGTCAGAACACATTTGATCTCAAGCTGTGAGCTGTTTTCTTGGAAATCTTGGAGCTATTTCTGGATAAGCTTTGTTGCTACTTTTAGGCTACCCCGTGGCCGAGGCAACAGGAGAGGTTCTACCTATCCTGGAAACTGTGAGCTGAAAAAACGTACCCCGGCTGTACTCAATTGTTCCTTTCCACCCAGGGATTGACCCAAATCAAAGAAGAGCATTTTCCTAAGACAGGTGTGGCAAGGAGGGAGAAAAGAGGAAATCCACCACTGGAACGCGTTCAGTTTCCCAGGCACTCGGTGCCCCTTTCTGAGTTTGCCAGCGAGGCAAACCCTTTTAGCTATTTCAGGAGGGCCAGTCCTGATAGCAGGATTATAGGTCGACTAGCCTTCTCCATGCCGGACAGGTGCAGAGGAGACAGCCAAGACCCAGGGTATTCTGACATGCAAGGCTTAAATCAGCTCCTGATATAAAAGGAGCAAAATTTTCTCCCGTACAAATGACACAAAGCAAGCAGTTCTGATGTGTATTTTAGCTTGGATACATGAAACATATCCCTCCATTCTGTGGATATTTCCAGTTTCCCACAGAACAGGCACCTGTGGTAAATATTCACCTCTCTCCATCACGTTTGCGTCCTGCCCTTCTTTCACGGACCTGAGGGTGGAACCCATGACTCTCTCATTTTATCCTCACCACTATTTTATCCTCACAGCCACCCTGAGAAGCAGGTAAAGCTTAGAGTGACTGGTTGAAGGCCACCCAGGGCGCTTCTACTGCAGAATGGAAGCCCATCTGGGGCAAAGATCCAAAGGGCCTGTGACTAGGGCAAGACATTCTTCTTCAGCCTAACTTCGCTATTGGGTCACTGTAAGGACAGTGCTAAAGGCAGTTTCGTAACCCGCTGGGAGAATTTGGAAAAGATGTGTAAATAAAGAGAGTTAAATACAGCACTTCTGGGAAGGGGGAGAGAGAACTGGCTTTGCATGGGGAAGAATCAGCCGTTTCCACACCAATTTCCTGGTTCGAGGCTTAATCTTTGCATTTATTTTGGGAAGTTATGTTTGGCACTCCAGCATCAGCCAAGGAATGCGTTTCCAGGGGATGAACATTGTTGACAGCGAGTGCCACGCAACAGAGGCCATCGCCGCTCCTTAGCATGCATTCCTATAAGTACAGTTCCTTCCTGCCTCTTTGTTTTTTAAGAAACAACAGCAAAAAAAAATCCTCCCCTTTACTCAATTATCAACAGCACAGATATGTAAGCTGATTTTATTGTCACTTTTTTTTGGGCGACAGAGACCTACACTGGAGAAGCGATACGCTGCTTCCAAAAGGTGCTTTGAGCAACCTGCGGCTTGCCAGTTTAATGTCGCAGACTGCACCTTTTGCGTTTCATGCCCTTTGGACTCATCGTTTACGAAGAATGTATTGCTTATTCCTTTAAAATCATTTTACTTCAATACTCTCCGCTGAAGCATTCGGGAGGCCGCTTACAATTTAAAGCTAAATGATTATCAATAAAACAAATAAAATCATCAGCTTCAACAAAGAAGCACCAAGACACCTGCCAGAGCTTCACCTGGAACTTGACGAACTTTTCAGAAAACAGGTAGGATTGTTGTAAGGCAGGGCCGACGGAGGTCAAGGCTCGAACCTGAAGCCCAAAGGCCCTCCGTGTTACCTTAGGCCAGTTGCTCACTCTCTTCCTCTCTCCTTTCACAAGGTTTCTGAGAGCCACGTAAGGTAAGCTACTCAGGAAGGGCAAGATAAAAGAGGGCAAGATAAAAGAGTGAACAGCCCATAAAAATGGCTTCAGGTGAACAAGGCAAGCAGCAGAGATCTGCGGGGTCAGGCAGCTGCTTCGGCCCTGACCCTTTAACCTGGCCACTAGGAATCAGCTCCGCCATCTTGGATCTGGCAAGGCCTGGCCAGGCCAGAGGCTGCAAAGGTTGCCCTTGCCTGCCTGGGAGGGGGTCTTTGGGGCATTTTCTTTGTTCACAGACTAGTCACTCGTGGGCCCCTGCATCCATAGCAATGGGTCCCTCTTAGAATACAAGGACCAAATGTCCACCCCAAAAGCCTGATAGGCAAATTTATCCTGAGGAAGAAAGAGATTTGAGGCTTGGGTTTCAGCAACTTCATGCCCTGCCAAGTTCTTAGCCTCTGAGAATGCCAAGTGACCTCTAAACCACCCTTGCCCCAGCCCATAAAATACCAACTGACCAGTCCTGTGCTGTTTGGTTGTTCCCTATGACAAAACACCCCCCTCCTTTTCCTTTGCAACTGCCAGCATTTGTGTAGAGAGAGGGGGGGGAGGGAGAGAGAGAGATGCAAGGCCTTAAGTGGATTTTCTGCCTGGATCATGCAAGGCAGAGATTTGCTTGGGCGCATTTTAAGCCTGGATTTCTGAAGAGAGGATAAGGGAAAGAGATTTGCCCATCTGGGCAAAGGTTGGATTCCACGTCTATAAGCGGGGGCTTCCTGAAGAGAACAAGTACGCAGCAGAGAGAGAGAGAGAGAGAAAAGTGCAGGACCAGACCTCTGCCTTCCTCACCCTAACCTACAGCAGGGGGTTGGGGGGCAGTTCAACGACAGAAGAATCCCCACGGTCTGCAATGCACACAAGAGCTAGCCAGCCTCGCAGCAGCTGCGCATGGGCCCATTTTACCCTACAGCTTTTCACTAGGGCAGCATCTACACATAGTTGGATGTTGAGCTATAGCAATCACTAACAACAGGGTAGGAAAAGCCCCGTTGCCAACTGTTGATACAACTCTCCGATTCGACTGGTGCCTGGATTTTAGATGACTAAAAAACAGCCCCTCATTAACTGAAAAGAAGTTTTATTTTTTAAAAAATGTAATGCAAGAGCTTACAAA
The DNA here is from genome assembly GCF_028583425.1 of Eublepharis macularius. Taxonomy (NCBI): domain Eukaryota; kingdom Metazoa; phylum Chordata; class Lepidosauria; order Squamata; family Eublepharidae; genus Eublepharis; species Eublepharis macularius. Next base: position 30,363,569 of record NC_072807.1, on the reverse strand, counting down.
ACATGGGCAACAGACGACACCGCGGAAGAGGCATTCCTCTTTGCACGTACAAGGGAATGCCTCTTTCAAGATGCTGTCTGCTGTCCTTTATCTGCATTACCTTGTAAGTATGATTCCAACCTCAGAAGCAGCATTTCATTCATAGGCAGGTTTCCACAGATTTAATAAATTCAATAAGAAGTTGGAAAAAACTTGCATCGTCTACTAAGAGTTCTTTAACGGTGCAACTGCCCAAGTTTTTACTCATGGAAAAAGGAAAAGAGAAAGCAGACGCGTAAGCGTAAATGTGTGTGAGCCTCAAGACGGCAACTAAAAAAGGAGTCCTTAGCAGCAGACCAAAAATACACAGAATGGCTGCTCTCACAAGAGCTTAAACACATTTTTGTTCTCTATATATGTATTTCTCTGTGTTTTAAAGTAACAAGAAAATTCAGTCACAGGTGGGGAGCCGTGTTGGTCTGTAGTAGAAGAGCAGGGTTCCGGTCCAGGAACACCTCAAAGACCAACTCCATTTCCAGGGCATGAGCTTTCGAGAGTCAAAGCGCCCTTCGTCTTGTTTTTTTTAACCCCCTGGCTAACCACCCCCCAGAAATTACATTGCATGATTACATCAGCAGCCAATCCGAAAACCTGAACGCTTCTGAAACAAAGTCACTCCTGCTGTCCTGTCTACTACTCACATTGTTAAAATGTGGAAGTCAGAAAAAAATACCCTGCCTGGGAGCTTTCCAAACAGTGTGACTTACCTTCCCCATGCCGAGACTTGCTCCATGGTCTTCCCGCACTTGCCTGATCCAACAAAGCTTCAGCCAGCAAGCCAAATGGGTTACACAAAAAGCAGGAAGCTGGCACTATTAAAACAGAGCATTCCAGGCAGGTCAGCATTCACACCAACAGCCCCGAGGTGATCTCCTTTAAGCTGCTCTCAACCAAGCAGAGAATTCTCTATCAAGCTACAGGAGGCAGGGCTCCGACAGCACGCACCTCCAGAGATTAGGAACATCCTCAGCTGCACCAGTGAGCATCTACCTGTACCCATGGAGAATGTCGTAGTATACACAAGGGAAGAAAGGGCAGGGTCCCTGCACAGCACCAAGAGGCTGGAGGGGAGAGTAACTTTTCCCCTTGATGGGGAAGAGGCATGAAGGATCAGAGGGACCAACGAATGACAACTCGGATTGCTGACTCTGAGCTAAAGCCACCACCCGAATGTCCTATAACCTTGCGGGTGGGGGATCTCCAGCTAGTTAGGACTTTGCTAGCGCCGGTTTCAGTTGGGTTCACTCATCAGTTAGTGAGTTTGCACAGGATGTCTGGCAGCTGTTGAACCTACAAACCGCGGGTTGTCAAAGTCTGCGGCCACAAGAAGCAGCAGGGAAACTTCAACTGCGGTGTTGGTTCGGTGATGCTTTGAACGCTCACTCTAACTCAATAGCCATCACTGCTTCCAAACAGTAGTAGTAGTAGTAGTAGTAGTAATATCATTGTTGTTGTCAGGCACTTGGAACCATCTCGAAAAATTTTACAATTCATATGGAAAAACTGCAGCTTTCTGACATAACACCTACAGAACTGAAAAAGACGGCACTACTTGGAAGAGCGTACATATTATGCCGATATTTGGTTGATACTTAAGTCTCCAGCGGAAACTTGTATCAGCTTAGGAAGGCCAATCAATAATAACATATGACCTCTGCTTATTGTTGATTGTGTTTCGGACAATTTGAATAATGATAATGATAATAATAATAGATTTATATACTGCCCTTCAGGACAATTTCACTCCACCTCAGAGCGGTTTACAAAGTATGTTATTATTATCCCCACAACAATCACCCTGTGAGGTGGGTAAGGCTGAGAGAGCTGTGACTGACCCAAGGTCACCCAGCTGGCTTCAAGTGGAGGAGTGGGGAATCAAACCTGGCTCTCCAGATTAGAGTCCTGCCGCTCTTATAACCACTACACCAAACTGGCTCTCAGAAGCCACTGTTGGTACACAATTAGCACAGACTCATGAGACTGATAGAGGGTTCGCATGAGAGATGTAAATCAGGGACCTTTGCCAGTCTTTTAAAGACAAATTACAGGTGCATAGGTCCCCGATTTGGATCAGGAGCGCACAGGGAGGGTAAGTGGGGTTTATTCTTTCCATCCCTGTATAGTTTCACTTAATCAGTGCTGTTACTAGACTTTCAGAAGCGGAAAAAAGAGCCAGGTACCCTGTCCCTTTTCTTTAAGAGTATACAACAGTGCTAGGAGTTGGGTTTCAATTTGTGAAATGGTGCAGGGGTGATGCTTGCGTGCACCCTGTCGGGATCAGGGTACTGTGCAAACTAAACTAAGCATAAAAAGACACCGGGAAGATCCACTTGAAGATCTTTCCAGCATCCTGATTGTTGTAAGCCGGAGACACTCGTCCATTTTGCTCTGAACAGCTCACAAAAGTGGGGGGGGGGGATCGAGGAGAGCAGATTGCTAAAAATTTGTAATCACAGCATCCAGAAAGTCAACACCACCTGTTGTCGGAGGTTGTGTATCAGCAGCCCATGCCCAACTTCTACTGCGGCTCCATCTGCTAACCGCCCCCCCTCCCCAAACTGCAAAGTCCAGATTGTGTTTGTGGTTGATACTTCAGCAAGCAGCAGCCCAAACAAATGCCACCTTCACAGTCATCAATGAAACAACTTCTCACACACAGATCTGGATACAAGAGTACCACATTCCCGTGGATGACGGGAACAGAGAGTCCGTGCGCAGTGATGGCGACGTGGGTCCCAAATGGGACAATCAGCAGCTCCCTGGGTGTTTCAGGTCAGGAAAACAGCACTGGGGGGGATTGTCCTAAGCCCCCTCTCCATGTGGTCCCAATCCTACTTTCACGCCTGGGAAGCACAGAACTCCAGAACGCTTCTCTTGATCAGCACTGCACACTTGACCCGAGGGACATTCCCAAGGAAAACGAAATAGGTAGCTAGGCTGCCCTTTGGCCAGTACAAGGAAAGGCCTCTACAGGTAAGTAACCTGGGAGCGCTGCTACCCATCAAATGGAGATGCATCAGAAACAATTGCTTTTCACTCCTGTTTCAAAAATTTCATTTGTTTGTGTGAGGTTTATTATTTGCACATTGGTTTTTGTTCCTATTAGGAGCAAACTCCCACCTTCCTCCTCCTCCTGTGCTAGGACTGCCATCCTCCAGGCAGGGCCTGGAGTTCTCCTGGAATTGAAACTGATCTCCAGACGACAGAGATCAGTTCCCTACTTCCCTTGGAGGAAATGGCAGCTTCCGAGGGCAGTCCTGTCCTCTCCCTCACTGTTCTTTCCCACATCTGGGCCTTCTGGAGCCAAGAACGTTGCTTCAGCAAAGTCTGTGCCCCAGTGCACCCTGGAAAATGTAGTCCCAAGGGTGTACACGACATAATAATAATAACAACTGTGCTTATATACTGCTCTTTTAAACAGATTAGTGCCTCATCCAGAGCTGTGAATAAGTTAGTGTTATTACTATCCCCACAATACAGCTGGGGAGCTAAGGCTGAGCAGAGTGGCTGCCCCAAGGCCACCTGCTGAGCTCATGGCAGTAGTGGGATTCGAACCAGCAGGGTGCTGATTTGCAGCCGAACCACTTAACCACTGTGCTGACATAACAGACATCAAACAACAATAACAACATTCGATTTATATACCGCCCTTCAGGACAACTTAATGACACACTCAGAGCAGTTTCAAGTATGTTCTTATTATCCTCACAACAATCAACCTGAGAGGTGGATGAGACTGAGAGAGCTCTGAGAGAGCTGTGACTGACCCAAACTCGCCCAGTTGGCTTCAAGGGGAGGAGTGGGGAATCAAATCGGGCTCTCCAGATTAGAGTCCTGCCTCTCTTAACCACTATACTAAACTTGCTCCTAAGGTCAACATTACCCAGGGGGAACTGAGGTGCTAAAAAGCAGAGGCAGAGTTTGGCAAGGGGGAGGGGAGATTCTTTTGCCTGTCCATTCTCACATTTGTTAGCAGGTCACTGTAAGCAGGGAGTGCCAATAGGCAGAACTATCAGAGAGGAGGAAGGAGGGAAGGAGACCCTGAACAGCAAGGAATAAATGTAGCCTATTTATTCATTCACAATTATTGTCTTTGGTTTTCTTTGCCCATGTGAGCCATACGAGACAGGGTTCTTTCCCCTCACCCGCCAGGTTTGGTTTTGTGTTAATTTAGCAAGGTCTGGGCATCCCTAGGAGACAATATTGGCTAAGGTGAACCAAGAGGCTGAGCTGGGATACGGTGGAGACGTCTGCTCAAAACAAAGCCTTACTAGATAAAAAGGCTTTACACAGACTTAGGCTGGAGTAACTCTGCCAAGGGCTGCACTGCAGAACAGATCATACATTGGAGCGAGCTGGGAAAAACCACCCTGCCCAAATGGGTCAGACAGGATACTTCAGAAGAAGCGTGTTGTAACCAGAGGAGCAGAGGGCAAGCCGTTTTCGGTCCTTTTATTTCCAGATAGCACATCCTGACACACCGCAAGCAAATTCATAACACAGAGAGAGAACTACTTGGATGGCAGAAGAAAAAATTCATATCCAATTCCCCCCTCTCCACATGGAGGCAAACAAACAATTGACCACTGGTTACTTTTTAATGGCAACCTAGACTTTGCCACCCAAGGTGGGCGAGATAAGAGTGGCCCTACTGCATTGTCGAAAAGAGTCCAGTAGCACCTTTAAGACTAACCAACTTTACAAGCTTATGCTACAGCAAAGTTGGTTAGTCTTAAAGGTGCTACTGGACTCTTTTCGATTTTGCTACTACAGACTAACACGGCTCACTCCTCTGGATCTACTGCACTGGACCATCGGGTTCTGCTTTCTGTTACCCACAGGTGCTACTGGACTCTTTTTGATTTTGTTACCCACAGAGACCAACCCCTGGAAGGCCGACAGAAACGGGGCTTGGAGAACAAAATCTCACCCGCCTGTGTCTGTCCCTGCCCTGAAGAACTGCTACTCAATAGTATATTGCCTCTGAACATGGATGCTCCATTCCTCCATGCCTTCTATTATTTATTTATTTTATTTATGTCATTTATAGTCTGTTTTTCTCACTGAGACACAAGGCGGATTACGCAGTGTGAGATCAGTACAGTTAATATCAAGGACATTTCCATAAACAACGGCATTGGGTAAATAAATACAAGTTTACAAAGACACAGCCTTAGCAAGAATCCAATACAGAGTTGAAGAAATGTTGAGACAGAACATAAGCAATTCTAGGGCAGACATGAGACCACATGAAGCACAAGTAGCTCATAGGAGCACATATTTAAGACAACAGATAGTACGTAAGGCAACATAGCGGTGAAGTCTATGGTCCTTAACTCATTAGCGAAGCATCTGAGAGCCCCTCTCTACGATACAAAAGACTTTTTGAATAATTCGGATTTGCATCATTTGCGGAAAGCTAGGAGAGTGGGGGCTCTCCTGACCTCCTCGGGCAGGCCGTTCCACAAGGAAGAGGCTACCCCAGAGAAAGCCAGCATACGGGCTGCTGTTGATTTCATCCATGGGCAGGGTGGCACCTGCAGGAGACCCTGTTCAGATGAGTGAAGCGGCTGTGGAGGGACATAGGCAGGGAGGCGGTCCCGTAGGTATGCTGGGCCAAGGCCCTGAAGAGCTTCCCCAACAGTACGGCCAGCCCTAATATCACGCCACCTCCTTGCCCCTCCCCAGCCATTTCAGCCAGCCACCACTGATGGGTCTAGCACGAAGGAATCGACACAAAGTCCTTTCAATGCCTCCACAATATTTTATGCCAGCAGACAGACAGGATAAACCACAAGGGAGTGTAATAATAATAATAATAATAAATTGCTTCTTGTCTGCTGCTTGAAATCTAAAGCCTACTGATTTCGTTGGATGCCTTCCTAGTTCCTTGTATTTTTTGGACAAGGTTAAACAGGACTTCATTCACTTTTGATAGCTTTTAGGTAAAGTCCACAGGACACAGAAGGTTCATTCTCTTCCCAGGCAGGAAGCCAGAGCCCAGGAGGCATCTGGTGCCAGATTCCTACCCAAGTAAAATCAGCGTGGCCGTATAAAGACTGCAAGGGCCCTGCCAGCATTATCCAGGAGCTGCAATTAATTCTGTTTAAGACAGCTGCAGTCGGCCAAAAATGGTTTGAAGAACAGCTCAAATCCAAGGCCGCTGAAAATGTATTCCGTGAAACTTACGATCAGATAGCAAGAACTATTTATTTACTTTATTTATTCGCTGCCTCCTTGCCCAATGGGGACCCCACGGGGCTCATATCGTTCTCTTCTCCTACATTTCACAACCATCCTGTGAGGTAGGTTGGCCGGAGTGTGACTAGCCCAAGGTCACCCAACAAACTTCCGTGGCAGAGTGAGGATTCGAACCTGGGTCTCTCAGATCTTAGTTTAGCTACTAGGTCACAATGGCTCTCTATGGACAGAAGATAATTTTTCTGCCCAGTAGGGCAAATCTAGCACCCAACGGGCTACCATCTTGTGGCATGTTTACCCATGCCATAAACTAGCTCAAGAGTGCCTTAGGATAAAACATTTCTCTCTTCTTCCACTGCATCCTCACAGTAACTCCAAGAGAGACCCACTGGCCCAAAGACGCACCATCAGTTTCATGGTGCAAATAAGATCTGAACACATTTCTCCCCTAATCCTAGTCTGACTCTTTAACCACTACAACACATTAGTTCTCCTAAACCAGTACAAACCCCCACCCCGAGCTCCAAGGGTAAGAAGGGAAAGATGAGTTTGCAATTGTATCTCAACTTCCATGTGCTTTTCGAGGTCACCTGTGCACACCAATGGTATACCCAAATGTTTTCCCAAATATGATTGAGACAAGCTTCAGAACCTTTGAAGCAGAAGAGGACTGGGATCATGAATAACGCTGATCAGCAGAGACAAGATCCCAGCCAACAATCAAAGCAATTTTCAAGGCACGGGTGAGAGTACCCCCATATTTCCAAGCCAACTCCTTCTCCAGTAGCTATGACTCGAATAACTGCATTACTCAGCGCTTGCACTGAGAAAAAGCTTGGTCCCATTAGCTGCCTACACTTGCATTTTTTAGCAAAGAAGCTGTGTGGGTTTCCCACACTGCCCCTTGCCTTCATTACTTTGGAATCCTGGTTTCGTTCCACTTTCCAGAACCGCTTGCTGATCATTTTCCATAGCAGCACAGTCCCTCTATAGGCCTCACACAGATTTCTTCCCCCATGCCGCATATATTTAGCTTCCCACCTAATGTTTTTCCTGTGAACTTTGTCCTGTGACAAGGCACTTTTATTACCCAAGACCACCTCTTCTCGCACTCCCACAAAGAGATACGTCTGCTTGTCTCTCCCCCAGAGTCAGGAGTGTAGAAAGCGTGCACGCACGCACACGCGCACACACACACACACACACAAACGAGTGTGAGCTTTTGCTATTTGACTTGCCTCCTGCACTTTCCTGTCTGGACATTATCTCAGACCAGCACTGGCTGACTTTTATGCAAGTTAACAAATATCTATCAGACCGATCAACATCAAGGGCATCCCACGTCCCTCTATGCCCCAGTTTCTCCATAATGCCAGTTGAGATGGATGTGTTCCAATAAATAAAAGCATTTTAAAGAACACACATACCCCATGCCCAGAACACCAACGACAGAGTTCACTGCTGTCAGCCCCCCCCCCAAACCACCCTAAGCCAAGCATGATACAGTTATATAACACAACAGAGGCTTAGACTAAGGCAGATATTTCCCCTTTTTTTAGAATACAAGATCCTCTTGATTAAGAGGGGAAACAGCTGTCAGCCTCATGACTGAGGAGGCTGTTGGCACACACCTTGAACAGTTTGCAGAGCTTCAGAAACATCAGTCTTCAATGCGTCCTCGTTCCTTGTTCCATAGCCAACATGCTGCAGTGGTCAGTGTATTGGATCACGATCCAGCTTTGAACTTTCAACCTGCCACGGCAACTTGCTGGGTGGCTTTGGGGCCACGTGTGCTCACTCAGCATAACCTCGCTGACGAAATAAGGATCCAGCGGAGGGCAGGAGAACAATGCATGCCACCCTAAACACTTTGGAGGTCAGGCAGGATAAAAAATGTACTAAATAAAATATCACCTGCATAGCAGAGCTTTTCCAGTTTCACACTGGGAAAGAAACAAAGCCCAGCTTAAGGCAACCAAACCTGGGCATCACTTCCAACAAGAGCAGAATAGAACTTCCTAAACCAGGAAGTCTTCAATTGTAGCTCAGCACACAAGGGGAAGAGGAAGAGGGAGGAAGATCACAAGTCAGGAGATTTGAGGCCTTCCTATGTCATCAGCAAACCCCCGTGACACCTTGAATACATCATCAGTGCTGCTTCACATAGAATGATTTTGTAAACTGAGATAATGGCACTATTCATTTCCTGAAACAAGTATTTGCAACAAAACTAACGCCAATGGCAATTTTAAACACGGCTGTGTACATTCCCCCACCACCACCCCTTTCGCTCAGATGATCTGTAGGGGAAAAAACTCGTGTGTGACGCATTTCTTCATTTGGAGCCCCAACGCTGCCCCTGGCCCTTCTAAGTACAATGCGGGGAAACTCAGGCAAACAGCGCAGGCTATCCCAGTCAAACCCTAGCCAGCCTGTCACATCCTTGCAGAGAGACTCTTGCATTCAAGGGAGGCTCACTACAAAAAGCCCATTTCGAATCCCAGGGGCTTCCTACTGCTAGCACAAGATGCAGCCCCGATTCAATAGCGATGACCTCATATTTCCCCACAACTAGTTGGGCAAAGCTCCTTTGCCCAACATGCATTCCATTTGAAAATGATTCATGCACATTCCAAGAAAGCTGTTTAAAAATCTAGGCTTCCTTACTGTAGAAAGAGCGTGTGAGGCCAACCCTTTTTTGACTCCTGTTCAAACTGGCAGAAGCAAGCTTCCTGGTTGCATGGAATTCTTCTTCACATGGCAGCAATAAAGACTGCAAGACTTTAGAATAAAGGAGGATTAAATCACCCAGTCTTTTCAATAGTATAAGTTAATAGGAAGTCAGAGGCCCACAAGAACAAAGACTCTAAATCAAGGGTCATACATCCAGAGGAGTTAGCCGTCTTAGTCTGTTGCGGCAAAATAGTAAAGAATCCAGTAGCACCTTTAAGACTAACAATTTAAGACCCTTTAAGACCATACATGCATCTGACGAAGAGAGCTGTGTTTCTCAAAAGCTTATACTACAATAAAATTTGTTAGTCTTAAAGGTGCTACTGGACTCTTTACCAAGGTGAACAACCAACTGAGAGCCAGTGCGGTACAGTGGCTAGAGTACAGTAGACTAGGACTGGGGAGACCTGAGTTCAAATTCTTGTGTGCCAAACATACTAGGTCATCCTAATCCAGTCATTCTCTCACAACCTAACCTACCTCACAAGGTTGTTGGGAGGATAAAGTGGAGTGGAGGACATGCACGGACACCACTCTGGAATTCTTGAAATGCAGGTGGGATTTTTAAAAATGCACCACACAAAAAAAACAACCACAGAAACTAGCCAACTTGACCACCCCACACTCATACTTCTGCTTCATGCAGCTACCAGAGCAAGGGACGCCGCAGTCACTCTGAAACAAAGACTTTGCTTTTGGCAAAGCCTCTTGTCCCCTACACCGTACAGGAAATACCTCCAAGCAAGGATGATGTTCACCTGAGTTTCCTGGGTTATGTACAGTTCATTAATTCTACAAAGCAACTGGAGCAACTTCCCCTTAACTGTTGCCATGCCAGTAATGGTCACTTGTTAACTACACAGAACGTAGTTTTACCATGTTGGTCTGTGAACAAGATTCGGGTCCAGTATGAGCTTGAAAGAGTCAGAGCTCCCTTCATCAAATACCAAGGACGGAGTCTCACGGCAATGTTCATTAGGCTTCTGCAGAGTACTTCTCAGGCCCATAAATTAAAGCAGCAGTGAAATTAACTAGACCACAGGGCAACTGCTTCTGGTCCGGTCAATTTCATTCCTGGAAATGTTTGAAAAATGAATAGCAAGGCAGGGCGGATTGGTGGGCCCAGAATGCATTACACTCATGTGTATCCTTTCATGAGCTATTTTTAAAATTGTAAAATCAACTTTAAGAACAATTCCAAACATGCTCTTTGGAGCACTAAAGATGCATTCCTAAGAACTCCATTAATAGTGGGAGGGGGTAAGCTGGAAAGCGTGTATTCCTCATGATATAAACCCATCAGGAAATTGCAAGAGTCATATCAAAAATATATGTGCCTTTTGCAGCTGTGCTCAATACACATTTGGGGGCTAGTCTGAGCCTTGCAAAAGCCTGAAAAACTAGTTTGTGCGTGTTCTATGAGCAAAAAGTTTCTGTAGTGCCACCGAGCTGTTTGCTTAATCTCCCCCAGTTCCTCTCCTAAACTCAGACACCTTCCCATGTAGCGTTTGTTCATACAAGTCCTGTGTTTCCCAGCATGGATTTCTGAATAGTGAAAAGGAGCCCCTCCCTTCCAGTGGCTAAGTGGTTCGGCTGCAAATCAGCACTCTACTGGTTCGAATCCCACTCCTGCCATGAGCTCAACAGGTGGCCTCCTCTCAGCCCCAGCTGGTATTGTGGGGATAATAATAACACTAACTTGTCCACCGCTCTGAGTGGGGCACTAATCTGTCTAGAAGAGCAGTATATAAGTGCAGTTATTATTATTGTTGTTCTTGTTGTCGTTGTTATTGCTATTATTATTATCATCACTCACAGGAAAATTAGCTGGCACCAACTCTGTCTAATACACAGTGGTCATTTGATACCCCTGACACTGCTCAGGTTTTAACTGTTATCAGCTGCTTCTTTGAAATATAAGCAAACCATCTGTGATGAGCTCTACAGCATCTCAGCATACCAACCTCCCGAACTTAAAAAAAAAAAAATAATTGCAGTTTAAGCAGGAAGGGAGTCAG